>NC_056042.1:27484991-27840487 GCF_004379255.2 Salvia splendens | reverse complement strand
GGTTTTTTGATTGTAATGTACTCCATAGTCCAAAATTATTTTTAAAAATTAATTTTAAAATTAGTAAAATTAGGGGATGTTACTTTGACAAAAAAAACCAGCTAGTTTCTTCTCTTATTATAATCAGTCTTTTTCATCCAATCTAATTCCATTTCTGCTGAGGATGACAAATGGTGAATGGCAATATAGCTTCAAAATGTGAGCATGATTCAGAGTTGAAATGATGATGTTTTTTTGTTGTTATTCCTTTCCAAGCTTCAAATGCAAATGATGTTTTTTTGTTGTTATTCCTTTATTAAACCTCATTGTGTTTCTAATTCAATATATGTAGAACTTTTGGTGTCTTCAAGCCACGACTAATGACAAATGATTTTGTGTAGAGGAAATCAATGTTATGGTGACACGTTTTTCATACTTAATACGATCTGAATCATGTTGTCGATTGCAATCTATATGGATCGTCAAATATAACATACGATGGTCAAGACATATCAAACTGAAACAACCCAAAAATTAAATAAAAAGCAAAGAAATCATGATGTATTCAAATATTTATAAGTAAGCAAATAGCTCTAGGTATTCATTAGTCGATCAAGTTCTTGCAGTTGAGGAAAAAGAAATTTCATAATCCAAATTGAAAATAGATAATCTATCGTAAAAGATTTCAAGTCAATCTAAAATCTATTACTAACTTTAATTTAGCTAGTGACATTGGTGTATTATAACACAGAATAATTTATAATGAAACAAATTATGCTAAAATTATTATAGTTTTTTTGTAAAATCTTGATATATTGGCAGGCAGACAGACATTTTGAAAATAATGTCTCTAAACACTCTTAAACAAAAAATGTTATCAAACGAAAAAGTGTGAAACAAACCATAAAATTTAATGTGAATGAATTCATAATTTTAAAAACAAGGCCCAAAACTTCAGAACCCAATCTTTTATCATTGGAATTTCTGAAATTAGAAATTTCTAATTGATAAATGAGTTTTAATTTAGTCAGGGAAGGTTGGCGATCGTGAAATCGGAAGCCCTGGTTTAGGACTGAGCTCATAAACCTCAGATCAGAGTAACAGATTAAATCCATGGCAGCGATTTACAGCCTCTACATCATCAATAAATCTGGCGGTCTCATTTTCTATAAGGTAAAATGCCTATTTTCCCCCTTCAACGTGTTCTTCTGAATCTTCAGTGTTTGATGTTTACGAATTCAAGAGATAAATCTGAATATTGAATGTAGGATTATGGATCAGCGGGAAGAATGGATACAAACGACAGTTTGAGGTTAGCGAGTCTGTGGCACTCTATGCACGCAATCTCGCAGCAGCTCTCTCCCGTTTCCGGCTGCTTTGGAATCGACCTTCTTCAGGCTGATACTTTCGATCTTCACTGTTTTCAATCTCTTACTGGTTAGAAGATCTCGCTGTTGTTCGGCACTAGTATTTATTTATACTGA
This sequence comes from Salvia splendens, assembly GCF_004379255.2. Taxonomy (NCBI): domain Eukaryota; kingdom Viridiplantae; phylum Streptophyta; class Magnoliopsida; order Lamiales; family Lamiaceae; genus Salvia; species Salvia splendens. The sequence continues at coordinate 27,839,024 of NC_056042.1, read as the reverse complement.
GTTTCTTAAATTGATTCCCTGTCTTCCTATGTTGTTGATTGAATGTGAATGCGTGATTTAAGCTGTATTGCTAGAGCTGGATAGGTTTCTTACAGAACTGATTTAAATTTCTTCTGCTGCAGAGGGTAAAATGAGAGGTTTTGGAAAAAATAATCTTAATCATCTTGAATTTCCGTAGTGTTTGTGATCTGCAGTCTGCAACTAAAGCAAATCGTTCGAAACAAATGAGTTACTAGAGAGATTGTTGATAAAAAGGAGGATGTTTAGGAGGGGGAAATGGTTGGTAGGATGCTCAATTGTGCTTTGCTTTTGATCTTTAGCTCTTAACTTCTCTTTGTTTCCTCATATGGGGATAAGTTGTGAGTCTTTTCTGTGGCCACAGATATACATGATCTGTTGGTAAAATTTATTCGCTCTAAATCTTCTTCCAAGTGCTAGTTTGTCATTTGCAAAACGTGATAAGAACCTGCATTTCTCCCACAAATTTTATAGCTTATCCTCATGTTTTCTTGCTCATCTCTTGTAGTATTAAATATTCAGGTGCTTGCTTTTGATTCAAGGCTATTCTCATTTCTGTAGTCAGAAAATTTGTATGTGGTGCTCCATTGTTCTGATTTCAAGCGTGTTAGTTCCTAGGGTAAAGAAGTAACTAGATACTTATGTTAATGCATATATGCATACACTCATTGCTCAACTAATAGATAGACGTACATGAGTTCCTTCTGATATTCCCCTTGAATGAGGATTTCATTTCACTGAGACATGTATAATTCTTATTAGAGTTGGCGGTAGCTATCACTGGAGGTAAATAGCCATGTCTTGTTACGTTGTATGCTTCACAGCTTTAGTATTAAAGTGTAGGACCACACTAGTTAGTTTGCTTGCATCGAGGCCTTAGGAAAATGTCTAAATAGTTTTTGGCTAAGAAGGGAAAAATTTTATATACTAATCAGGATAATCATATTGCATATGCTTGTCCTATCAGATATCAGGACAATATTTTATTCTTGTCCTATTCCTAGACACTATCGTTTCTAGGAAACTGATGATGGACAAAATTCAGAGCCACCTATAGTGGAGACCCTGGTGTTGCTCTAACACTAAGCATTGGTTGTTGTCTGGTTGAACATGTACTTTAAATCAGATAATTGCAACAGAGTTTGTCAAGATCATTTGAGATTGTTGTGGGAAGTTGGGAACATGACGAGGATTCACCTTTCCGGTGATTAACTAGAATGGACTGCTTCCTGACATAATTCGTACATCAATTTATGGTGGCACAGAAATGTTATATTTTTAAAAGATGAAAATTATTTATATTTAAACCAAAACTTAGAAATTTCGTTTAGGCTCCTGGCTCCTTTAAGCTTGAAGAGGTGTGTGAGATTCGAATGCTCATTACCTAATACTCAAGCTTGACTCGATAAACAATGAGTCAAGCTTGAGTTTCACAATACTCAGGTTGACTCGGCTTTGTTACATCCTTAAAATATTATGCCTCACCTTGGAAGAGTACTAGTGCATGGCTGCACGCGCAGTTGAGAAAGTCATCGAGTATAGTTTTATTATAGTTTAATTATCATCTATGTTGAGCAGTTCGAGTTTGAGGATGTAAAAGCTTCACCATGTGGACGTGGAACTTAATTTTGGATAACCAAATAAATGTCTGCCTGGAGTCATGTACTGGCTGCTTTTTCTTTGCCTGCCTTATGCTAGTCTAGCAGTAAACTGATAAAATTTGTTACTTTCCAAAAAAGATCTAGGTAGAAATGGTCTTGAATCTGGAGGTGGGGTAGGTTTGTATGTGTTTTCATGATTGCTCCTTTGTAATTTCATGACTGTCAGTTACACAAAACGCAATTTTATACATCTTGTCGCCGTCCCTTTATATACTGCCTAGCGATTCTTGAAACTTTTTGGGGTTGATTTTTTCTCATTTGATGTCATGAATTAAATCGTGTAGGTACAAAATTCTTTGTGGTTTGTGAGCCCGGAACTCAGCATATGGAGAATCTGTTGAAACATATATATGAGTTATACACAGATTTTGTCTTGAAGAACCCTTTCTACGAGATGGAAATGCCAATTCGATGCGAGTTGTTTGACATAAGTTTGGCACAGGCAGTACAGAAGGAGCGAGTCGCCTTATTGGGGAGATGACCTGCTAGCAGGGAAAGGAATCTCGTGTGCGTCCTGTATACTTAGCCCGTTTATGTTATTGTTGAGCGTTCTGTTTTGAAAACAATGATAGAAGGCGGCTAGGTGATTCGGTTTCAGTAAACTCAGATTTGTATATGCGACGACTATGTTGCTTGTGGAGACTGATTCTTTGATAATTCGGATTCTTGAAATTGTGCTGAGCATCTGAAGTGCATGTTTATTTTCTGAATTCATCTATGGATCCATATATAATTCATAAATTATGCTTCTTTCTTCTTTCATAAATGATGCACTGATGTGTGTTGAGTTCTTGTTTGACACAAATACTAACATGCATTTATTTGATGAGAACATTTTAATTAGTGTTGACGATGAAGCACATCTTAGTTGGTAATACGCTTTTCACTCTAACCAATAAGTCAGTGGTTCAAGGCATCCTGGGTAGACGAGAAACTATTATTGATTCTCTTGGAAAAACAAAAAAAAAAGTCTACTACGTTTTAATCAGTGTTAATAATTATGAATATCCATTTTACTTGTTATTCAACCTTTTGTTTTGTGATCGCTATTAACCTTTCCATAAATAAATGGTTAATCTTACCTGAATGCGGTGATTGATGAATAGCAGTTTCTGAGGCAAAGTTCATTCTAATATATTACGAAGAAATTGGTGTCAATGATTAATGTATATGGCATAAAACCATCCCAACTAATGAGGGAACAATTTCAGACAAAATGTAATATCACTAAAATGAATAAACTCATTGCAAACTCCTCAGTAAAATTGATTCATGGAGTATCTAATTAGTCACTCCCTAGTATTTACTAAGGCAAATTGGAACTTTGAGATATCTTAAGGACCCTTGAACAAATCTGAGCTAACTTGCGTGATTTTTTATGTCCAATTAAAAAGGGTAGGAATGGAAAAATCCTAATACAGAAGATAAAAATAATCAATCATGTCTATTATATACTATCATAAATCATGAAGAGTGAAACACCACCTTCGTAATATGACACTTAAATGGAACCATTTCTGAGGCAACACTGAACTCAGATCTCATTGATCCATAGATAATTGTTTACTCTGAAATATGACTGAGTGAAGATTCAAGCAAATTACAAAACATCACATCTCATAACAGTGTAGCCACTAATTATTGAAAGAAAAGAAAATCCCTCTTTATTCATAATTCATAATAGAAACATGTCTAAGCAGAGATTTACACACAAGTTTGCACTGCAATGTGACAGACAAACAAGTTTGGATAATATAGGTAGTTCTCCTGCATCGCAGATGCAAAGGTTATGAGCAAATCCAACTACAACATGCAAACTAAAGTCCGGCTACTAGCTCGAGTAAAAAATCCCCAACTGAAACCCCAGCTACTAGCTCCATTAGAACCGTGGCTAGTAGCTCCATTGCAGAGGAGGTCCACTGGAGCACCGCAACCAACATTTTCACATCTTTTCTATCCATATTCTCCTCTTCCCCGGTATAGTCCCACGGCTTTGAACCAGGGAGACAGAAGTGAACTGCCTTCACTGTGTCAAGCTCCACATACTCGGGGTGGCGCCAAAGCATTGGCAGTAGTAAGTTGTAGATATGGTGGAGTGGCTTCGAGATGTCTTTGAAGAACATGTTAAGGAAATCCTGCAGATTGAACAACAGAGACACACATGTGTGAAGATCTCTAATTTAAATCAACATATTTAATATTCATCAAGTATTTTGCATTCTACCTGCTCTGCAAACGGGGTGGTGGGTGTGACTTTAAGGGTGCGCAGGAGGCGGACATATGTGTGACCAGAAGGTTCAAAAATAAACATGCCACAATTTAGATAAACAAGAGGCCTTTCACCCAATTCTTGAGGCCATTGGACCACATGTGGACAAAGGTCACACAAGCAATCCATCACAGCATAGAAAAGAGGTTGTCCATATTGCCAAGCACTTGGATGTCTGCATCCAGGTAAATCATCTTCCAGTACTCCGTAAACTGAACAAATTATAAAAACACATCCTTCATTTTAATTTGGGTATATTATGTCTCTTACTATGCCTACTTATATAGTAAAAAATCTAATATTAATGAACTATATGGAAATAAATATCATAGAGTCTACTTAGACTATCAATATCATCAGCCAAAGTTTTGTTTATAGTAATGGCAACTTCATGATCCATTTGAGCTAAGTATTCTAAAAAACAAGAATAATTTCTTAAGGAAGGAGATAATTCTGAAGCAGGTACAAGCACATATAATGATATGTATAGCTTCAATGGTGTGCATGTTCTCCGTTGGGTACTGCTTTATAGTTAGTTTGGGGCAGGAGCCATTACAAAGCCTAGCCACGTTTCAGAATTTTGTGCAAACGTATGAAAAAGGTGTCTGATAATCACTATCTGGTCACGTTATTCACATTCCTCGCGTAGTACAAGATATATCAACCGGTTGAAGGAAATTTAAGGCTATGCTTTTCTATCCCGATGTAGAGATAATGCAAGTCCTTACAGCCATGCTCTATGACTTCAACTAATTTTGTTGTTTATCACGTTGTAACCGTCGAAAATAAATCTGGCACCAACCATTCGAATCATCTTCCAGTTTTGGCGCCTCTCGAAAGCAATTAAGAAGTGCTAACATAAAAGTCATTTCGTCGAGAGCATTTATATTGGTGATTTATTTGGATATATCTTGGTTTGAATTGCTAGTTAGCTCCAATGCAGTAAGAACTAATTGCCTCACATGTTATTAGACATGTAAATTCTAAAAGGAGGTTAAGATTAATGAAAATGTATACACTTGAATTTGTGGAAACGATGTTGCGAGTGCTTTTACACAAACTAGCGGGATGGTACGCACACAAAATATTGGGTTAATGGAGTAGATAAATATGTAAAAATAGATAATATTTTCAAAACCTTGAAGAATTTCATATGAAAAAAAGAACATCTCATAAAACCTATTCATTTTTAATTACAAAACTATCTTTACAACATAACACGCATTTATAATCAAAATTCATGAGGAAATGACTAATGCTAATTTTGCATTAAAAAGCGTCACCCACAAGTGTACGGGCTAAATAGCATATGACAAACTAAAATTATCGATCCTCAAAGACTAAAAGCCGGTTTGAGTATTACGATGCAACTTTGAATACTATTTAGACTACTAAAAGGGGTTTTTGGTTTTCTATAACTAAGATCAAAGAACAATTAATCAAGTAAAGATAAATAACTAAGCAAGACAAACATAGTATGATTTTTCACACAAATTTGGAAAGGTAGGGATATGGATCCGTTAGTATGGATCACGGGTTTCACCTAGGGATCATGCTCATCTATTAGTTCTCATGTGTGGCTAGGAAGGTCGGGTTAATTGGTTAGACCCCTTCTCGGGTGCATCTAACTCGTGGATTAATCCCTAATGTAGGAGTCTCCTCCATACAATTCAAGATTAACTCCCTAGAACAACGGACCCAAGTCCTCTCTCTATATGCATCTCTCGATTACATGTAACGCACATAGTTGTTGATTACCTAACTATTCTAATCATGCATCTCTCAATGTCATTAATTAGAACAAGATATATCAAATTGTTAGCTAGGCAATTGGATAATAAGAGCTCAATAATCAACAAAAACCAACACAGGAGATAGATAGCATAAATCAAGGATCAACCCATGGATTCCATACAAACATCACCACATCCCTAAGGAAAATCTAGCTACTCATGTTCAAAGATGAAACAAAAGTAAAAACAAAGCAAATGAAAGAAAACATGGATAGAAATAGGGGTGTGCATTCGGGTTTCGGTTCGGTTTTTTGTCAAAACCGAACCAAAACCGAAAAACCGAATTTAGTTCAAAATCCAAACCGAACCGAACCCGAAAAACCGAAAAACCGAAATCGAAAAACCGAAAACCGAACTTAAAAAACTGAAAAAAACGAACAAAACCGAAAAAATAAATATAATATTAATATATATGTGTGTGTAATTTATTTTATTTTATATATACTAATAGAATATTTATATATAATATAAAATTAATAATACATATAATATATATAATATAGTAGAATTTATTAAAATAATATACTATATATTATATATAATATAATATATATAATTCGGTTATTCGGTTTTTCGGTTTTTTTCTTCGCCCGAACCGAACCGAAAAACTAAAATTTTTGTATTTTCAAAACCGAACCGAACCGAAAAACCGAAATAACCGAACCGAATTTCAAAATTTCGGTTTGGTTCGGTTCGGATATTCGGTTTCCGTTTTTTTTGCTCACCCCTAGATAGAAATTAGAAACTAGAACTCCCTATGGTAGAAATGATGGTGGGGAGTCTTCTCCTTCAATCTCTTGAGAGGGGAAGCTCCTAAGCCTTCAAATCCTCTTCAAAACCGTGCTCTCTTACTCAGAATCGTCGTGTGTGAGTTATGGCTCAAATGTGTGAAGTCCCCTCTTATACTCGGAGTGAAATCAGGATTAAATGGGTACTTATTCAAAACACCCGGCTAGGTGATCTGTAAGTGGCGAAACACCTGGCCGGGTCTTCTCTCTGGAACCCGATTTCTGCTACAAAACACCCGACCTGGTTTTCCGTGAAATGGAAAACACCCGGCTGGGTCTTCTCTCTGGAGTCAGCCTCGTTCGCTCCGTCTTGCCCGTTTTAACCCGTTTTCACTTCAAAACTCCAACAAACTTGTTACTTCATTTAATTGATGACTAAATGGGTGAAAACCTATAATAAGCACCTTAATTCACCAAAAATATGAGTTAATCACCTCTAAAACCATCTTAAACTATGAGTTTGCCAGAAAACAAATAGGGGTATAATAATAGGCAAACCAAAACAAGGCTTCTTTATAATAGGTATAGATTAATTATTATTCACCTATCTTTTTTCAAACAAAATTATTGCAAACCCTTACATAATGCTGCTAGATGTCCATTTTTTTTTTCTGAGTTATGATTTGCGTGAACTAGGAAATATTAGTAGATTTATGGAAAGTAATAACCAAAGTCTATCTTCAATTGACAATATAGAGACTATCAGAAACTTCAAACATCCAAAAAAGTAGTGTATGATGAAAACCTTTAACATAATCTGAAGCTTGAAATGAATTTTATTTATTTCCATTAACTTAATGTATTGATTAATCAGAGATTAACATAGAAAGCATCACAGTCTAATATTCAATTACTGAGAAACATTTTAATTCCATGAACAATACCTAGGCCTAGTAGTCTTAAAATCTTGAACTTTAGTTAGTGCCGTAAATATAGCAAGACCACTTTAACGCAACATTCAGACACTAACTTCTGTTTCCTATTAAAACTTATCATGTTTTAATTGCCAAAAAAATGAGTAGTGATATAATTGCTACAACCTAGAAGTGATGTTGTAATTACAGAACTAATCAAAGTTCATAGTGTTTTAAAGCTTTTAACTTTAAAAAGCACCACAAATAAGCATGAAGTTTACTATCAGACATATAAGAAAAGGGAGAGCGGGTGGGGTTACTACATGCAACTAGCATTTATACGAAAAGGAATTTTAGATGAATTCAGAAAATCGAGAAACCTGCAAATTTGCATTAAATAGATTTTAGAAAATCAATAAACCTGCAACATAATCCTGTTTCCGATTACCTGAACATGGATAAAAACACTAAATTATCAGAAACACTCTCACATATAGGGTTCAACAAGGAAAATTTTCGAAGCAAACAACAATATTAAAAGAGTCACCTCAAGTTTCTGGAAATAAGCAGAAGGTTTTTCCTGATATTCCGATCGCCGGAGATGAAATTCACCGGCGCCATCAATTTCATATGCATATTTTGTGTCGACTATTTTGAATTCGTAATTCGGGTTGTTTATCACTAAAACAGTGCAATTAAAACACAATACCAATAATAATAATAGTCATAAATATGATAATACACAATAATAATAAATCATTTGATTATTGTTATTGTATTATTGTACCGAAATAAAAAAAAGTTGGAGTAAATAATGGTGTACACACATTATATCCCATAAATATAAAATATTCAAGTAATGACAAAAGAAAAAAAGAATAGTCCTAATTATATTAATGTATCGTTATACTTTAAAAATAAACTATATTATTTTACAATACATTTTTATGTTATGATTTTTAACATTTTTTATAATTAATCATTTTGCATTAGCTTACTCGGTAAAATGTTTTAGGCTATCCACATCGAGGTTGGTCATATGCTAATACTTCGGTTCATCCGTTCTATTGTCGTATTTTATTTTTGGTCGTTCCACTATAATTGAATCATTTATTTTTCTTTATAGAAAAAAAATAATACATTTAATCTTTATATTTTATTAACTCTCACTTTGTTCTATATTTAATTATCTACATTTTATTATTTCTTTTATCTATTATCTTACTAAACGCTCATTTTTTAATTAATATGATCAAAATAAACGTTTTAGTTGTGATAGAACTGAAGGATGTAATAAATTGTCAAAACTATAGAAGGTAATATTCGCACAAATCTTGTGATTATTTCAAATTTAAGATTAGGAGGTGTAACCCTCAATTTAAAAAGGATGGAAAAGAAGAGGGTGAAATACACATGTCATCATCAGATTGGCTCTATATTTGGTTAATTGTGTCGCATTTTTTATTCCCCGAAGTAATTTTCTCATTTTCATTTGATTATATTTTGTATTAATAGGTTTTTCTCATTTTCAAGTTATTTATTGATATTTCTATTTAATAATAAGATCAACTCAACAATATACTACTACTAGTAAATTTCTTAGCCAAATCACTTTAATAATTAAAAGTTACTCATCTATGCACAAAGTATTTTATCTCTAATAGTTTGGTACATCTATATTGGTGCTAGATTTCATTCATATCAGTTATAAAAGTGTCCTCATTAAATTCTCTTCATATCAGTTATAAAAGTGTCCTCATTAAATTCTCTTGCTTTTAGTTATTACTACTATCTTCTTAGTACAATTGATTCAAGAAGTCAATCGGGCCAACCCGTTCGGGTTCGGGCCAATCCATTCGGGTTGTCGGGCCATTCGGGTACGGGCTATTCGGGTTATGATTTTTTCGGGTTATAAAAGTCCGACCCTAACCCTAACCCTTCGGGTTTCGGGCTAACCCACTGGGTTATTCGGGCCAATGCGTATTTTTAATTCTTTTAATATTTTTAAAAAATAATACGTATTTTAAATTTTCTTTAATTATATACGTATTTTTAATTAATCATTCAATAATGAAATACATATTTTTAATTTTCTTTAATATTTTTAAAAAAGATTAAGTTATTTAAATTTAAATAACTTATTCATTAAATAATTATTTACAAAATATCTATCAATAGTATGTTTATGTTTATGTATTTAAAACATAAATCAACACTTTGTTTCAAAATTCAAACATAAATCAATTCGTAAAATATTAAATAAAATTTTCATAAGAGTGAATTATCAAGATGCTAGCTAATTGGAGTAACTCTAAGTTTTCTTGAATTATGATTGGTCAAATTTAATTTATTCCAGCTGTAAATAAGTCAAATAATAATTTATCTTTGTTTTAAGAATCATCAAAATACGCATAATTCAATGACGAAGCAGCGTCAAAATACTTTGCACTATTATATTGGAAATATACTAAAAGAAAGCTTTTATATACGGGTATTTATGAATCCATGAACCACATAGAGATTTTTTTCGTTATCTTATATAGTCGGTTGACGTATTTGGATTTTGCATGGTTTTAGAGGGTTGTCTTGGATTATTTTGATTATATTTCTATATTTTGGTATGTTTACATGTTTGTTGAGAAATGATAGAAAATGGATTAGAAAATGTACATAAAATATGTGGATGTGCAGCAGCCCTGTTTGAGTCAATGTTTCTCGTGATTTTGAAGTCTGATAAACCTCTAATACATATCATTCTCTTCGTCTTCGAAAGAGCTTCGCGTGGATATATTGCACGCCTCAATAGGAGCTTTGTAGAGAAAGTTATGATCGTTACAAAAACTGCTCGATGTGCAGAAGCCTTCAACCCGACGGGCCGACCCGTAACCCGAACGGGTCAGCCCGCCTAACCCGACAACCCGAACGGGTCAGCCCGAATGGCTCGATTTTAAATTCGGGCTGCGAAATTACAACCCTAACCCTGTATTTTTATCGGGTTATTCGGGCCAACCCGCGGGTTCGGGTTACATTGACATCCCTACAATTGAATTTGATGAGATATGCACTTATTACGCCTGTTCAATATATTCAAGTTATATATGTATATTTCCATTTGATAATAGACCACTTCTACTAAATACTGTAGTAAATTTCTTGCTTAAGTGATTTTTCATAAGCATTAGTTCATGCATAATAGTTTGGTACGTCAATATTGATGCTTGATTTCTTTCGTATGAGTTATAAAAGTCCCTCAATTAAATCCTCTGAAAATTTAATTTCAGTTACACTCGCTCAATAATACTGAGTTATATATTGATAGGGATGCATTATGGTGACACCAATCTTAAAGTGGCAACTTGACAAAAGCGTAGTATGCAATCTGCGATACATAGGCAAGTAACTTGACATATAGTTCCAACCAATCTGCGATATGAAATCAAAACACTATGGTGACACCATAATTAAAATAACAATCTAGGTAAGCAATATGTGATACATAAGCAATCAACTCGGCATATGGTTTCAAGCAATCTGCGATACGAAATTAGAGATAATCAAGCAATATGCGATACATAAGTAAACTTCAAGTTATATATGCATATTTCCATTTAATAACAAGACTGATTCCTAAATAGTAACCTTCACTAAGTTATATATGCATATTTCCATTTAATAACAAGACTGATTCCTAAATAGTAACCTTCACTTTTCTTTATTCACGAGTCCATCCTATTAAAAAAATAGAAACATTTGAAACGACATGTGTTTTAATACACAATTAGTAAAGTAAGTAAGAAAAATTGGTAAAGTAAGAGAGAAGAAAAGAAAAATGAGTAAAATAAGAAAGAGGAAGAGAAAAAATAGTGAACGTAGAGTTAGTGAATGGTGGGGTGCACATGTCCTAAAAAAGAAAGATTCTAAAGTTTCTATTTTTAAGGAACGACCCAAAATGAAAATAGTTGTTATTTTTAAAAAACGGAGGGAGTAATAAACAAGAGCTCAATTTGATTCACATCAAATATTGGATGCGAAGTCAATATTATTCAACTGTAGTGATTAATTATAATATTTTGATTGGATTTAAATAAACTGACTGAATTTAAGCAGTAAAAGTTTACCATGCGAAGTTAATATCATTCAACTATACTGATTAATTATAATATTCTAATTGGATTTAAATAAATTATAACCCAATTTAATTAGTAAAAGTTACCCCAGTTTATGTCCAATCTCCAAGGATCTTTAATTTGGTCAATAATAACTTTATACTCTTCTATCCCACCATATATGATTAATTTCTTTTCGGAACGAGATTTAAAAATTATATTATTAAGTTAAGTGGAGAGAATAAAGTAGGCAGATGATAAAGTAAGAGAATAAAGATAGAATAAAGCATAATAGCGACTAAAGTAAGAGTTATTAAATGTTTTATTTTTAGCTAAAAAGGAAATCAATCACTTAGTGGTGAAACAATCAAAAAAAGGAAATCAATTACTTATGATGGGACGGAAGGAGTATAAAAGCGGTAAGGATAGCCTAATCCTAATCAATTCCTACTCCACACTTACAACAAAATAAAATGGACCCACTATTACTTATTAAAATTACTTATGTTTATAAGATTATTTTACTCCCTCCGTCCCGGGCTACTCGCTCATTTCCTTTTCGGCTCGGAGATTAAGGAATGAGTGTATAGGAAAGTCAAAAATGACGGCTGTAGGTGAAATTTTTTACTAAAAATGGAAAGAGTGCAAGTAACTTGAGACGCCCAAAAAGGAAATAAGTGCGAGTAGTGCGGGACGGAGGGAGTATTTGTTATGAATGTGGAGTATGAATGGATTAGGTGAGACAGACATCAAACCGAAGACATTAGGGCATCCGCAACGCGTCTCGTTGCGGTCCCTATCTCGCCTCGGAGAGACGAGACGGCAGCGAGACAGCGTTGCAGGCTCCGTCTCGTCCCCAGCCCGTCCCATAACTCGTCGCGGAGAGACACTCGGCAAGCTGCGGTTCGTCCGTGACGCCCACTCGCCGGCCCGCGAGTGGGCGTCGTTTATTTCCGTTGAAAATGTATTTTTTATTGTTTTTTTAAAAAAAATCAGAAAAAAATTGAAAAATAAAAAAAATTCAAAATTATACTAGTCGTTTATAGCCGTTTTTTACATTTTTTTATTTTTTTTGAATTCTTTTTAAGCCCCTAATCACTTCTATAAATATCAAATCATTACCACAAATTAATCCAAAAAAAAACTCTTTATTCTCACTCAAACACTCTCAAACACTCTACATTCTTCATCTCAAAACATTATTCTTCTCCCAAATTTAATCCATTCATTGATCCGTTTGAGCTAATGCGTCGAATAATGGAAGAATCGCTAGAAGAAGATCGACGCAGGGAGGAGGAGGAGGAAGCCGTGGCGCCTCAACGTCGATCCCGGACTTACATCCATCGTAATTTTTATTTTTTTTAGATTTTATTAATGTGGTTTTTTATTTTTTTAGAATTTTAAGTTATAATTTAATTTTTTTTTATTTAATAAAGTGTGTTTTTATTAATTGAATTTGTTGGAAATAAAAATAAAAAATGAAATTGAATGAATAGTTAACGGATGAGATGGTTAAGAGACGCTTAAGAGATGTAGGGTTGCATGTGCGGTCTCTTAGTTAAGAGAAGAGATGAAAAGTACAGCGAGACCCATGAATAGTGAAGAGAAGAGACGGATAAGAGAGAGAGTTGCGGATGACCTAATTCCTCATAAATTTTGTAGTATGTAGGTGGACGAATTTTCAGGTCGTCAAGAAGTTGAAGTGAGTCTAGTCCTTTGTGATTTTGATATGTTTTGTCCAATCAAACATCATAAACTTGAGTTGGGGAAAAAGAAAGTACGAAAGTCTGTCTAGTCCTTTCTAACTTGGGACTTCGATCATAATTCATAAAGTGGAAATGGCGAATTTTGAAAAAACAAATAGCCTTATTGTCATTGCTATTGCGGTCGGGTTCTTCATCTCTGTGTCAGTTTTAGGTGGTGTTTTTTTTGTAGGAGTATCAAGTTTTGAAGATACGCCGCCTGCCTTTACATCAGGAGCATTTCCATTACAAATCTCCCAACCTTTTCAAATGGATATATATAGATTATGAAATATTATACATAAATTTTCACTCTTTCTTCATTTTATAGTTCCAAATTACCAATACTCTTTTTTTTTGGACCGAGCTAGTACAACTTTTTATATTGGCCAAGTTTGATAATTAACTTGCTATTGTCTAAAAAAAATACTATACTATAAACCATGATTGAGTGTTCACAAATGTACAGAGAAGATCAATACTCAACATACAAAAAATTGAAAGAAAAACTGAACAAGAATAAGAAGAGATTGTGTTTTGTTCTAGGACTGAAGAACAAGAGACTTTCCCAGAATAATGTCATCAGTTGAAAAATCAGCCTCTTTCCTGAATGTCCCTCTCCCAAAGTCGAGGTTGTAGGAATCTGTAAGACCTTCCACCAGATCGAACTCTGGCGTCCATCCCAGCAAGCTCTTCGCCTTGTCAATCGATGCAAAGAAATGCTGCATTCAAACATATATAAAACAACCATCTCTGCAATGCACAAAATAGTACTACAACAGATATGCCATGGTTTCTTTGTGTACCTGGTCCCGGAAAGGGAACGGCTTCTTCTTGCCGAAATCAAACTCTTTAGGGTTGTAGTGAACAATCTCAGGCTCAGGGAATCCACCAGCCTGTCAATTTATCTGTGTTTAGTACTTAATAAATTATGACCATTTTTTGCAAGTGCATTTTGTGAGGATTACCTTAGCACATGCCCTTGCTAGACCATCAAAGGTGACATATTTATCTCCAGAGATGTTGAAAACTTCCTTGCTTGCATTCGGATTGCCAAGCACCTTGATGAAGGCAGTTGCAAGGTCCTGAAAAGTTCGGATACAAATGAATGAAGTTGGCCTTGAGTAGTAGTAGCAGTAGAAAGATTATAGTGAAGTGGACATGGTTAGACACCTTGACATGACCAAGCTGTGTGATCTGTATGCCTGAGTTGGGGACAGGGATGGGACGGCCTGCTTTCAGGCGGTGGAAGAACCATTCCTCAACGTTCAATGGCCCATAGATGTAGACTGGCCTTATAGAAGTCCAGTTCACATCTCTTGATGCCAGCAAGCTCTCGGTCTCAAGCTTGCCCTTGTGTCTGCTCTTTGGGTCAACTGCATCGACCTTCAAGGACGTGCGTGATTTGCTAATATCAGATGCTAAGATATGTATGCAAGTGATTAAAGTTTGATTCTAAACAAGATACAGCCAGACCTCATAATGTGGAGGATAATCAGTTTTGAGGTAAACTCCAGCTGAAGAGCAGTATATGTACCTGTTTTAAACAAACACACAACACTCAGAAATAAAACCAACAATGTAACCCAAGAGGGTAGAAAGCTTACTGTTCAAGATTTGGTAGAGCATCAAGTATAGGTTCAACTTCAACTGCTTCGCGCCCTATTAAACAATGCCGAGAAATATGAAGGAGAAGTTCTACAACAAGAAAATGAAACAATAGAGAGATTGAGACACACCATTGATGTCATATACAACATCAAAACCTTCGGCTGCGAGGCTGGTCTTGACAAAATTAAAGTCTTGTCTGTCTCCCTTCAAGTGTAATATCTACAAGAACCACAACAAAAGTGAAGAAATGTACATTCTCTGATGATGTTATACAGATGGAAGGTAGTATACCTTGGAGGAGAAATCAGAGAAGTCAGCCTCGGATTCACCGGGCAGCTGTTGAGCAATTGGAGCTTTTCCTCTGGTGAAAAGTGTGACCTGACTCATGAACACGATCAATACAGAATCGTTGATGGTGATCATGCTAGAAAGCAGATGAGAATGAGAACCTGATGGCCTTCTTTGACGAGGAGTCTGGACAAGAATATGCCAATGAACCGAGTGCCTCCCATTATAAGGATTTTCTTGGCACTCGATGCACTAACGCGTAATGCTCTTTTCGGCTGCCATACTTTCCTCCTCAACTGCATCAAAATCTTAGTTAGAAGCCATTAGCATAAGCAAAGGATGCCATTATGAGTATACCTGGACTGAGGAAGTAAGTCTGGCGCCGTTGAAGTCGGAGAGAGAAGAAGAGAGGACGGTGGAAGACGGTTGTCTGTGCTGCACCACCACCAGACTTGCCATAATGAATATCAACCACCGTGATCAGTTTGTTCACTCAAATTGCCCATAAACATTTTATGGGGTTATTATTCCAGACTCCCTGATTCTTACAATAGGGATAAGACAAGCCCACACTCTAACCACAACCTTCATTATATCCACATTTTTCCTCTATCTTGGTCTTGTTTCAACATCCAACCTGGATTGCTGTTGTGTTAAGACGATTTTGCCCCTAACTTTATTTCATTCCCAGAATTTGTCAAATAATTATGTTAAATAATATCATGTCAAGAATTGAATTGGATAAAGCTCAAGCTGGGTATAAAATTCACATCTCACAAAATTTATTACTTGCTTGCTAGCTTAATATTTCTTTGATCAAATGTAATAGTACTAAGTAGATGTTAAAGTGTAATAGTATCTCCAATTCCATAGAATGAGAACAAATGAAAAGACCTAAAAAAAAAAGAGAGATCCTAACAAACAAGATGTCACTTTGCTTTACGTATTACAACACCTTCAGATATCAAAATGATACACAGACATGCACCTTCCTCTGTGTACACGAGTATATGAGCAACACTTCCACATATATGATCACATTGAATGTTCATTTACACGATAAACAAATATAATCTGCTCGACTGCAAATCGCTTCTCCTCTGATTGATACTGTAATCAACTCAAACCACACTAAATGCCGACTGAATGGTAGACTGGAAACGAGAAGCAATGGTCTGGGAAGCGAATTGCTGAAGCTGCTTCTTAGCATCTGCAAAACAAAGGTGGACAGAAATAATTAGACGAATATTTTGACTTTCCGGGTTAAAAGTTAAGACTCAAATTTGCATGAATTATTCTCTCTGGTCAAAAATAGAACTTGGGAGGCTACAACCAAAATGCAGAGTGTAAAAGTAGATAATATGTGTAAAAAAAACATCCGACGTGTAAGTTATCACCAATAGCAAGATAATGCAAGTAGAGGCATCAGCAGCAGTCAAAGTAATTTATGCACTAAGCAGAAGAGTGTGCACATACATACAGAAAGCAAGTAAAAACAGTTGAGGACTAAGTCACTAAAGTAGAATTGTAAAATCCGACACTTGAGATATGCATCCATAGTATACGAACCTTTCTGGCATTTAGTGAAGCCGATGATATTAGCAATGCTAAGGGTCAAGCACACACCAACAACGAGAAGATAATCAGCTTGGAACCTAATCAGTGAGAATATGGCAAAAAAGATCCATGCAACCGCCTGCCAAGAAAATATATAAATTGTTCAATTAATTAGCAAAAGATAAGGAAGATCAGATGACGTTAAATAGAGAAAGCTTCACATGCAAAAAGATTTATGGTTGATGTTGAAGAATTGACAACTCAAGAATTATACACACCATTCATTGATATGTAAATCCTTATTTGGCAAACCTTTGTAACATAATCATCTATATACCATCATTCTTTTCTTTCCAATTGAACTAAATTATATCTGTATGGTAGCTTAACTCTAGAGTCTTTATTTACCGTAATGTATAAGGTCCACCAGAACAGCCATGAATCCTTCTTGTTCATTCGAGCCATTGACTGAATAAAATGGAAACAATGGGTAAACATGTTTGTGGGAGCGTAGAACAGATTCCATGCATTCAAGACTTCAAGTGGAAAAATATCCTCACCTCTTGGTCAAGGCATTCAAATTTCCACACACTCTCACCGTCGTCATTGATTTCATTCCACCATCTGAGGCCCACTAAGATGCGACCACTTACATTCTTGACAACCCAAAAATCAAGTGCAGCTAGAAGTACAGTGACCACAAATATGATGACAAAATTATCCACAAATAGGGCTGAAAGGATATAAAAGGCCAAGGCAGCACCCTAGAAAGGAATCACTTTCACGGCATTAGAATATAAACAAATTCAAGAGCAAAATAGAAGACAGAAACAAAACTAAAAAGTCAGAACAGCAAAATGAATTAACCTTGAAAAGCACATGGAAGAAGCATATTTGTGGATGAGCATAATTCTCCCCTTGAGGCTGCAGAGGAAAAGAACCGGCAAAAATTAGTTATCTGCATATTTTTGCACTTCTCTCCACTCTTTCTCGTCCCCATATTCTTATATTCCTCTGGGGTGGACTGGAGGTTGTATAAGAGTGAAGGCAGATAACAAATATTTTCACTTTAAAAATTCCATATCTGTAATATTTTATCTAGATCCATGTAACCAAAATGCCCATAAGGTTGTGGAACAGATTAACTTTTACTTCTAGGATGCCTACAATTTCTGTCTGAACCTATAGTTAAATGTACTCCTACTACTTTGTAATAGTTCTAGAAATTGTGGAATGTGCAATCAACAAATTGCAGAAGTTGATGAACTTATACATGAAAACACAGGGTACATCAAGACTTCCTAAAGATGTCCATATCATTCACTTTAAAATTGAAAATGAATTATATATATGCAAACTTGCAAAGCATCTCAAATTTAAGGTTCACAGTAGTAGTTCAGTAAGATGAAATGGAATATGATAAGGTCTCACTTCACTAAAACGGAAGGAACTACAATTGACATAAGAGATTATTCTAGAAGAAAATTCTGTTGAATTAACAAAACCAGATAGAGATGCCTATATTCCAACTCATGACTTTTATTAATAAGAAAGAACATGTAAAAAGGGCCATCACATGCATAAGCTAAAGAATGGAGTCC
This sequence comes from Salvia splendens, assembly GCF_004379255.2. NCBI lineage: Eukaryota > Viridiplantae > Streptophyta > Magnoliopsida > Lamiales > Lamiaceae > Salvia > Salvia splendens. The sequence continues at coordinate 27,820,736 of NC_056042.1, read as the reverse complement.
TTAGCAAATCATTAAATTATAAAAGCACTTCAAGTTGAATCTCTAGTACTTAAAAGAGGAGGGGGTCATATGTGTTCAACTCAGTTAGTTAAGACATCTACAGATCAGCAAAGTATAGAATAAGGCATGTCTAATAATTCATTGGCCATGTTTCTTAAATTAACTCAGGCGTAAGACGGGTTTCAATGAGAAATATACCATGACATAATGCTGATTGGTGGCACATAGTTAACAACTGCAAACCTATCACAACATAGTTTTGCATGACCCTGAAACATATTATCTTCATCTGATACTTTCACATATCTGAAGCCTTAGCCTCCCAAATCAATTAACTTCTTTTTTTCAGGCAGAGTGGACCAAAGAAGTTCTAAAACTCCCCCTTGACAGGATTATCAATTTGAGACCCATACACCATGATTCCCCAATGCATCAAAGCCTTATAACTGAAGCCTTTCAAAATCAACAGAAAATGACACCCTAGGATTCCGATCTTGCCATGGCGGGATTGAAACTGACCGCAACAAGAAATGCAGCTTAAAAGACAAGTTAAATTAACCTATTCATGCTACAGCATTATAACCTAATTAGTCGTAACAACAATCACAATATTCATCATCCACAATCCCCTACTTGAAAATTTACATAACAATTGAATACTTAAAAACCGACAGAATAATGGTAAAGAAATCAACTTACTGGATTAAGATCCATGCTTTGGGGATTTACGATTTGCAAGATCTCCTTCAATTTCGACTCTTGAGATGGGTGTTTTTGATAGGCGTGCGTTGATGTTTAGTCCAGTTCAACAAATTCCGAAATACGGAGCTTTGGGATTTGGGTGGTTTCTAATCATAATTTGGCCCCAATAGTTATGAGATATGTCAAATAAACCCCTAAGTTCTTTGTATTTATGAATTCAACCACCCTTTTATTAAGAATGATAATTTGAGCTTGAGTTTAAAACGGATTGGATCAGAAAATCAAATGCTCTACAAAATTTAGGAACAAATTCGAGGAAACATGCTGCAGTGTATTTTTGTTCTGTCAGATTCCGGGTATGATCTCTAATCATTCATTTCCCAACCCAACTATTTTCATGGTATATGCGTCAATTAATCGTGGTGTGATCAGATTTGAGGGGTTACATTTTACATATTCAGCTATCAGAATTGAGAATCAATATTTACTGGCAGAAATAAATTGTTGAAAAGTTTATTAGATTTAATATTCCTGGCATTATTAAGTTGTTGAAAATCACTATGTACTGGCAATATTCCAGCTTTGAGAAATTGTTTATGGAATTTCTGTTTCAACTGATATTGGTTCACCAGTCTTCAGCAATAGAAGTTTGCAGCATAGTAGTATTTTTTCGTAAAATTTGAAGAATGGGATTTCTCTTTTGGTAACTGAATTACTGAAAGAATAAGTGAGTAGACTGATGATTGATATTATCTGAAATTTCAGGGAAGTGTTGCTTGAGAAACAGCTTACTGGTCACAGGGTTGACCGTGCCATATGTGATTGGTTCTGGAACCAAATACTTACTCAAGGTGATTCTTTGAAGGTATCCCCAGCTGCAATCATTGTGATGCGATTCAATTCTGCATGAATATCTGTTCACTAGATCTGTGTGTCGTTAACTTGATGCCTATTTTAGTTTTAAGTCTATTACTATGTGTTTTTCTTTCCCTTGTGATATTATAGCTTGTACCTGTTATTTCTTCACCCACCCACTACCTATTTCAAGTGGTTCGTGAGGGGATCACCTTCTTGGCGTGCACCCAAGTTGAGATGCCACCTTTGATGGCAATTGAGGTGGGTACCATAGGTCCTGCTTCTTTTATTTAACTACAGTCAGATCTTTCAGTTCTACAAAGGGAAATGTGGTTTCACTAACTCCTCTTCCAAAACTCGAACTGGTATTTGCAATATAAATTCCTTGAAGGATTGAGTTAAATAATTAAAATGCATGTCACCAACTAAAGCTCTCACTATCATTTTGTGTGCTTGAATATAAAATGCATGTCTTAGACTCTTAGGCCAACTAAATGTATGAGGAATTGTTATTAGAAAGCCTACATATTTCAAAAACCATTGAAAGCTTAAATTATAATTTCAATTAAGCACAAGGATCATCACTTGCAAGTGCCATGTGAAATCATTGTTTTGGTTGTTGCTCTGTATTTTTTATACCACTCTATCTTCATGGTTCCATTGTTGATACTCTTAAAAAATGAAAATAAAACTTTTCTTACATGGCACAACCATCTTAACGGGAATGATATTGGAATTATTCGATTTAGCAAGAGAGTTTATTGTACATATGGCTATGTGCATTGTGTTAGTACTCCATGCATTAAAACAGTGATAGTAGGGATGTCATAGAATTATTTGATGCCACAGAGAGTTACAGATATGGTACATATCATCAGTAGAAAAGATGTATCGAGCATGTATTCAGGCATGCAAGCATGCACTGCAGAAACAGAACACGTGTATCTAAAAAATAAGTCTCTTATCTTATACTGCCACACCATGAAATGTATAGTATGGATTTTCAGTATAGATTGAGCAGATGTTATTAAACACTTGACCGTGTGATTTCTAGTTCCTTTGCAGGGTGGCTGATGTTCTTTCAAATTATTTGGATGGCTTGAATGAAGATCTGATTAAGGATAACTTTGTTATTGTTTATGAGGTATCTATATTCTGTGATTTTGCAAGATGGTTATATTTAAGATAACTGGTGTATCATGTATGCACACATAATAACACTGTCCGAAAAATTTGTTATTAACATTAGGGTGGTGCTTTGTATATTCCATATGCATATTCATCTATTTGGTTGGTCTAATATACTATATGGTTTATAAGTTGGACCGTACAGTGATGTGACAGGAAATATTGTAAAGAATCTGTTGCAATATTTTTGTTGGGATTGGTCCTGAATATTATGGATTCGGTGTGTGTTACTATGAAGGAGCATTTATTGCTGTAAGTTCTTAAATGGATAGTCAGAATTTTTTACAAAAGAAGTTTCACTGGCTTGGGTTAGACAATAGATACAAGGGACACATGTTGATAAAACACTATTTATCTACATGAGCAATTGTTTTATTGCTTATAAATAATGGGCCATTTGTCAATGTATTGCACTATGTTTTTGCATTTATAATTCATGTGATATCCTTCTAAGCTATTTTAAAACCCTAAGATGATTGAACTAAATGCTTTGCAGCTGCTGGATGAGATGATAGACAATGGCTTCCCTCTAACAACTGAACCTAATATCCTAAGGGAAATGATAGCTCCTCCAAACATTGTTAGTAAGGTTTTGAGTGTTGTTACTGGTAATACGTCCAATGTGAGCAATACACTTCCAGGGGCAACTGCTTCTTATGTTCCATGGAGAAAAACAGACCTTAAGCATGCCACCAATGAAGTTTATGTTGATTTAGTGGAAGAAATGGATGCTACCATAAACAGGTGCTTGAAATACCTATTACCTAGAAACTTATGTGTACCTCTCTTTGCATTTATTTCTGAAATTTGATTTCGTACAAAATTCTGCTCAATATCGCAATCTAATACCACATATTTGGCTCTACTCTTTGGTGGTCTGGTATTCTGGGTAAAAAAGCGCCAAATCAAGTTTCAAACATAAATGTTACAGATACCAATGCTAAGGTTGTGGTATGCACCTTGCATTTACTAAATTACATCAATCACTATATTTCTCAAAACAATTTATTCTTTATAGGGACTTTATTCACAATCTTCTAACTGCTGAAGCTTGGCCTAGCTTTAACTTTAATTCTGTCATTCACTCGTCTCCTACTTCAAAAAATTATGAGAGCATTTATTTTGTAAGAGACGTTGTGGGGGTTGGGTAGAAGACTAGCCCTGGTAACTTCTTAAAGATTAAATTGTTGAGCATTACTGAATTTTCTTTCAGATTGTATTGTTTTTCAAATTATATTTGCTGGATGTTCTTGATCGATACATACACAGATGTTGAATGTTGTATTTTATCTGTTTATTCTATCACACTCTGATTACTCTAACCTTCTCATCTTTCTGCTTAGAGATGGGAATCTGGTGAAATGCGAGATATATGGTGAAGTTCAAGTAAATTCAAATTTGTCAGGTCTCCCTGATCTCACTCTGTCGTTTGCGAACCCTTCAATTTTTAATGACGTGAGATTTCACCCTTGTGTTAGACTTCGGCCATGGGAATTAAACCAGAATTTATCCTTTGTGCCACCTGATGGACAATTTAAGCTCATGAGTTACAGGTTTGCAGAGTCTCAGTGTCCTCGTGTATTTTGTATGCAAACTTTACACTATACTTTAAATACACATTGTTACCTTTCAGGGTAAAGAAGTTGAAGAGTACTCCGATATATGTGAAGCCACAATTCACTTCAGATTCAGGGACATGTCGTATAAGTGTTTTGGTTGGAATTCGGAATGATCCTGGAAAGCCAATTGACAATATTACAGTTGAATTCCGACTACCACCTTGCGTCACGGCATCCGATCTTTCTCCAAATTATGGATCTGTAAATGTTCTTGCTGACAAGGTATGGGTTCTCCAGTAGTGAATGTCATCCTAGTTATCTGACCATTATATTGAAGACACCAACTGAACATACAAATGTTTCCCACATTCAGTTGAATACTAGTATGAATTTGGGATTTTTGTGGTACTTGAAGTAGTTTATATTGGATTGCTAATATTGCTTCACTTGGCATCGCCTGTTTCTGCAGACATGCTCCTGGACAATCGGGCGGATGCCAAAAGATAAAGCTCCTTCTATGTCCGGAACCTTAGTGCTTGAAACAGGTATGGAGCGGCTTCATGTATTTCCCACTTTCCAAGTTGCTTTCCGGATCATGGGAGTCGCTCTCTCTGGCTTAAAAATCGATAAGCTGGACCTGAAGAATCCACTTTCTCGTCCGCATAAAGGTTTTCGGGCTCTCACAAGGGGAGGTGAGTTTCAAGTGAGATCATGATTTCTCGACGCAATAAAAGTGTGACTCTTCAGTGTTTCTGTTGTACATTTATATATCAGAGTACCTTTGTGTTATGTGTAGCGTTTTAACCATAAGTGATTGGGATAGTAATGATTTTTTGATATTTTTTTTGTTGCAAATATTATTAGTTCACACTTAGATGGGAATTGATATCTGATTCTAATCAGTTTCTGGAGTTGATTTTCTGTGATTTGGATGTTAGCAAGAGATAAGATACTACGGTGAGGAGGAAGAGAAGGATGGTTAAATGGAATTTTGTTTTTGTTTTTTCGTCTCTTTCAAAAAATTTCATATTAAAACAGGGATTGCTATATCATTTTCTATTTCAGCAACTCAGATTCGATTTGGATAGGATTTCTACGCAAATCACACAAAAAAATTAAGATCACGTGTAAAATATAAAATATCCAATTTTTTTTAATATTTACGCATTAATATTCTAAAAACAGAATAAACATAACTAATTGTTGGTCGAAGCGGTAATTCAGTTATGATGCTGAATCGTAATGCATTTATACTTTAAAAACATAATTTGAAATGTGTTATCACTTAAGAGTAATATTATTACAAATAATGTCTTAATGAACTTAATTTATTTTAAGATTATTATATTTTCTTATATAACTTGGGTCAATATTGCTTACCTGTATACGATCCCCTTAAAATTGTTGTTTCGTTTGAATGAAATCTGATACTGTGAATATATAGTAGATATAGTTATTTTTGTTGTTTGAATAAATACAATGCGAAAATTGAGGATAAAAGTGAAATTCTATTTCTTTAGGAGTATTTTATTACTAGTTCCGTCCTAAAAATTATTTTGATAATTGTTGGAAAAGAAGATGAAATTAATATGCCGCCCACATTCATTATGTAGAGTTCCTAAGTATTGAGGAGTTCCAATCCCATTTATTGATGTACTAGATCCTTCTAAATTCACCCTATAAATACTAGGGTGAATGAACTTTTGAGTACATAAGAAAAAATTTACAAGAAATATATCTTTCTACCTTCTACTCTCAAAATGTCTTACCAATCTTTCCATACCTCTCTCGATTACCATCTTTAAGATGGTATCAGAGCAGGAAACTAAAAAACAACCTCCAATGGAGGTCAGCCAAACACACACTCTCAAATTATTGATTGAGACAATCTAAAATCTAATTGATTTGTACAAATCCAACACAAACCAAAGCCAAATTTCCTACCAGCTAAAGAATCTCGGCGTAGGGTCCAAGCGCACAACCTTCGGCTTCAAATCCTTCTCTTCTCTCTGGTTTCCAACTAATATTTCAATTGTTGATAGATCAAAAAAGGTTATTGATGCGAAATTGAACCAAAAATCAGATGGAAAGCATGCCTCTGTATCGGAGAGAAAACGAAATTGCGATTCAGAGGTGTCGGCATTGAGGAAATTGGTGAAGATGGAGCGGCGGAGAGCGGATGCAGCTCTCGCGGAGGTGGAGAGGGAAAGGGCTGCCTCTGCCATGACGGCGAAGGAAGCGATGGAGATGATTCAGCGGCTGCAGCACGAGAAGAACTCGATCGAGATGGCAGCCGATCAGCAGCGCCGATTGTCGGAGGCAAAACACGTCCACGATGAGGAGGTGATTCAGTCGTTGGAGTCGCTGTTGTGGAGTTATGAGGAGGAGCTCGGCTTGCTACGGCAGCAGCTCGGCCCAAGAAGAAGTTGATCTCCCACTCCGTCAAAGCCGGCCTCCAGTTTCCCGTCGGAAATCACGAAGTTGAAGAAATGTTGGTGGAGGCAGAAGCTGATACACCTCGTCGAAATATGCCAAATTGCCCCCCCCCCCCCACCGAATCCAAGCCCCTCTAAAGAAATACCCCACTCCCCTCTCACTTTGCAAAATGGTCCCCAAACTCCTAGACACTCCCAAAATATACCCCACCTCTACCTTTCGTCCACTATGCACCCCCAAACAATCCAAAAATATCAAAAACCACTCCAGCTATCCAAAAAATACCAAAAAAACCCCCAAATGGTCAAAAATTCCGAAAAAATGCCTCCATCTTACAAAATTTCGAAAATTACCTCCTGTATTTTTGAATTTAAGCCATCCATCCCAAATTCTTTCCAGCCTCTTGCGTACTCATCATCCTCCCAAATAGGACCTAAAGACTACCACTGGATTTTTGACTGTGGGGCAACCGATACCATGTCCTTTGATGCCTCGGACTTCCTCGATATTTCTCAATCCACCAAAAAATTTGTCCAAACAGCTAGTGGGGAGTTAGCACAAGTAGAGGGGGCGGGAACTGTCACTATCTCACCAACCCTTCGCCTCTCGAACTGTCTTTATGTTCCTTCATTGTCCCACAAACTTTTGTCTGTTAGTCATGTAACAAGAGATCTCAACTGCAAATTGCTAATGCAGCCTCATTTTTGTATGTTACAGGATATCAAGTCGGGAACGATAGTTGGGCGTGGCACTGAGCGACATGGATTGTACTACGTGGATGAGATTGCCCAACAAAGTACTGCGATGCTAACTCACGGACTAACTGACAGACAGATTTGGCTCTTGCATCGCCGGTTAGGGCACCCATCCATAAGTTATCTTCGCCTACTCTTTCCTGAGTTAGTTTCTTCTACGCATGTTTTGAATTGTGAAACTTGTGTTTTAGCAAAAAGTCACAGACATTCCTTCAAATTAAACAACACTAGAGAAAAATCACCTTTTGCTTTGGTTCACTCTGATGTGTGGGGCCCTGCTCCGGTTACTGGAGGACAAGGTTTTCGATATTTTTTGTTGTTTATTGATGATTTTTCGCGTATGACGTGGATTTATTTTTTGAAAACAAAATCAGAAGTTTTCGAGAAATTTACTGAGTTCTATCGTCTTGTCCAAACCCAATATAACTCTAGAATTCAAATCCTTAGGTCTGATAATGGGAGGGAATACGTGAACTCTAAGATGACATCTTTCTTCACTGAAAATGGCCTTGTCCACCAAACTTCATGTGCCTATACACCAGAACAAAATGGGGTAGCCGAGAGGAAAAATCGATATATCCTAGAAATCACCCGTGCCCTCCTCATTGAATCAAACATCCCCAAATCCTTCTGGCCAGAAGCCATCGCAACTTCCGTCTATCTCTTAAATCGTCTTCCCACAGGGATCCTTAACTTCAAAACTCCTCTAGAGGTCTTCTCTTCCCAAAACTCGGTACCATCGTCCCTCCATCTCGACCCTAAAATTTTTGGTTGTACCGTGTTTGTCCACATCCCTAAGCATGACCGTGACAAATTCTCACCTTGTGCAGTCAAATGTGTCTTCTTGGGTTATGGGAAAAATCAAAAAGGGTATAGATGTTATGACCCGTCAACAGATCGCATGTATACAACTATGAACTGTGACTTTGTTGAAAGCGAATATTTCTATAGCCAATCTAGCGGTCAGGGGGAGAGTAAGTTAGAAAACTCGAGTAATGACGCACTAAATTGGCTACCTCTTTGGGGAGAAACCATTCAGGGGGAGGGAGAAAACAACCAAACAAATGAGTTAGACCAAAATCATGTCACAGAAGTTGGTCCAACGGAGGAAGTTAGTAGTACCATCGGGCAGTCAACTCCCCAAGAACATAATGTGTCGTTTCAGGATCCCACCGAGCTATCTGACCAGTCTTTGAATCCTGAGGTAAACACTTTTGATCCCAATACCGGTACCCTACTTGAAACCACTAACAGTGACAGGGAAAACAGAAGTGATACAAATGAGCCACCGATGGAACAAGAGACAGGGCACGGCAGATTGCCCCAAAGAAGTACAAGGGGCATTCCTCCTCGGAGATATTCGCCAGACTGGAAAGGGCGGAAATCAAGATACAGTATTGCCAATCTCACCCAGGGACACCTTACCGAAATGGCTAGGGCATTCGAAGCTGCACTTTATGAAGAAGAAGAGATTCCACAGTCCTTCGAAGAGGCAATGAAACACAAGCACTGGAGGGAAGCCATGAAGAAGGAGATTGATGCCTTGATAAAAAATGAAACGTGGGAAAAGTGTACTCTACCTTCGGGAAAGAAACCAGTAGGATGTCGGTGGATCTTCACCATAAAAAGGCGTGCAGATGGTTCAATCGAGAGATACAAGGCAAGATTGGTTGCTAAGGGATATACTTAGGTGTATGGAGTAGACTACGAAGAAACTTTCTCCCCTGTGGCCAAACTAAACACAGTAAGAGCACTTCTATCTGTAGCTGCATGTAAGGAATGGCCATTATACCAGTTTGATGTTACAAATGCCTTCCTTCATGGAGAACTTGAGAAAGACAAAGAAGTCTACATGGAGGTCCCCCCAGGTTTTAGTGAAGAATTTGGAAAAGGACAGGTGTGCAGACTGAGGAAGACTCTTTATGGGTTAAAGCAATCCCCCAGAGTGTGGTTTGGAAGATTTTGCCAGGCAATGTTCAAACATGGCTTCAAACAGAGCCATTCAGATCACACACTATTCTTAAAGAAGAGGAACGGCAAGATGACATGTCTAATAATATATGTTGACGACATGATCATAACAGGAGATGATGCCGAAGAGATCCAAAATCTAAAGGAGAATCTTTTCAGGGAGTTTGAAATGAAGGACTTGGGAGCTTTAAAGTACTTCCTAGGAATTGAAGTGTTGAGATCCAAGCACGGAATATTCCTAAGGCAGAAGAAGTATGTTCTCGACATGTTAGCAGAAACGGGCCTACTGGATTGCAAGCCTGCTGAAACGCCAATGGTACCCAACCATGGATTAAAGATCGTGGATGGAGCTAAGCTTACAGACCGTGAAAGATATCAACGGTTAGTAGGTAAACTTATCTATCTTTCTCATACTAGGCCCGACATAACATATGCAGTTGGAGTTGCCAGTCAATTCATGCATCAACCTCAGGAAGATCATATGGATGCTGTCATGAGAATTGTGAGATACTTAAAGGGAACAGCCAGCTATGGGGTATTCTTAGAAAAGAAGAAAGATTTGGAAATTGATGGGTACACCGATGCAGATTGGGCAAGCAATCCAGTTGATAGAAAATCAACTGGAGGATATTTTACATTTGTTGGGGGCAATTTAGTCACTTGGAGAAGCAAGAAGCAGAAAGTGGTTGCATTATCAAGTGCAGAAGCTGAATTCCGAGGGATCAGAAGCGGTCTAATGGAGATACTTTGGCTTCGAAGATTGTTAACAGAAATTGGCTTCCCGCCAACACGAAAAAGTCAGCTTTTCTGTGACAATAAAGCTGCAATTAGCATTTCAGAAAATCCAGTGCAGCATGACAGGACTAAATATGTTGAGGTCGATCGTCACTTTATCAAAGAGAAACTTGAAAGCGGGATTATCGAGTTTCCATTTGTCCGATCCGAAGAACAACTGACAGACATTCTCACTAAGGCGCTGAGTCCTACAAAATTCAAAGAATTCCTTGGCAAGTTAAGTATCGGGGATACCGTTACTCAACTTTAGGGGGAGTGTTGGAAAAGAAGATGACATTAATATGCCGCCCACATTCATTATGTAGAGTTCCTAAGTATTGAGGAGTTCCAATCCCATTTATTGATGTACTAGATCCTTCTAAATTCACCCTATAAATACTAGGGTGAATGAACTTTTGAGTACATAAGAAAAAATTTATAAGAAATATATCTTTCTACCTTCTACTCTCAAAATGTCTTACCAATCTTTCTATACCTCTCTCGATTACCATCTTTAATAATAATAAAGACATTAATGTAAAATTGAAAATGTAAAAAAATACAGATTTAAAGTAATGGAATAGTGCAGTAAATTAAAGAATATGAACGCGGCCGCTAAGTCGCCAATAAAAAATTCCCACGTGTCCAAGAATCTAACATTGGCTTCCCTATTCATTTCTGAATCCTCTTCTCCGCTAAATCTTCCCTTCTTCCCATTTCTGCAATCCATTTTTCACTTCGGATTAACTAAATCTTCGCTCCTCAAAACCCCACTGATCTTCCTCACAACTCAAATTGAGATTTCCTAAATTTTGTTTTGATCGAATGAAATGACCGCTATATTCAAATTCACCAACATGAAGCCATGTTGTAGAATCCTGTTGCCCTCCAAAAACACCCTTTTTCTCCCCAGGTCCTCTAATTTCTTGCCCAATCCCAATTATTGCTCCGCTTTCCAATTGCATACCTCTGCGCCCAGTTCTTTCGGCTTGAAAGCCATTCTAGGTCGGACGAACTCGGCATGGGGCCAATCGAGAATCTTCTCCAGCTCCCGCCATTTCAATTTCAGCAATAGGTCGAGGACCCCTTTTTTGGTCGCCAGAGATGCGCCGGATTTGAGGAATTTCTCAGCGTCGGTGGAGAGCCGCGCCAACGACAAGAATTTCGACAGAATTTACGTGCAGGGCGGCATCAATGTGAAGCCGCTGCAAGAGGAGAAAATCAGTGCGGATGAGAGGGTTGAGGGTGGGGTAAATGTGCGGAAGAGTGAATGGTCGAGGGAGGTGGGGAAGGAGGAGTCTGAGATGGAGAAGGAGGCGTGGAAGCTACTGAGGAACGCCGTCGTCACGTATTGCGGGAGCCCTGTGGGCACTGTGGCGGCGAATGATCCCAATGACAAAACGCCGCTTAACTACGATCAGGTGTTTATAAGGGATTTCGTCCCTTCCGCCTTCGCCTTTCTGCTCAAGGGTGAGGGAGAGATCGTCAGGAACTTCTTGCTTCACACCCTGCAGCTGCAGGTAGTCTGCTCTCTCACTTCTTTTGATAGTGTGTTTTCTTTTTGTTGAGTATGCCTAGTTTTGTGCTCGCTTCGTGTTTTGGACATCGACATTGGAGCATCGGGACTTACTATGTATAGATCGATGAATTTTAGATTAATTAGATTCTTCATTTTGAAGAATTAGGAAGATTTATGCAATGATCGAACTCAATATTTATGTATGGAGAAGGAAAAAGGACAAAATTAGGAAGGTTTTTGAAACGCTATAACAATTTGGAACCTCCTTTTCTCAATTTAGCAGCTTTAGTCAAGGTCGAGGAATCTGTTGTAGTCATGGTCGAATGATAAAACGTCAGTCTTATGAAATTCACATGGCCTGGGAATAAATTGTGAGAAGTTCAAGAACTTAAAGCATTATAACCTTTATGTGAAACCCATATACGAAACTTCAGTTTAATCTCTATTGCTTTAGTTGGAGAAGATTGACCACTTCAAGATGTTTTTTGACAATGCATAATGCTATTGTATCAAATTAATATCCACTGCAAGATTCCATATTCCACGTGGTGGTGCTGTTTAGGGAGGCCTTAGGAGTGATATTTTAATACTATCTACTGCAAGATTCAGGAAATAAAAACGTAAGTGACCGAAGCCTTAAACTTTGTTGCATATTATCAATCAAGTAAAATAAAAATATCTTTAATGATAGCATTGATAAGCTTGATCGTTAGAGTTGTTTTAACGGTTGGATTGGGATTTTGATTACTCAGTGCATCTTCTATGTAACTCAGAATTTGCTCACAATTTTTATTATTCTATTTAATTTAATGATGTACTCAATTTCTGATGTAAATGACATAAACAGATGATAAATTTCAACTCACTATTTTAGCTGTTAAATGCATGTTCCTTCTCTTTCCTTGTTTTGTATGAATCCGTAATTAATCGTTGATGTGGCTACTTGATTCATGCTGCTTCATTTTCAAGAGTTGGAAGAAAACGGTGGATTGCTATAGTCCTGGACAAGGATTAATGCCAGCAAGTTTTAAAGTTAGATCTGTTGCTCTAGATGATAATAAGTTTGAAGAAGTTCTTGATCCAGATTTTGGGGAATCGGCTATTGGCCGTGTAGCTCCTGTAGATTCTGGTATGCAAGTTGTTACTTCATTAGCTACAGTGTCACTGCTTGGCAATATTGTTTCTTTTTTCTTCTCTGATTACTTCTCTCATTGCACTCTTTCGATATTGGAGTTACAACTGTTTAACAGTAAACGCCTAGTCGATGCTTGATACATTTAAGCCATCAAAATTTAATAGCTTCATTTTTCTTTTCATTTCTGTGATGTTGCAATTGTTTATCATTTAACTAGGACTCTGGTGGATTATCTTACTGCGGGCTTATGGGAAGCTTACCGGGGACTACGGATTGCAGGAAAGAGTGGACGTTCAGACAGGGATAAAACTTATTCTAAATCTCTGTTTGTCAGATGGTTTCGACATGTTTCCCACTTTACTTGTTACAGATGGTTCCTGTATGATAGATCGACGGATGGGTATTCATGGTCATCCATTGGAGATTCAAGTAAGTTTGCTGCATATCCTTGTAGGAAAGGTTTGTTTCTTATCAGATTTTAGAATTTGAAAAATAAACTTCAAACAACTTTTGGTTGTTACCACTTCTAACAATATTTGTGAACCTTTTATTTTTAATATTTTCATTTTCATTTTTATTTATTTTTTCTTTATGAGCTCCATAGTTTCTAGTTTATATGGTGGAAATGCGAAGTTAGTAATAGGATTCATACATGTTCTGATGACATTTAATAAAGATGAATTGCAACTCTCTTAGAGCTTCATGTTTTTGTGCACGTAAGCAGTTCAAATTTATTCAAGTCTCGTGAATGACTCCTTTTTATTCTATTTTTCAGTCCTTATTTTACTCAGCACTTCGCTGCTCTCGTGAGATGCTTGCGTTAGACGAGGGATCCAAGAATTTGGTGAGGGCTATCAACAATAGACTCAGTGCGTTGTCGTTTCACATAAGGGAATATTATTGGGTTGATCTGAAGAAAATTAATGAGATCTATCGCTATAAGACTGAGGAGTACTCCACTGAAGCCACTAACAAATTTAATATATACCCTGATCAAATTCCTCATTGGTTAATGGATTGGATTCCTGAGACAGGCGGTTATCTGATTGGCAACTTACAGCCAGCTCATATGGATTTTAGGTTCTTCACTCTCGGAAACCTCTGGTCCATTGTATCATCTCTGGGTACCCCGAGACAGAATGAGGCTGTATTAAATCTGGTAGAAGCCAAATGGGATGATCTTATCGGTCAAATGCCACTTAAAATATGTTACCCTGCTGTAGAATCAGAAGAGTGGCGAATAATCACTGGAAGCGATCCTAAGAATACGTGAGTTCCTATAATAACTTTACCAGAAAATTGCTTCGATATAGATGCAATTTTTTATATATCATCTCCCTTGTGGTTTTCTAAATATTAATGGACTTTCTGCAGACCTTGGTCGTATCATAACGGTGGATCCTGGCCAACACTTCTGTGGCAGGTAAGAATAACTCTTATTTGCTTCACTTGAATAATCGCTTTTGACAGAAAGTTAGTTGAAGATGTCGTTGTCTCTGTCTCATGAGATGGTGGTTTGTTTTGGTACTTAGTTCACACTGGCGTGCATGAAGATGCATAGGACGGATCTGGCGAAGAAGGCTCTGGACATAGCTGAGAAACGGCTTTTTCTGGATGGGTGGCCTGAATACTACGACACGAGGAGTGGGAAGTTTATAGGGAAGCAGGCGCGATTGTACCAGACATGGTCTATTGCAGGATACCTGACATCGAAGGTCCTGATGGAGAAGCCCGATGCAGCTGCCCTTTTGTTCTGGGAGGAAGACTACGATATCCTCGAGAACTGTATTTGCGCTTTGAGCAACTCAAACCGCAAGAAGTGCTCGCGCAGGCTTGCCAAGTCTCAGATTCTGGTCTGATCTATTTCTACTTTGATTTGATTCGAAAGAACACCATACGTATACACTATACATGTATTGCTAATGTACAGACGATAGGATAGTAGTTTTTCCATTTGTTATACTATGTTGTTGAAGCCAAATGTTGTATACTATATATAGATATATAGCAAAGGGAAAATAGGAGAGCCCTCTTATATTTTGGAAGGGTGGGCTTGGCCTATGAGTGTTGCGTGGATGCAACACATTGTACTACTAATAGATAGGTGAGGATTATTTTCATATTCATGAACTATTAATTTAAGTTCCATTTCTCTATGTTTGTAAAGTTGGATTTCTTTTATTAGTACAACTGCGCATTTGATTTGATCATTTCTTAATATAATTATCCGTTTGTTCTTGTACACGCAAAAATGCCGTTAGGTCATGTTTGGTTGGCAGGATTCTGTCTGGGAAAGTAATCTGATTCCTTAAATTTTAAAATCCTGTGTGTGTTTCCGTTTTTAATCAAACTGAGAAAGTAATCAAAATTCTGAAACAAGTAAAGTTAGTAAACTTTCCAGGATTCTGAATCCTAACTTTTCTTAGGTATTCTTTTTCCCAGTTTTAGGATTCTTACATATTTAATTCAATATAGTACAGTAGTTATTATTATTATTATTATTATTATTATTATTATTATTATTATTATTATTATTATTATTATTATTATTATTATTATTATTATTATTATTATTATTATTATTATTATTATTATTATTATTATTATTATTATTATTATTATTATTATTATTATTATTATTATTATTATTATTATTATTATTATTATTATCATTATTGTTTTTATTTATTACAATATTTAAAAATAATTTAAAAGTATACACCATACTTAATTTCAAGATAATAAATAACTATAATTCAAATTATCATAATTATAACTATATTATTAATATTTATATTTATTTTTATTATAATAATAATAATAATTTATTAAATAATTAAATATAATTATAATATTATAATAATTATTAATTTATAAATTAGTAATTAACAATAAAATTGTAGTGAAATTTTAAATTATAAAATTTATTCAAATTAAGTAAATATAATGAAAATAATAATAATCTTATTTATTATTATATTATTATGTATTATGATATATAATGCATATTTAAACTATCCATCGTAATAATAAATAAAATAATATAATTATTATCATTTGTAATTAATAATTTATTAAATAATATGTATTATTATTTTTTATAAATAAAAAATGATAAGTATATTTTTAGTTTAGTGTTTAAATCAAATATATACTTTTAAATCTTGATATTTTCTAAACACGGGAAAGTAAAGTTATTAGAAATCATATTCACGGGATTCATTTTCCCAGGAATCATTGTAAGGCTTGTTTGGTTAATCTGGCTATTATTTCCTCATTAGTTGTCCTATTTCACCTTTTCCAGCATATTCCTTAGCAATTATTTTATATTAAGATATTTTTGTGATCGAATTCATTCATTTATCGTACATAATTGTACAACAAATTAAGAACTTGAATGTGGAGCAGAGGAACTGAGTTCGTGTATTGTTAAATTTGTCCAAATGTTTACACACCCTTTTATATAATCAAGATATACTATTCTGCCAACCAAATATTTTCCATGTTTGACTTGCACTATTTTTTTTAAAAAAAAATTAAAAAGTTAATGAATTATAGGTCTCACTTTTATATATTAACTTTAGAGCATTCGCAGCGGCGCACGTCAGACCGGTGTGTCGGACGTCCGCCATTAAGCGGACGCGGACGTCGCTTGCTGACACCGGAGTTCCGTGGATTTCCGACGACGTCCGTCGGGACGTCTGTCGTGACGTCCGCCATTGCGGGTTCCCGGCGGACGTCCCGATTTTTATTAAAAAAACTCTATATATACGGCTCGTTGAACTTCATTTCATTCGCACCACTTGTTTTAACGAGTTTCGCTTTCTCTCTCTCTCTCTCTACGTTTCTTTTAGTATATCCAAAATGTCTAGTGGTAGTGGTGCGGGTGTTGATGACGTACGCCAGCGAATTAAAGAAGAGTTGCGGGCGGTTACGTCCAGGGAGATAAATCGCTTGATACAAGCGGCCTTGCAGCAGCAGCCGGCGGTACCTCAACCCATCCATGTCGAGCTATAGTACCCCAGGACCACATCGCTGCACACCGTCGGTTGTATGAGGACTACTTCGCTTCGGAGCCGCGGTTTGGAGAGAACATGTTCCGGCGACATTTTAGGATGCATCGTCCGCTATTTCTGTGTATCGTAGGAGCTTTAGAGCGTCGATACGAGTATTTCAGGATGAGGGATGATGCGGTTGGTAAACCCAGCCACACGCCCATACAGAAGTGCACTGCCACAATCTGGCATACGGAGGTGCGACCGACATGTTCGATGAGTACCTCCACATCGGCGAGATAACTGCCTGCGAATATCTGAAGTATTTTTGTGAGGGCGTTAGGGAGATATTCAAGGATAGGTATCTTCGGAAGTCTACCCTCGAAGATTGCCAGGCACTGATGGATATGCACGGAAGTCAGCACGGGTTTCCGGGAATGTTGGGCAGCATAGATTGTATGCATAGGGAGTGGAAGAACTGTCCCGCCACCTGGAAAGGGGTGTACACTACCAGTTTCAAGGGCAAGAATCCCACGATGATCCTTGAAGCGGTAGCTGACTACAGACTGTGGATTAGGCATGCGTATTTTGGAGTAGCCGGGTCGAACAACAACATCAACATCAAAGCTCCCCAAAAAATAATATTAGTTAGGAATTAGGATACCCAACTGGTTTTCTGATCAGTATTCCAAGATTAATGCTTTAATCTTTTCTTTAAGAAGTATGTGTCAACCTTTACATGCATGCTTCGTGTTGTCATATTGCACTGGATTCTTCGTGATACGAATAGTGACTTTGTTGTCACAAAACTGAGGGCGAGTTTTGATATTGAGATTGAGTATCATTAACTTATTTCTTAGTTCTGCACTTGAAATGTTACATTCCTTTTACTTTTCGCGAGACAAATCATGCTCGGCTGGTACCCTTAGATTAGCATATTTTGTCCCAAAATAAAATGAGTTCTTCCTAGTATATAGAAGCATCTCAAACCCATTGCATACCAACGAATTTGACGGGTTCCAAGTATATGCATGTAGAAAAAAGGGAACTTGAGAGAACACAATTGCTTGTTGTATTTTCTATTCTCCTCACCCAAATCCCACATTTATTTATAGGATAGAGATGGAAACTTGAGATCATTTTACCTTTGAGGACATACACACATACTATAGTGCAAGCCATGGTAGTATTATTTTGTGGATAGAGCGTTTCTCTATGACTTGACTTGTAGTTATAAGAAAACTGTAGAGATCAGACAAGTCTGGGTTCACTAATTACCAAGACCTCTTTGTTCTTATACAAGGGAGCTCAGCCAAACTCTCACCCACGCGGCTGATTTATACAATATGAATCCCTAGCTATTACAACAACTAGCTATTACTCTCGGACCATGCAATCCTTGGCCGAATGCGCCACTGGACCACTGAGAACCTGCACACTCAAAACCCTAGTAAGTAAAACACAAAAGATCCTCTCGGATCTAAAATAGTAATACAAACACAGTGCAGAAATAACAAGGAAAACAAAGGATTCGAATAGATCTAGTAGCTACGGCTCAGCCACCCGCTAATAGTACAAATCTATTCTCCAGAAACCAAGATCCAAGGGAGCACTGTTGAATCCACAAGTGATTAACCTCACACACCGGATACCAACCCCAATCCACTCTACAATGTCGGATCTAACAACTCTCCGAACACAAGCTCACAAGAAACCCTCGGAACAGAAAACCTAGTTTCTTCAACACCCAAGCAACCGAAGCAGTTACTTACTACCACAAGCCAAACTTACACAAGATCAATCACTCAATTAACCGTTGAAAGATCACCGTGAAACAATCGGAGACTAATCAGAGAAGAAGACAGAAAGAAGGGAATCACACAGACGCGAGAGAGAGCAGAGAGAGAATGAGAAAGTAGTGAATGTCAAGCAGCAGATGGAGGGAGGGGGGATATATCATCTGAAAACTGGGCTAGGGCAGCCACAAGCCCAAGTCACCACCTGGGCCAAAATAATTCTCTGGCCCAAATAATAGTCCACCAATATATCAGCCCAATAAATCAACATACTCCACCTTGGATATTATTCTGGGAAACCAATTGCACTATTAGCTAAGGTTTAAATCATCATTGCGTACAAGGCAGCCCCCTCGGCTCCAAAGAACAAAGTTCACTAGCATTTAGGGAAGCCACCAGGTTTGCTTATTAGATACCAGAGGGGCTGACACCCATTAGTCTAAAGGACTTAATGCCTCCAGCCACCTAACACTCTTACCATAGTAGATAAGGTGACTGAGGACTTTTTCCCCGGGACATGCACCTATCCTAGGTCAAAATGCATATAGTTTATGCAGAAAAGAAGTTTTTCAAGTGGTAAGCATTTAGTCCCCATGTCAGCTGGGTTTTTTTTATCAGTGTGCACTTTTAAAAGAGAAACATCACCCTTTTCTACAATGTCTCTAATGTAATGAAACCTTACATCAATGTGCTTAGTTCTATCATGGAAAACAGGATTTTTACAAAACTGAATAGCAGATTGAGAATCAAAAAACACAACAGGAGGAGATTTCACAAAATTCAATTCAGAAAGCACTCCCTTCAACCACACAGCTTCTTTCATGGCCTCAGTAATGGCAATATACTCTGATTCACGATACCTGCAGAGTTAGAGGAGCCGAAGAAGTTAGAGAAGGATAGTGTGGGATCGTTCGACACCCGAGAACCCGAGAGCCGAGATCAGCCGGCGAAGGAGAGACCTTCGCGGCCTCGACGTGCACGGAAGAAGCCAGATTTCCTTGCTGATTTTGTTTAGTTATTAATTTATGTTTTTCTTTCCTTTTGCAATTAGAATTAATGCTTTTAGGTAATTAACTATTATTTTGGGTCGAGCATAATCATAAGCTCCTTTCGGGTTTTCTTTGTTGATTCTTTCCCGAGCCGTAGGTCGAATCAACCCTAGGGTCCCTAGTATAAAAAGGCTTGTTATTTCACTTTTGTCATTTTATGAAATAACCAATTTGCCTATTTTTCCATTGCTTTCTTTTCGTTCAAGTTACTCAAAATCGTCGGTTGATTGTCGAGGTTCTACGTCCTCGCGACTTCCTCTATCGTTGAATCTTGTTGAGGGATCAATACCCTTAACAACTGGTGCTTCCATCTGAACTCATGTCTACTTCAGGATTTGTGGTTCGATCGGAGGGGGTTCCTGTTTCGCCGCCGCTGCCAACGCCGACGATATCGTCGACCGTGCCACCAAGGACGGAACCGCTGGACCCTATGGCAATCGCCGTGGAACACATGATCGTCATGATGGGCCGGGTAGAGGCGAGTTTAAACATGGTGGTCAAGGCGGTTACGCCTCAAGGGCTGCCGCTGCGGCCAAATGCCGCGCCGCCGTACGGCTATCGGAGTACTCATAGGGTGACCCTACCCCACTGTCGGGAGCCCCCAACACCGCCTGGCTACCGCCACCCCCAGTGTCACAGCGTCTAGGGTTTTCGCAACCGCTTGGGTTTTCCCACCCGCCAGGGTTCGTCGCGACCCAACCTCAGCGCTGACCGTGGGACCCGACTCCTCCCAAATTGATCGTATCATCACCGTCGTCCCAGCCTACCTTGCCGGAGATTTTTGTACCACAACAAACACCAGCGCAATTTGGGAAATTGTCGTGTTGGGACCTCCCCAATCAGCAGTCCCAACAGCCGTCGCTTCAGCAACCGATGGCCCAACCCACACTGCCCTCATGCTGGTCCAATCCTGCCCTGCGCCAGAACCCGGGATCGTCGTCGACTGACCCAAGCTGCTTGATAAAGATGAAACCTCCGCGCTTTAATGGGACGGACGCACCTAGCTGGATTTCTTGAGTACAGTTCTACTTTGACCACTTGATGTTTCCCGTTGATCAACGTTTACATTATGTAGTGATGCTCTTTGACCCTCCCGCCGCGGATTGAATCTTCAATTATCAAGCAAATAATACTTGTGTGTTATGGCCCGATTTCCTGGAGGATGTTCGTCGTCACTTCGACCCGCTATGCTTCCAGAATTTCATTGGGTTAATCGCGAAGCTGACACACACTGGGTCACTGGCGGACTACAACGACAAGTTTGAGAGTATGTTGAACCGCGTGCGCGGGGTGCCGGAATCGATCCTGCTCCCTATCTATGTGGAAGGCCTGCAGTTGCTAGTGAAGAATCAGGTCAAGCATCAGTACCCGACCTCGGTGGCGTCGGCGATGGCGATGGCGTTGGCAGTGGAGTATGATGGTTGTATTGAACGTCCGCCGCCGTCGTCCAGATTTCAGCGCCGCCAGTGGGTCCCGCGGGAGCAGCGTCTTGTGACCGGCAGTGCGACGGGTGGGCCGCCTGATGCAGCCGGTGCAGTGAAACCGAATCAGTTGAAGTCTTCGCCGTACGCTCGCCTCCCAGTGATACGTCTGTCTGCGGCTGAGAAAGCAGATCACACTAAGAAGAATTTATGTTGGTACTGCTCAGAGAAGTATACCTCGTCTCATGTGTGCAACAAGACCTTTTTGGCATACATGGGAGTCGATGAGGATTCGGAGAACGACGAGGACAGCCAGCCTGAGCTGCCCGAGGCAGAGGAGATCATCACCGCTGATATCTCTCATATTTATGCGCTAGACAGTAAACATCGTGCTGAGACTATTGAGCTACAGGGTTCCATTGGGGCTTCTGATAAACTTGTAGTTTAGCAAGTATATTGGATGTTTAACGTGAATATTTCAGTATCTTCTAGCATAATACTTGAGTTTGCATCCATTATCCACTATTTAGGTGTTTTGATGAGTTTTTCGAGTGTTTGTAGTTAAAACAGGTGAAAATGGATTGAAAAGGAGTTCAGGGCTTGGAGTACAGAGAATTCGCCCAGCCGGGCGATTCGTGCAGAACCTCACAATTGCTTCTATTTCTGCCCCGGGTATAAAAGGGGTCCTAGGTTTTCGACTATCAATAGAGTGACTTAATAGAGTGACTTAATTCTGAATTATCAATCTGCTCCTGCATCAACTCAGTTTCAAGATATTCCTGGACCAGGGGGTTAATAACATCAATAGCATGCATATTCTCAACATCTAATGGTTTCTTCATTGCTTCATCTATGCTAAATGTATATTTTCCCCATTATAATCCAGGCATATGGTTCCATCAAAAACATCAATTATGGTCATGGCAGTACGGAGAAAATGTCTCCCTAAAAGTACGCCGCTAAACTCAGCAGACTCATTGTCACTCATTTTGATTACATGGAAATCGGCAGGATACAGAAAATCATGCACTTTGACGATAACATTTTCTAAGACTCCATCTGGACAAATGCACGACCTATCCGCCAATTAGATTACCACCTTTGTATTTACCATCCCTACTCCTACCAGCTTCTTGTAAATGGAAAGCGGTAAAACATTTATCGATGCTCCTAAATCACACATGGCATGCTCAATTCTGACATCACCGATTGAAATGGGTAAGGTGAACATACCTGGGTCAGTGCATTTCGAGGGCATCCTTCGCTTCTGAATCACCGCGAAAACATTTTCTCCAATCAGAATCTTCCCACTGGGCTTTGTCTTCCCAGCTATAAACTCCTTGATGAATTTGCTGAAGACCGGTAATTTCAAAGCTTGTAAGAATGGTAAGTTGATCTCCAACTTTCCAAAGATATCCATAAAATCCACCGGTTCATCCTTCTTCCTCTTTGCCTCTCCTCGGTGCGGGAACGGTTTCAATTGTTTCTCCGCACTTGTAGAACCTTCAACTGAAAACTCACCCGTTTCTTTCCTCACTACCTCATTTTCCACTTCTGGCTCTGGGTCTAGGAAAAATGGTTCAGCCATACTCGGTAATGGTTTCCTCAAATCACCTTCCCGAAGGTCATCTCTTCTCTCGGAACTTCCTGCTCTAAAATTTTCAGACTCAGGAACTAGATCCTTCCCTTCCTTGCCCTTCACTGGAGTTGTTTCTTCATCCTTCCTCATCACTGGACCTTCATATCCTCGCCCAGATCTCAAAGTGATTTGACTGATATTTGCCCTATCCGGCGGCCTTACTGAGGCAGGAATCTTTCCTTCGTTTCCTCGTATCTCGCTCAAGGAAGTTGCGATCTGAGACAATTGCTTTGCCAGCATATCCATTGCTGCCTTCTGCTCCAGCTGAGCGTCCTAAAGCTTATGCACCACGTCATTGTTGGACTGCAAGTTGTTCTGCATATGCTGTTGAGAACTAACTAGATCATGCACCATGTCATCTAGATTCGTTGGTATCTTAGAACTAGACTGGCCGGAACTTGGTCCTGGACCCAGATGTGGTCCACTTCCTTGATTCTGGCGGAAGTTCTCCTGACCTCCTGAACTGTTGGTGTACTGATTTCCTGGCCCTTGGTTTCCCTGGTAAGTGGTTTAGGTATTCTGATAATTTCCGGGGTAGTTCCTTTGGTGTGGCGGTACATAAGAGTTCCCCTGGTGGTTTTGATTCCTGTGTTCCGCAATTAGAGTAATCTCCCTGGTTCCGGTTGTTCCAATTGATCTACCCCTCCTAACTTCTCCCCAAACCAGTTAGTCTGCCTTTCTGGTTGATGCGTCAACTGGGTGTTCTGTTGTGGAGGTGGCTGGTTCGGATAGTTGTCAGACCATCTGAAATTGGGATGGTTTTCCAATTTCCATCTGGGTTCCAACTCCCCATCGCATTTACCTGGGTCTGGTACTCTCCTTCTTGAGGACCATAATATTACTGGGGTGAAATTTCTCCTGGACCTGGAGGCTTTTCTTTTTCTTGCGAGGCTGGTGGATTAGTCTTCTCGATTGCATTCAAGAGTACTTTCTCAAGCCTATCTATTCTCGTCTCGACCCTCTCGTCATCTTGCTCTCTCAGAGCGTTTGTCGTCCCTCTTCTCATAACATTCCTCGGACTGCCGTACACCTTCTTAGCCTCTATCAGCTTTCCCAAAATTTCTCTTGCTTCACTTCCCTTTTTCTTTGTAAAATTTCCCCCGCTGGAGAAATTCATCAAATCCTTTGACTCGGGGTTTGCTCCTTCATAGAACAGATAATAAATCTCTGCCTCGATCATTCTATGATTTGAGCAGGCATCTAACAATCCTTTAAACCGCGACCAATACTGACTAAGAGACTCATCATACTCCTGCTTACACTCCACGATTTCTTTCTTGAGAGCGTTGGTCTTTTTTGAAGGGAAAAAGTAATCTAGAAATTCCAACTTGAAATCCCTCCACGTTCGGATGGAATCCGGAGGTAGCCTTAGTAGCCATGTGTTAGCCTCTCCCTTCAGGGCGAACGGAATTGCACGTAGGCGGTAATCTTCATTCGTCGCGTCATTTGGCCTTTTCTGAATACTGCACAGCTTGCTAAACTCATTTAGAAACTCGTATGGACACTCGTTCCTACGTCCAGAGAACGTCGGTAGAATGCCTAACACATTTGTTTTAATATCGATGGCCCTCTGACATGGGTTCATAACTATAGCATGGGCTGGCTCACCATCTAGATGGGCAGTGAGCGAACCGATCTCAGGATCTGGACCGACTACGTGTGACATGGCTCTGATCTCTGCCTCCTCTGTATTTGTTTCTGAAGTTGACTTTGGATCCTCCTTTCCTGACGAACTCCAATCATCGTCACTCTCCGAACCAAACAGAAATGGATCTCCCATAGATAATCCCGATCTGGTGGCGACCGTAGATGTTGTGTCCCTGACCTTCCAAGTAAACTGATCGTTCCTCCACCCAGATGAGTTACCCCAGTGTCCAAACCGTGAGCCTCTGCTCATAAACTGCAAATTAAGAGAAAGAAAAACAAATCTAAACTATATACGCTAAAATCTCTAAACACAATCATAAACTACGTCATCCATCCCCGGCAACGGCGCCATTTGAAGCAGCTTATTTAACCGAAGATTCGTGTGTACTCTTATGCTGGGTCGAGCCCTCATGTCCAGAGAATCCGCTAGATCACAAGGTCTAGGAACTCAGAGGATCCTGGAAGTCTCGGTCGTCGGACACACAAACCCCCCGCGCTTTCAAAAACCCTCAACCAGCTATATTATGGATTAGTATAGGGAAGCAGGGGTCGATCCCACGAAGATGGACGCGTAAGAAAGCATTTAGGAGACTCTGGGCAAGTTGTTGGCTGCTGCCACGCAATTTTGGGTTGAGGTTTAACTACTACTAGACCTAAGAACGAAAATCAGACACTGGACCTAGGAAACTGAAAGCATAATGCTGACGCCGAACATCCTTATAACCACGA
The DNA here is from genome assembly GCF_004379255.2 of Salvia splendens. Classification (NCBI taxonomy): domain Eukaryota; kingdom Viridiplantae; phylum Streptophyta; class Magnoliopsida; order Lamiales; family Lamiaceae; genus Salvia; species Salvia splendens. Next base: position 27,795,566 of record NC_056042.1, on the reverse strand, counting down.
GATCTCAAACTAATTTCCTAGACCAAGTAAAGAACTTTATAATATAGCTAGACAGAAAGCGAGTAAATAGTGGAGACCATTTTCCAAAAATAGAAAGTACGGAAGAAAAGCTGCAACTAACAAACTAAGAATTTAACTAACAATGACGTGCATCTCATTACCTGAATCAAACGCGAACATGAAGAAAACAGAGCACAAATCCAGATTTAAACAAAATGTAAAAGTTCGGACGTCGGAAACTTGCAATTAGCCGGAAATAGAACAGATCTACATATACTAGACGGAATGAAACGAAAACACGAAATAGGCATCAAACTTTAACTACTCTGTTTCAGATCCACACGTCGGATGCTCAATCCACTCCGGATCCAAGCATTCCAAACCAAACAACCAACAAAATCAACTCCATAACTTCTGATTCAACAGATCTGCCCCGATCTACACAAGCTTCCAACAATTCTACTCAAACTCAATAAACCAACGCGAGAAACAAACATCCAGTTCAGCAACTACGTCAAACTCAAAACAATTTGCATCCATAATCGAAATCAACAGCAGTAAAGTAAATACGGAAACGGAAAATGCATAGATAACGAGAATTCAACAGAAAACAGGGCCGAGCTTCGAACAGCGATGCTCGGTGAAATTCGCAATGACAAATAAAACGAAAGCAAATAATTGTATCTTCGCCCTACACAAGGACGGTGTTACCCAACATCAAACAGCAAATGAAATGACCCGCCCCCTACAAATTCCCGAACAGTCCCCCCAAGTGTATGGAAGTGAGTGAGCTAAGAGAGCCAAGAGCAAAGTGCCCAAAAAAAGTCCTCCCCTTAGATTGTATGCTCTCTTCCTTATATAGGTGCGGATTTGATCTTCTAGAAGCCTTCACAGAAATCTCCATTATGCCCTTCAGCTTCGTGATCTCCTCCGTCTAGTCATTTTTCTCTACAATGCTCACTTATTCGCCAGATTCCTTGGGTCATGCAATTTTCCTCTCTTCTTCCTGAACCTGGAGAACTTTCTACACACCTAGCTTAAAAAGATGTGTTAGACCACGTAAATGCACGAATTCAACCCTTTAATCAATGCATGAAATTAGCCTTATCAAGTTCATACGAAAGCCCACCCCTGCTGAGTGTCAAAGTCTGCTGGATATGCATGGTTCGGTCCACGGTTTCCCAGGAATGTTAGGAAGCATCGATTGCATGCATTGGGAGTGGAAGAACTGTCCGGTGGCGTGGAAAGGCCAATTCACAGCTGGATTCAAAAGCAAACATCCATCGATGATTCTGGAAGCCGTTACTGACTACCGCTTGCGCATCTGGCATGCGTATTTCGGTGTTTCCGGCTCGAACAACGACATCAATGTTCTTCAGTCATCGCCGCTCTTCAATGACGAGTGCCGGGGCGAGGGTCCAGAAATCAGCTTCCTAGCCAACGGCACGCAGTACAGTAGGGGATACTATTTGGCAGATGGGATATATCCTCGGTGGCCCGTATTCGTGAAGACAATTCGCCAACCGGTAGGACCGAAGAAACAATACTTTGCGCGGAAACAAGATGGTGCTAGGAAGGATGTTGAGCGAGCTTTTGGTGTCCTCCAAGCGCGATGGACCATTATACGGTGTCCGGCACGAGTTTGGCACGAAGATGATGTCGCAAATATTATGTTAGCATGTATCATATTGCATAATATGATAATAGAAGATGAAGGATTTGCGGCAGAGCGCTGGGCACCGGAAGAGGGCGCAAGTACAAGTAACGGTTTCGCCTCCGCGTCGATCCAGATGGGCGTACCACGGAGCAATGAACATTTGATCCAACGTTTCAGTGATATGCGCATGACCACAACACATACCACACTCCAGGTCGCTTTGGTTGAAGAAGTTTGGGCACGTAGGGGAGGTGTCGGAGCAGTTTGAACACTATTATGATGTTTAATATATTAACATTCGTTGTATAATTTTACCCCCACTTTAATACGACCAAAATGTAGTGTTTAATTTTAATTTCTTCACTTATAGCCGTTTTTTTATAATTACGTTTAGTCCGATAAATTTAATTACTTATAATTGAATTAAAATTAAAATGAAAATTGGCTATAAAATTTCGGGGCTATTGGAAATGTCAGCCTATAGTGGCGGAAACAAAAAATTAGGGCTATCGACAAAAAATTGGGACCGTGGAAACAAAAGAAGGTGGCTATTGGTGAAGGCCGCCTACAGTGTTGGCTCTAAGGGCTCGTCTGGTAGCCCTCATTTGCTGTGAAACCCAACTTCCATCACGCCTAATCCACCGTTTGGTACGCCTCACACCAATCGGCCGACCCGGAAAACAGCAGCCGGGTTTCAGGCTTTCACATACTACTATCGGCGCATTTGTGTCAACTCTATCAAGGTGAGGGTGTGGTATTAGTTTTCGACTTCCGTCGATTAGGCTGAAAAGTTTACATTTGTACCAATTTGCCCTTTGAAGTCGTTAATTCCTTTTGTTTTGTGCACCGTTCGCAGTTGAAATTTGGTCGTCGGTGTGCAAATCAACATTCGCCGGTGTCTGACTCTTTTTAATTCCGGTTCGTTCGCATTACCTTTGTCTGGGTATGTCGATTTATCGAGTTTTGGGGTTCGATCTGTTGGCAGTGAATATGAATTTGGTGTTGATGTTTGAATTTGGGTTTGATTTGAACAAATTTGTCTCTGCATCTGTAGCTATAAAACTACCAAACGGTAGAATTGCATTGTTTTCAAGGTCGATCTGTAGGTTTATGTTTTGAATATGCAACTTGTGTCTGGTTGTGATGTTGCATTCTTTATGGATTTGTGCCAATTTTGCGAATTTATCTTCGATCAGTCTGGGTTGCAGAGTTTATTTCGTCCTGCATCCTCCATTAATTGAATCATTTTTTAGGATAGCTTTTTGAGCATCTACGAAAAGCTAGGACGTGCTTCTAAGTTGTCGTTCCGTGCTGCCGTATTAGTTCAAATTTGAGCTTTTGTGGATTGCGATCTGTTTGATTAAGATTAGAATATGTTATCGGTCTGGTTGTTTAAGATTTGGAATATGTTATTGTCGTATTTCCTTGCTTCTGTTCTTTGAGCAAAGTTTGTAAAATTGCATATGTTTTTTACTTTGTCTTGAATAATTGATTTGGTACAGCCTTAAAAAATGTCACTCAAATGAGAGGAGATCTTGTGCACCTACTCTAATTTATTTGTGTTTCTATGTTGTTGTTCCTAAGTAACCAACTAGTTCGAATTTGGAGGTGTGAATGGACTATTTCTGGATTGATTCCAGTGGTTGTTATTCGGTTATTTAAGATTACATCTATACTAACGTCCCTCGTTCCAGCAACCTAGTCTCTTTGTGATAGAGCTCTCTTTATTTGGTTCTTGTTGTAGTCGAGCATGCTCCTGATTGCATGGTATAAACCCTTGGATATTAACTCCTGATTGTCAATTTTCAGAATGGAAGACCCAAGGCAGAGAAAGCGAAAGGAGGTGGAGGCCGCGAAAGTCATGATTGAGGACATTATCCGTGACCATCAACAGAACTACTTGACCATTTTAAATATGGTTAGCAGCTTGTTATACAATTCGAACAAAGCCCGAGATGAGGAAACACGGGGGTCTTACAGCATGTCAGAAAAAATTCCAGCTCAAGTCTCACATATGAACCGGCTTACTGGGGTGATTGACGTGGACTGCATCAACAATCTGCGTATGGATAGCAATGCATTTGGGCGCCTATGTCGCATTCTTCGTGATAGGTGTGGATTAGTTGATCAAAGGTATGTTCGCGTGGAGGAGCAGGTTGCAATGTTCCTTAGCACTCTGGCTCATCACACAAAAAATCGTGTGGTTGGGTTCCAATTTCTTCGGTCAAAACATACTGTGAGTCGCTACATCCATGAGGTTATGCGCGGGGTTATTCATCTACACCGAACCCTATTCGTGCAACCGTCTCCGGTCGATGACAGTTGTGACGATCCAAGATGGAAATGGTTTAAGGTAAACAAATCGTTATCCAAACACATGACTTCGTTGGCATGTTTATGCTTATTAACTTGTACGTTTCACAGGGCTGCCTAGGTGCACTAGACGGGACGTACATTAATGTCCGTGTTAGTACAACAGATGCTCCTCGGTATAGGTCTAGGAATGGTGAAATCGCAACGAACACACTAGCCGTGTGCGACAGGTTTCTTCGGTTTGTGTACATTCTATCGGGATGGGAGGGGTCCGTTGCAGATTCAAGGGTTCTGAGGGATGCTGTTACTCGACCCAATGGTCTCAAAGTTCCTAAAGGTATAAACTTTGACTGGCATCGATTGGATTGAACTTGATTACATTTTAATTGGATTTAAGTGGCTTTGATTGTTTTATATACCTCAGATTGTAGCTAACTTGCATTTTGCATAAGGTTCGTACTATTTGTGTGACAATGGGTATGCCAACAGCGAAGGTTTCCTAACACCTTTTAAAGGAGTGCGCTACCATCTCAAGGAATGGGGCCCTAACAATCAGAGACCAACCTCACCCAAGGAAGTGTTCAACATGCGACATACAATGGCCTGTAATGTCATCGAGCGTGCGTTTGCAATTCTGAAGATGCGATGGGGTATATTGTGCATCGCTAGTTTCTACCCAATCGAAACTCAAACCCGTCTGATTATGTGTTGCTTCCTCCTGCATAATTATGTTCGAGGGGAAATGGGTGTGGATCCGGTTGAAGTAGGACTAGATGCACTACACGGAGATGGAGACGGGTACCATGAGGGTGCGCAGTCAGAACCACCAGCTGAAGTCCAGTTTGTCGATACAATTGAAGCGTCACCCGGTTGGAATCAAAAGCGTGTTGATATGGCGAACTACATGTGGGAGAATCAGTAGGTGTTAGCTGAGTCCTTGTTGTTTAGTTGATCAAACTGTGATTTCGGTATACCCCAATATGCGGTATACAACGATTTCGTTCTTATTGTGGAATGATTTAATACATGAGATGGTTAGTGTTGAATGGTTAGATTTGTGTTCTTATTGTGGAATGATTTAATACATGAGATGAGAGTGATATTGACATTGATTAATTTCGTTCTTAAACACTATGGATAATCTAATTAAATGATACTTTCGTTCTTTATTTATTTTTCTTTATTCTACCTCATTAGTTCCTTAAAAATAAAGATTTTATGGACTATGCGAGTTTTAATATAAATTTAGTTAAGTATGAAAAAAGAATAATAGTTTTAGATTTTTAGATGATAAAATGATACTTTTACATCATAAAATGATAGTTTGGGGGGATAAAATGATAGTTTCAAATGATAAAATGATACTTTTACATGATAAATTGATTGTTTGAGTTCTTTGGTTGGATAAAATGATACTTTTGCATCATAAAATGATAGTTTGAGGGAACAAAATGATAGTTTCAAATGATAAAATGATACTTTTGCATGATAAATTGATTGTTTGAGTTCTTTGGTTGGATAAAATGATACTTTTGCATCATAAAATGATAGTTTGAGGGAACAAAATGATAGTTTCAAATGATAAAATGATACTTTTGCATGATAAATTGATTGTTTGAGTTCTTTGGTTGGATAAAATGATACTTTTGCATCATAAAATGATAGTTTGGGGGGACAAAATGATAGTTTCAAATGATAAAATGATATTTTTGTTTCATAATGATAGTTTTAGTTCTTTGGATGATAAAATGATACTTTTACATCATAAAATGATAGTTTGAGGGGATAAAATGATGTTGAAATGTTTCATTATTTGTTCACAACCTCAACATTCTTCTGCTCATCTGAAACAGAGTGTGCTTCCATCCATCAAAAACTCAGTTTCTAAACAATCAAGTCTTTTACCAACAGATTGAGTTGAGAGCCCTAACATATTAAAGCATATGCTTTTGTGAATAAAATTTTAAACCTGCACATTTTTTATGATTAACAACAACTAACAAGATAGAAAAGCATTTTAAGTTGAAAGAGGGAAAACTCGACCAGCCCATAAGCTTTTTCAATTCAACTCTGATACTTTTATATCATAAAATGATAGTTTGAGGGGATAAAATGATACTTTTGCCGTATAGAATGATACTTTCAGACGATAGAATGATACTTTCAGCCGATAGAATGATAGGTATTTTTGGTGTATAAAATGACATTTTTGTTCAATAAAATGATACTTTTACCTTATAAAATGATAATCTAAGCGGATAAAATGACAGTTAGCTTATAAAAATGATAGTTTAGCTGGAGAAATTGCATATAAGCTGATAAAATGATACTTTAACGTGACAAAATGACATAAAACTGATAAAATGATACTTTTGCCCGATAGAATGATACTTTCAGCCTATAGAATGATACTTTCAGCCGATAGAATGATACTTTCTGCCGATAGAATGATAGGTATTTTTGGTGTATGAAATGACATTTTTGTTTAATAAAATGATACTTTTACCTTATAAAATGATAATCTAAGCGGATAAAATGACAGTTAGCTTATAAAAATGATAGTTTAGCTGGAGAAATTGCATATAAAACCACAGGGAAGGAAAGATTATTTAACTCTAAGACATAGAAAACACATACTAAAAGATGATTTGATTTGAGGATTTTGATTTCGAAATTAAGCTAAAACAATTACAAAAGATTAAACAAGCAAGGCGAATTAAGAGAAGAACGTGTTACTCCAAACATTCACGGATAAAACGATTTTTAGCCAAGCATAATCAAACTAGGAGCAATTGACAATGGAAGAAGAATCCTTTGATTCATGGAGTAAGTAAGCTTGAAGAATTAACAATTCATCAACACAAATCGGCACGTCTTCTTTTTCACTTCAAATCTCCCCCAAAGTCAACTTCTAATTTCCTCAATTTTTGTTCAATTTCCTTTCAATCCCAAATCAATTAAGTTTTTTTCCCAAAGCTATAATGTAATCTAGAAAAAAATGGAGTGTGAGGTGATTTTAGAATAAAGATTAGTGAACTAAGAATTTTGTGAGGTGATTTTGAGGTGATTTTGGTGGAAGAAATCCTGAGCCAAAGAAATAAATATTTCAGGCCTCACATGCATAAAGCAAACTAAATGTGAAAACTTTATACATATAAAGCTCAAATAAAGTAAAAGAACAAGTACAGATTGCAGAAAATTAATTGCAAAATTTAGTAGAAAGAATATGCCTAAGAACACATTAGCTAAAACCACTTCCTACGCAGCAAATGTCAAAACCCAATAGAGAATTCCAGGATTAAAAGTAAGTTCTCATAGCAAAATCGTTCTGAGAAATCTAACATCAAGGGCTGTGAATGATATTTCATCATGCAAAAAAATGTTTTTTGGAACACAAAACAACTGATATTCATGAAGCTGTATAGGTAAAGTGACCAAGCAACTATAAATCACAGCTTAACGCACTGTTATTTAAGAGCCCACAACATCATTAGATTACTTTTATCAAAATGAGGTACACCCATGCAAATGTATATATCAAAGTAAACGACAACTATTCTACCATCTACTAGTTGCCACCTAATACAAAGAAGTCCACATAACTACCGCTTAGACATCCACATAACTAGTACTTATGCATCTGAATTGAAATTATGTGTCTGCATCCCACACCGCTATATGCAAAATAAGTGGAATGTTGAACCAAAAAAACATCTCCATCCATGAAGCAGGACACGCCCAACCCTACAAAGCAAGCTTCTCCTCCAGGATGTGGATAATGTAATCCGCCTTGTCGACGATTGAGAAGCTGGAGAATAAGTCCAGTCGTTCGGGTTCCTTAACAAGTATGTCGCATGCCATAAACTTCTGCTTCTTGGTGATTTCTGGGATTCCATCTAGCATTTTCGCGACTTCCACTCGCTTTGTACTCAGATCAAAGTCGTATCCGATGCGCATAGAGAGAGTGTTGAGGCGGTCGCTGGTATTCTCATTCATCTTGGTCATCGCGTCCAACATCGACTCCATAACTTCTTCGACCTTGCGCTTGCGGAGTGCCTTCTTCGGAGCAGGTGGGCTTGGTATGCTTTTTGTGTCACTGTCAACAAAGGCATCAAACTCATGCCCATCATAATTGAGCCCTTCATTGATCTGTTCCTCGGTGAAGAAGTCGTCGAGGTGGTAAGGACTCATAGTGGGTTGGGACTCATCAGCGATGGATGCGTCTGAGCCGTGGAGAACATCATCAGCTTCAGACACCTCCTCCGCACGTCCACCCGATGCGCGATCCTTACCGAAGATCATTTTCCAGTCTTCGTAGAAGGGCCAAGCTTTGTGGCGCATATGTTTGGCGTGGCTGTCAGACTAGATAGCAGGTTTGATGTTAAAGGAAATGATCAATGTGAATGTGTCAAAGCTCACCATAAAATACCTTAACAATTTGAGCCCATTGGTCATCGTTACACTCAATTCTATGCCCACCGTCTGAGTTGAAGCCGATTCCGCTACGGTTTAGGATATTGGACAACGAGTGATAGTCTCTCTTCCAAGTGGCGATCTTGGAGTTGATGTGCGGCGACACCCTCAACTCAGTGTTCGGGATCTCCCGTTTCAGCACGTTGTATATCATTTTAGAGTGCCCGGGCCGGAATCCGTTGTCCGCCTTCCAACCTCCCGCAACGATGTCGTGCAAAGCCATGATCATAACCTCTTCCTCTCGCTTCGACCAAGAACGCCGCGTACGTTCCGGCTTAACAACCCCAGACGGACCACCCGATGCTCCAACTACACCCACATCACATAACACAGAGTAACATCCACTCAACACAGACTCATACACTACAATTGACATATAAAGTCGATTCCATACCAGATTGACTCCCGTTGCACGTCACCTTCGCCTTTCCCTTCGACGCCATGGCTGTGACATTACGCATACAACATAATCAGTGCGACTAGTACGACTAACAAGACCAAGTAGTGAACACCATCGTATATATTTGTGTCGGAATACAACAAGAGGATAAGCAATCGCATGACCGAAATTTGTGCTCAATAGGCATCGAAGAATACGTATTCCATAGCAACATAAATACACATCAACAGATCAGTGAGCTATCACTAACCTTGTTTCAGCGGCTCAAAATGCTAGCCGGTTCGGGTATGCTCGATGAGGCGTTCTGCTTGCTGATGATACAATGCTGGTAACTAACATCCAACATTTAAGTAACCTAGTTATGCTGCATAATGAAGTTTCGGAGTGATTTGGCGGGAATCAATCGTAATTTATCACCTAATTTGGCTCCAAATTTTGGTGGATCGCCGCTAATTTACTTCCTCACGATGAGAGGGTAATTTAGTCACAATAGATTTTGTTTCCTTCACACCCTGCTTGAACCAAACATTATATATAAGCCCAATCAGCCTACATGGGCTGAACCAAACAATGTATAAGCCTACCAACCAATTTAGGAAAGCTCATTAACAATAGAATCTTGTTAAAATTTGTGGTGGCTAGTAGACGCACCCTAATAATATAACGATCCATAGTTAAATGTATAAATGCACTAGCGATGCCTACCGACAAAAATGAATCATCCCGAAATCGAAATCGAAATCGAAATCGAAACATGGTAAAATCATGTGCACGTGTTGCTTCGTGGACCATGGAACCTTTAATTTCTATCTATTAAACTATACACTTGTAGTTTTGTGGAGGAATATTTGCCCTTATTTCACGTGACAATAATTTCAAGGTTGGTAACAGATTATCTCATGCCCAAATGCTATTAATAGCTAAAAGTATTTCTTTGTCAAGAACCTTGGGATTTGAGGTCGGAATATGTCTATGTCTATGTCTATGTCTATGTCTATGTGGTTCACTTAGGTAAGATTTGTTTCTCATCATTTCTATGTCGTAGTAGTGTTTAGATTTTGGTACAATATATAGATTATGTAAGGCCACCCGAAACGCGTCTCGCGGGTGGCTCGTATCTCGTCCCGCCGAGATGAGACGGCGGCGAGACGCGTTGCAGTGCCCCATCTCATCCCGGTCTCGCCGAGACGCCCGTCCCACCGAGACACCTCTCGGGTTGTCTCGCCACGCGCTTGCGCGACGTGGCGCACTCCGGCCCGCGAGTGGGCTTCGTCACGCTGACGCAATAAATCATTTTTTAAATCCGAATTTAATTAAAAAAATAAGATAAAATAAAAAATCGAAAACGGTAATATTACAGTTTTTCGACCGTTTTCTTTTTTTTTACTCTATAAATACTCCTATTTCATCCTCATTTCACACACAAATACACATCAAATCCTCCAAATCATCTCCATTTCCTCTCCAATTTTCATCTAACCTCTCATCACAAAATGTCCGGCGACGGAAACTCTGGCGGTGGCGGTGGTGGCTCCGGCGGGTTTGACATCAACGCGTTTGGCGACTGGGGGGCATGTACAACGTGTTGGGTTGTTCCGGTTCCGGTTCGTCTACGCCGGGGACCCAGGGCTCGTCGACGCCGGGGGTACCAACCACCCCATTTTGATGTGGATGCATACGCTCACCCCTCCGCCCCGAGTTATTCGCAGGGATTATCTCAAATTCGAGAGGATTATCCAGATGAACCCCATCCGGAAGGAGGACGAGGCGGTGGAAGCTCCAGGGCATTCGACGCCGTGGAGGAAGAGGCGGAGGCGGCCGAGGAGCATGAGGATGTAGGCCGGCATCCGTACAGCCGCAAGGACACGATGGAGGTGTACAACGCCTGGATCAGCGTCTCGTACGATCCCATCATCGGGAATCAACAATCCCGAAAATGCTTCTGGGAAAAGGTCACTGAGGCCTACAACGAGATCAAGCCAAGAGGGTCCCGCCGCCGCACATTGAAGATGCTCTCTGCTCGAGTCGACAGGGAGGTCAAAAAAATCTGCGGTATCTACTAGAACGAAGCGGCTCATTACCAAAGGGGAGCCACAGGAGCCGACATTCTGAGCTCGGCTTTGCGAGTCTACTTCGACGACATCGGCGAAGAATTCAGACATGTCGATGTCTGGGAGGCCGTCAAAGACGAGGAAAGGTGGGCCGGGGGTGTGCGGTCCAGCTCGGGCTCGACATCGAAGCGTACGAAGCACACGACGGGTGGCCAATACTAGTCTAGTAGGGGCGGTTCGGGAAGCGCCGCACAAGAGGCTGCCTCGCAGGAGGTTGAGGGCACGGCAGACGATGTTGAGGGGTTTTCCCGTGTGCGCCGTCGGCCTCAAGGGACCAAGGCGGCGAAGGCGGCTAGAGGGAGGAAGGGCCTAGGCGAATCAAGCCAGGCTGGCTCGGGCTCGAACACCCTATTGTTCATGTACTTGACCGCCACGATGGCGGACACTTCCCGCATGACGCCTCCACAATACCAATCCCATCTTGATGGAATTGAGTATATGGCAAGACAAATTGGTATTCAGCCTCCAGGTAGCTTGAGTGCACCGCCACCGCCTTCGGGAGATGATTCGCCGGCGGAGTAGTTTTTTTAATTTCTATAAAATTGTATTTTAAATTATGTTTTTTTTATTTTGCCACGAATTTAATTATGTATTTTTTTAGGATTTTAAGTTGTATTTTTATTTTATTTAATGAAGTGTGTTTTTTATTAATTGAATTTGTTGGAAAAAAAAATAAAAAATGAAATTGAATGCATAGTAAGTTAAGAGATGGTTAAGAGACGAATAAGAGATGGAGATGTAGTGAAAAAGTACAATGGGGCCCATAAATAGTTAAGGGATGAGACGGTTAAAAGACGGATAAGAGACAATGTTGCGGATGGCTAAAGAATTCTATTGATAAGAATTCTATTGCTTTCATGTCATGGAATTCTCATTGTCACTGATATGTTTATGTGTTCTACATCTGTATTGAGTTATTATACTATGTTAAAAGTTAAATCTCTATCACAATTCATATTTATTTATGTTGTTGTAACTATGTGTTGATGTGCATTTTGCACTATATATAGTACTCCATGAATTCCATTGATATATATAAGTGTCTCAAACGATTCTCGTTGCATAGATGAAAAAGACTTAGTGGATATAAATTAAATGAGCCCTACTCGTAAAACAATTTTTTAAATATATTTTAGATTTGAGACATTATGAGGAACACCCAAAAACTAGTTTTGGAACATTATAAACTTAGTTGAGTAAAATTGATTGGATAGAGAGATAAAACAATAAAAATGAAAAACTACAGAGAAATGTAACTACAAAATTGAATTACAAATAAAACAATAGAATAATACTCTCTTCGTTTCATAGTAGTGGAGTCATTTTGTCATTTTGGTACGTTATATAGTAGTAGAGTCATTTCCCTTTTTAGTAAAAGTCAACACATTTCTACTCACTTACTTTTTCCCGTCTCTTACTTTATTCTCTCTACTTTTTCTTCTCTCCTACTTTATTATTATTTTTATTTAATACTACATTACACACTTTTTCTTAATCTCCGTGCTGAAAAGAAATGACTCTACTACTATGGAACGGATAGAGTAGTAACTAGTTGAATCGAAGAATGTCATTTTCAATGGGACAATAGTGCTCTCTATTTAGGTGTATCGTTCTCAATGATAAAACGGCTACATTTTGTTCGTTATAGCAATATATGCAGACAGAACAAGCTCCAACGATCTGGAGGATGGCGATGACAAAACTTTAACTTATGAAATGCAGATAGAGAGTTTATACTAATGCATATAAATGTGTCTTGGTTTAGAGAATGCAGAGTATGCCTCCCTATTATAGGTCAGACCTACTATATGTGGATCATGGGGAATCAATACGGAGTCAACTCTGTCAATAATGTTAGAGTGTAACTCGGACATTACAGAGTTACAAACATCTATCATGAAGCATGAAGCATGAACCTGGACGGATGTATCTGTATACCTCTCATGTTGTTGTTCGTTCAAGGGACATATTTGAACTATCATTTCAGTGTACACGCATGGAAAACTACATGTCAAGCCACATATGTTTATATTCAACGTTATTTTGGTCTACGTGTCCACTATGGGATAAATTAACAAAACGTTAATTAATCTGATAGCTCCATATTATTGTGACATATTCATACTATTATTTCTCGTTCATCGGAAATCGATCTATAAAAAATGACTATGTCATGGTCATATCTATATGGAACAAGATTGATTGTATATTATTTAATTTTCAAAATGAAATCTTATGTCAGTTGTATGATCTAGTCAAATCACGTTGATAGAGCTAGATTCCAACACAACTAGAGAATACACTTTGATATTATCAATACTAAATTGTGCAAAATAGCAACTATCCACGTGCACAAGTTAGTATATGCTACGAAAAAAATTGTTTATATAAGATTTCTTATATCTAGAGAGAATTATCATCAATTTAGGGAAGACGAAGTGTGGGCTCAAAGTTTGATCAACGTCATGAACCTTGTCTTAGCTGCACACCCTTACCCTTGATGGCGACCACACTCTCTCAATCCCAACAAATGACAATATTTGGGACTCTCACTCCATCACACGTCTTGCTTTTTTGTGTCTTGCCTCTTGACACTATTTCTGAGAGTCACTTTATTTTTCTAGTTTCTTTTTCTGATAAATACTGACATAAGAGCAAGGCTAATTAAAATTGAGGAAGTTAAAGAAAGAATAAGTTGGGTCACAATGGGAAAAGAAGGAAATAAAGTGGGGGTTAATATATGTGGATGAGTACTCAAAGTAATGAATCACATTAAAGTTTCTATATACTATTTGAGTATGTTATAATTAAATGTTCAAAGTTAATATATTTATTTTATGACTTAATATGCAGCTATCAATTTTCATGAAAAGGGGCGAGGGAGCATATAGCTGAGAGGATTTGAATGTTTAATAGGAATGTCACATGTGATATAGGTTGGGGGTGGGGCTGCCCACAACATGACAGGCCATTTTTGTTGCAAAATTAGGCTGTTCTTTTGGTTGAATTTGCCCTACATTTAATATTTGTCAATACTTATATATTGAATTAAAATATTCACCTCTCAATATTACCATCTTAAATAGTGCAACATGGAAATAGAATTGGTAATATTTGTATGAATATGGATATTGATAATCATGACTCATGAAGTGTTGTATTGATAGTCAACAAATAAGTAAATAAGTACTCCATTGATATACTACTACTATCAAGTATCAACCATCATATATTACTACTAATATTTTCTTTGAAATACATTGGCACAAGTCACACAACGTTCAAGCTATATTGGTACAATTTTGCTTTGTGTTTCAACGAAAAAAGATTGAGTTTGACGAAGAGAAAGCTAGAATAGAGCGGTATAAGTTGAAAGGAGGAAGAGCGATAGGTGTTGACTTTCAATTAAATGTGCAGATTTGGAAAAGAATCCCACATTTTCGGTACCTATGCTTAAATTCCCACCCAAATTTTTAGGCAGTACCTAAATTACTCTTAGTTGATATATTATTTATATACTATATAGATTTTAATTTCATCAAATTTAAACCATCAATTATAAAAATCCAAATTAATTATAGATGATAATAGTATGTACTAAGGGATGTGTCACACTAATGGTAGATACTTATATTACATATTATTTGATGCTTTAAATATTAAAGCCAATTGCTAAAACCTATTTTGAATTTTGGTTCGATGACACAATTTAGGACCATCTCATAAACGTGTGTATTGTTATTTATTAGTAATGCCACCTGTTCCGGTTTTCCGGGAAGTGTAACCGCAGTAGTGAATTTAAAGGAGCCAACTTTGGACTTATATTTATGGTTCCGGTCCTAAACAATCCATTTTGTCAATTTTTCTTTTAAAAAATAAAAATATGAAAAACACATAGAACAAACAACTTAGAGTAATTGAAAGGAAGAATAATTACATAATTTACATAATTTAACGTTTATAAGTAAATTTAAGTGACCAAAAACTCGAAATAGTACTTTCTCCATTCCAATTTTCATCTATGATGTTACTCGCGAATGTACTTTCTATAATAAACTAAAGAGATGGATAAGTAAAAGAACAAAACAAAACTAAAAATAACCTAATCTAATAATTGAATAGCTAGTGGGGAATCAAATGAAATGGCGCAAAGAATATAAAAACAAAATATGAGTTGGCATGTCACAATTCATAAAGCCAATGAATAAATAATTCTAATTTAAAGTCAAATAAATATCAAAAAACAAATGGCAGATTGGGTATGCTAACTTCTACGGCAGGCAAATTTAAAAAAAAATAAACATGAATATATCAACCGTAATTATTAACATACGCTTAAAATTTAAAAACTTTAACCCCCAAAAAAAAGGAAACAGAAAAAAAAAAAAAAAAAAGGAAAAGAAACACCTAAGCTGGGGCGGCGGCGCCGGCATTGAGTAGGCCGGTGAGAAAAGTCATAGCTTTGACTTGCATTTCCAAGGCGGCAATATAATCGGTCGTTTCTTCTAGAAGATTCGGCAGCGAGACCTTCCGGCAGCCGGGAACCAACCGGCTCAACACCTTCACTTTGCTCTCCACCGGCGGGAGTTTCTTCGCCGGCTTTCTGGAGCAGGATTTTCCGGCGGAAGGCTTGGCCGCCTTTTTGTGCTTCCGGTTGATTTGCGCGAGGCGGAGGCTGAGGCGGTTGGTGAGGATGGCTCTGCTCCACCGCGTCCTGCCCCGGGCGGAGGCGGCCAGGACCCGGTCGGCGGCGTCGCGGACGGCGTCGTGGCCGCCGGAGCCCGGGCGGCGGACGTGGTGGAGCGCGTCCATGAGCTTCGACGAATAGATTCGCTGCTCCGCCTCGGACCGCCACCGGGTTTGGGAATCCGGGTCGATTTTGCGACGCTTCCGCGAATTGGCGTCGGAATTTGACGATTCCGCCATTGGAAAAGTCAACTGCGAAAAAAGCAACGGAAATTGGATTACATCAAAATCATATCAAATGAATTCACCTTAAATCAATTCCGCCGATAAATACGATACCTGATCAAAGGAGTTGTAGAGAGAGAGAGAGAGAGAAACGGAGAAATTGAATTGGAGAAAGAATAGAGGAAGAAGTGGAGCACTGGTTGAGAGAGAGAGAGAGAGAGATGGGAAGAAACGACAACACACGCGTCTTTTGTCTATTCATCAATTTATTGCGCTGCCATGTTACTCTTTTTTTCCCTCTCTACTTTTCATGTGCTAAAACCAGGAAGCTGTTAATATATATGCATTACAATTACACCATTTTCTTACTAAAATTATTAATGAGGTTTCCACCTAAATCTAAAATATGTAAAACAAAAGAGGACGTACAACTTAGACCTGGCCGCATCCACACAATGTGCAGTGCACAATAGACAAGAAACTGAAGGTGTAAATATGAAGCATTCAATTTTCGGTATTTTTTTAATTAATAGTGTTGGTATTCAATAATAAATGTCATGAGGTTTAAATTGCCATTAACTTTTCGTTACACTTCATGTCAAAATCGTCGATGAGATGGTTCAACGAATTTAAGTTTTCCAAACTAAAAACAACAAATTTCCTGCGTTACTTAAAACATAAGTTTGTCTACACATCTTTTACACCTACACTTAATTCTAAATTATTGAAATGTTAAATTTTTGTTTTATCTCATAACTCTTCTTTTTTAAATATGCTAGTGTAACAATGAAGCAAATCTAGGAAAATTCGATCGCTGAAAACAACCAATTGGTCTGAATTTTCTAACATAAAGTCGTCGCAAAGTACAACGAGTTGAAGGCGAAATGTGCCAATTAGCTACGCTAGTACTGGGCTCTTATATAGAATGATATCTCCAAATCTGTATGCATCTTTATCAATTGTTAGAAGATATGGGATAGCAAACATAGTTTGGATTATATTTTCCAATTGAAGAATGAGGCATTCTTCGATGATGAAGGAAGGATGTTCGTATGAGGACGTCTAGGCATTCTATTGAAATAATCACAATTTTTGTGGCGGTTCTGAGGCATCTACTTACCAAAAGAAACTAAAGTCTTCGCCTTCAGAGAGTACTTACAAGTGGTACCACCATTGATCTTAATCTGGCGATGGTGGAGAATCTGCACTTTTCCTCGACATCGGCACCGAAAAGTTGTCCCACATAGATAAAGCGGCCAAGAGGAAGAGGAAGGTTGCGGCGACTTTGAGCAATGTACTCATCCAAGACCCTCAAATTGTCGGGTAGTCTATCTCGCTTAACTTAATTAGAAGCATAATTCATAAATAATTTATGATTTTTAGTTATGCATTGTTTGTTTTTTTATTTAGTAAATTTAGAAATAATTTATTGTAATTTCAAATTTTTAAATTAATTAAATTTTTAAATGTTTAGTTGTTTAATTTCATTTTAAAAATGATATGAAAATGAAGAACAATTAAAAGATAAAATAAAAACTTATGGTATGATTTGGAGTATGTATAGCTGTTGTGGTATGATTTGAGTTTGAAGTAGAAGATTAATTTAGTAATTTATCAGTTAAAATATGAATTGTGATAGATATGAAATGAAATTGAATTAGTAATAGCATAAGTATTAATGAATTCAACCACCGACTATCATATTTGTTCCGCTAGATTTTCTTTAAATGTTATGTTTGTTCGTGGTAGGTTTTGCATTTACTTGGCAACTTTGCAGAATATTCTATTATTGTTGGGCTATAGATGGCAAAATAACGAAACTTCAAGAATTTCATTGATAACTTAGGCGTAAAAACTCACGTATAATGCTTCACGATGAAAATACATGTACTATAATATGAAGGAACATGTACTTGAAAATACATGTACTGTATAATAAGCCTATTAAATGTCTCATATTACTACTATTTTAAAATATTCACCAATAAATATTTTATTTCATTTTTAATAATAAAATAAATTGATTAAGTCATTTTTTTGAATTTTATTACTAATACAAAATTAGGGCATACATTCTACTATAACTTTTTACATCTAATTTGTATAGAATCAAAATGTGATATTTAGTATCGAACTCAGAGGGAGATACAACACATTTCAATCTATCAATAATCATAACAATTTTGATAACGAATACCAATTTAATTGTTAATATGTTTTTCTTAATCAATAGTTATGTACTCGTTTTGAAAATCAATAAACATTAGGACAAAGTAACTGGTTTTTGCATACAAATATTTTTGCTATTGCAATCTCTGCCCACACACAAATATGAAAAAGAAATCTTGTTTTACAATGTAAATAATTAAGTCACGTTGTTCCTTAGCAACCTTCTTAATTAAAATTGATAATTCGTTAAAGAATAGGGAGATGGTGCGTTTAACATGATAACTAGTCTATATATGTGCTTTGTTGAATTTAATAGAAAAGCTTTATTGCTTTTAAATGAAGCAAAAACCATGTGAAGGATAATAGGCAACACATGGTCTGGTGCAGCACTCTACTTTGTTTGTCAACTTATTTACCGATTTGTCCTCATTCAATTCTACCACAACTTCTTCAACTTGCGCATATAATGGCTGATTAAATCGATATTAATTTTCAATTTTGTCGTTTAATTAAATACAATACGTAACAAATTAAATTACTACTAAAACTTATGAATCGACAAGTAAAAGGACAACAAACTGCAGATAGTAGTAATATAGAATATGATGGCACAACAATATGTAAGAGAAATTGTTTTATAGTATCTCGAAAAATGATAAAAGACAAAAGAAATGAATAGTTGAAGTTAACTGCGACGAGGAGCTATACCGAATGCAAGTAAATTTATAAGTATCATATCTATATAAGTTAAAATATAATTACACTATTCGTGGCTTTAACTACAATAAATAGTTTTTTGTTTTTCTTTTTTCCTTTTGTAAACGTTAGCCTATAGGTTCAAATCTGTCATGACTCATTTTTTACAATGATCAGAATCAGAATATGTTTGTTTTTGCTGTATTTGTATGTTTCTGTTATCATTTATTATTGGTAAATAACCTTAATAAAAGATAAATATAAATAATCTTTAAAAAAAGAAATTTTTTTAATAAGGGTGTGGTCTTTTGATAAGTTGATTTTTTTTCAATTTCTAATTTTTATTTGTAGATTGCCTAGATACTATATAAGGAGAACCACCCCGATATGCACATGGCGACTAGCTTGGCGAAACCTTGTCTCGCCACGCGCCCAATTTCGGACGCAAATCAAATATACGATCTTTAACTCCTTAGTTTTAAGCGGTTTTATATGTTTTTGGACTTATAAAAGTACATTGTTTTCATTGTAGGATGTGAAACAAGATGAAATATGGAGTTGGGACGAAAATCGAGTCAAAATCAGGTTCCTCATAAGCTCAGTACGGACCGTGCGCGACTTCAGGCAAAGGAAGTGCCACCTGCGTCGATGTGTATGTGTCACTCTCTATGTTGATCTTAGATGATCACGACCATATATATATATATACGTGTGTATGTGTGTGTGTTAATTTTAGACATCATGTATAATTAATGTACATGCAATTAATACAAAATAGGAAGTCTTAGTGACATAGAAAAGCTATTTACAGCAGCCAAATTACCTGCACACAAAATTCACCAATCTAATTGGATTTGTCCTTTTACATGTTTCATGTTCATTGAAATAGCTACTAGAACCATACCTATATTGCATCTTATAGAAGCCTTATATGCAAAAACATTTCCCAGGAAGGCTCAAAACTGCTCACCAGGTCTACAAGCGCGGCGTCTCGCCTTAGAGGGTGTCTTGTCGTACTTCAGTTAAAACGTACGCCGGCAGGGCCATTGTCCCAATCAATCTGGAAGAACGAGTCGCTAGATCCAGCATTCTTCATCGCCTCAATCGCCAATCCAACCATTGACTCATCAGGTGAATGGAGGTCCTCGGGGTCATCTTCGAAGGACACGTGATAAACATCGTCTGCAGGCTCCTTAGGCGTAGAGAAACTCAGCATGTTTGGAGTTGTAGGGCTGAACAATCCTTGGCTCACACCCTTCTGCTTATAGGCAGCCATTTCTTTCGCATATCTGTCCCTATCCATCTTACTGGCCTCGATATACGGCTGTAAAGGAAAACAAGTATACCTGAGTTTTCACCATGCCATGATGTTCAAGATCAATTAATGTCAAAACTGTTTAAGAAAGGTTGATGCAAAAGTAGTAATGCATATTGTAATATCATCATAAAGTGGTGAATTACCAGTTTGTCTTTCTCAGCAAGACTTCTCCATGCACTAACAGCCATTTCCCGGAGATTTTGGGAATTTGATCCTTCTCCAAGCACATTCCTTAGCCTGTGAGTCTCCAATCTAAGGAATATATGATATCCAGTCCTCGGCTTCTGAGGTGCTTTAGGGCGGTCCGCGGTGAGTTCCTTAGCGTTTGAGTTTTCCGATATGATCATGGTTGAATTCTTGATAACTGTCTCCTGGCCTGCATTTATAACAAATTGTTAATGCAAAAATGAAGGAAAATAATTGAGATGTCAGTTGCATGATTACATCTCTGTTTGATGTGTAAACTTGTTTTTGAACTCGACAACGATCTTGTGCAATGCAACCATCAATCGTTCAAAACAAAAAAAGAACATGTAAGACCTTTGGTCTCCTTCCGGAAGCAATCCTTTTCCTCTGTCCAGCCATCTTGATCACCAAGATGAACTGCTGAAAACGGAGACGAGCTGTCACAGCGCTTCCTCTTTCCTGGCGAGCAGCTCGGACTCGCCCCAGAACCAAAATAACCTGTCAAATACCATTCACTATTTTAAAAAAATACCGCTCTTAAATAATGTGTTGCTGTGTGAAATAAAGAACATAAAGAGAAGTATTATCAAATTTTGAAGATTGCGTAACCAAAACAATACTTGAAGATGTGTGAAGTTGAGTGAAGCATAAAAACCTGGAGAACTCTTGGCAGGCCATAAGTCTGCTGGAGTGGACTTCTTGCCACAATACATTAGCTCATACTGGAGAATCAGCATTTCATAAACATTCCGAAGTTGAGCTGCTGACATGGATACACGGCTTCGCGAGTTTGATACTAGCGCAACATCATCCCATTTTCCCTTTTTAGTCACCTAAAAGAGTTGAACAAGATTTGATCATAGAAGATAGTAGTTATTATCGAGCATCGACAGGATAGGTAAATGAAACCAGATCGAAGATTACAGGAAAAAATTAAAAAAGTTTGTTCATGAGTAAGACATATGCACCTGATAGAATCCTCCTCGTTTCATCACTTCCATGTAGACACAATGCAAATCCAACATTGCTTGACGGAAATTAAAGCTGCATAATTAGGACTATCAGATCACCAGTTCCTACAATTATATTATTAATGAAAATGCTAGTTCTCAGAAAAAGATCTCAATGATACATAAAAATAACTATATTTCTAAAGTACTCCAAGATTCAAAATCTTTTTTGGGATGTCCCAAAGTAAGTGAATCATTGCCCTTTTTTGTCAAAAATAACACTTTTACTTCATTCCCTTTTAATTTTATCATCTCTACTTTATTTTTATCTACAACGAAAAGAAATGTCTCAATTAACCAAGTACATAAGGAGTACATTAGAAAATTGAAAAATATTAGTCCATGGATTTATCCCCATTCCTTCTCATCATGATTTCCAAGCAAAACATCTTAACTATGTATGTGATTCAACTAAAATACACCAGAGCATTGTGATTAAACCATTCCATATGAAGGGAAAATCGAGTAAAGGTAAAATTCAAGAAGAAGAATGCGCACCAACAGAAAAGGTTCCATTAATCAATCAAATATGAATCCCTAATGCATGTAGTTGTATTTGAAGATGGGAATGGATGCATGCAAATGGGGAAAGAAGTCTCACAGTGAACTGAGGCCAGATGACTCGTTCAGTTTGCCTAGTTTCTCATAGAAAAGATCCACAGAAACCTTTCCATTAGTGGCTGATTCTGGCATTTGATGGCCGGAAAAACCTCCGGGCTGCTTCGCCATTTTCCTCTGAAAAATCCCCTGTTTTCGCTTTCTTTGAGCAAAACGGGGTTGCTATGGTTTTGACTTTCCCACTATACTTGTTTACAGTTATTTTAATCAACTGTATTACTCCATTTCCTTTGGCTCTCGATGATAAAGAGTAAGAGCATCCGCAACGGTGGACGGCAGCCCCGCGTCCGTCCGTGCCAGCGGCAAGGACGCATACCGCCGTCGCTGCGCTCGCGCCGCTGGCACGGCGCTGCTCGATGCATCGAGCAGCGCCGTGCCAGCGAGCAGGCGACGTGGCGGCTTACGATTGGGCAACGGCTATGAATTATTTTTTTTTATTTTAAAATTCGATTTTTAATTATATAAAATGATAAAAAATAAAAAAAAATATTTTCCAAATTCCAAAAATATGGCCGTTTTTTCTGAATTTTTTTGAATTTTTTTTTATTTTTTTCCCCCAAAATCATCTATAAATACACACATTCATCATCCATTTATCACATCAAATCATCTCTCATTCATCTCTCATTCATAATTCTCATACAAACTATCAACACATTCATCCCTCACTCAAAGACTCAAATGGATTTCACCCATATTATGGCGGAAGCGGAGCGCGAAGAACAAGAATACTACGAACAACATCGTGCCGCTTACGAAGCATACGTCGCGGCGAATACCCCCGCTCCTCCTCCTCAACGAACCAGATCAAATCGCCGCTACATCCATCGTGACCGGGAGGGAGCCCATGAAAGGCTCGTTGCCGACTACTTTGCCGACCAGCCGCGGTTTCCGGCAGATTACTTCAGGCGCCGTTTTCGCATGTCAAAGCGCTTGTCATGCGAATTGTCAACACATTGTCCGCACGTGTTGAATTTTTCCAAACAGGTCCAGATGCAGCCGGCCGGCAAAGTATCACGTCGTTGCAGAAGTGTACGTGTGCCATCCGACAACTCGCTACTGGGCAAACGGCCGACATCTTCGACGAGTATTTGCATCTCGGTGAGTCCACTGGAATCCTTTGTCTAAAGAATTTTTGCGAGGGCGTTCGTTCAGCTTTCGGGGATGAATTCCTTCGGGCACCCACCACCGATGATTGCTAACGGTTGCTTCGTCTTCACGAATCAGTCCATGGCTTTCCCGGAATGCTTGGCAGCATTGACTGCATGCATTGGAGGTGGAAGAATTGCCCGACTGCTTGGAGAGGCCAACACTTGAGCGGTCACAAAGGCGGCGGCCCAACGCTTATCCTTGAGGCGGTCGCCGACTACCGCCTATGGATTTGGCATGCATATTTCAGCGTTGCTGGATCCAACAACGACTTGAATGTGATATATTCTTCACCATTCTTCAATGATGTGATGAATGGTGTAGCACCGGCGATCGACTTCACCATCAACGGAAGATACCACATGGGTTACTATCTCGCCGATGGTATCTACCCACGGTGGTCGACTTTCGTGAAGACGTTCAACAACCCGCACGACCCGAGACGGGTTCTTTTGCGCAGCGTCAAGAGTCCGCATGGAAAGACGTCGAAAGAGCTTTCGGGGTCCTTCAAGCCCGATTCAACATTGTTAAGTCCCCGACTCGGCTATGGTACGTGAATAATATCGCCGACATCATGTTCACGTGTATTATCTTACACAACATGATTATAGCCGATGAAGGGCCAAGGGCGGCTAGCTTCTACGACGAGGACGAAGCCGGAAGCTCAACAGCGAGATCTCCCCCACGCCGGGGTGAGCATACGACGGTTGGCCAGAGAATCGAGACAAGGCACACAATGCGCGATACCCGAATCCACAATCAACTACAAGAAGACCTAATCAAACACATGTGGGCGAAATTCGGCAACGCTTAGTGGTTTTTTAAATTTTTAGTATTTTAATTATGTAATTTTTAATTTTTAGGATTTTAATTATGTCGTTTTTATTTTATTTGTCATTTGTAATATTATTTAGGTTTTTTAATGAATTTTAGTATTATTGAAATGTTTTTGTTTAATTGAATTTTAAATTAATTGTGCTCGTCCTTGCGGAAGAGCACAGCTGTGGGTGTTGTGCTCTTGCCAGAGAGCAGGCAGAAAAAGTGGGGCCTGGCCCACAACCGTGCCGCTGGCAAGAGCACGGTTGTGGATGCTCTAAGAGATTAAACTATACATTTTTATATTTCACCTATACTGACAAAATATACTACTCCCTCAAAATGTAGTCTAAGCCGGAGTTTTAAGAAATGTGAAAAAAAGGTGAGTGGAAAAGTTAGTAGAGTGTAGGTCCCACATTTATTGGTTTTAAAATAGAATGTGAGTGTAATGACTTAGTGGAAAGTGATGATCATTTACCAAAAATGAAAAAAAAATTGCAAAGTGGACAACATTTGATGGACGTACCGAAATAGCAAAACTGGACAACATTTCACAAACGGAGAGAGTACTATATTATTTTATGGTGAGTGCTAAAAACACATTCCAAAGGCACACATTTATTTCTAGATTTCAACCTATTGTCAAACCTAATGGTTTTGGAGCACCCGCAATCGCCGGGAGCTCGGACCCGTCCCGCCCGGGAGCGAGAAAGGTCACATATCGCCAATAATAGAAATTCAACAACAATAATCAATCCGCAATAATAACATCAAACAAACAACAACAACAATAAAAATTCATCCACGATATTAATAATTAAACGACACCAACAACAGATGCTCATAAAAAACAACAGAAATTTATCGTTACCAACAACCACAAAATTAATCAATCAATATTTTGAATTAAGATAATATTTGTATTAGGTATACTACACTAAAATAATATTAAAAATAAATTGAGTTTTGGGTTTTTATATTATGGAACTGAAAAATCGAAATTTGCCAAAAATTTAAAACGAATCAAACCAAACTGAAATTTCACCAAACAAGGCAAAATTTACAATTTCAATTAAATTTAGATCGGATACTCAGTAGTTTGCTCATCCCTAGTATGAATCGAGACATCCAGTAGCAATCATTGTAACCAAGTCCCTTGCTAATATATATGATTGGGTAGTTGGTCCAATGAATTAAAAATTTAGTTAGGCTATGTTTGATTACATCTAGCCACCCACAAGGTTTAACTGATAATGTTGCATTCAAGGTTTTGTGGTTAGAAAATATGTCCAATAGATAGTGTTTGGTAGCAAATGTAGGAAAACGTGTGAAAATTGGAAAAGGCAAGGCCTTTGGCCTTTCACTTTGAGTAAATTCTTTTATGTAGTGTCTTAATGCATGGATCTTTCATGTCTCCATCTCTAGCCTATATAAGGCATAGAGTTGTAGAGAGGAAGTACACACAAACAAAACATTCTCACTTCTATCTCTAGCTCTCAAGCATTCTAGTTAGCTTTTTAGAAGCATTGTCTAGCTCGATTCTCGGAACTCCATCAAGTTCGCCGGTGCCTAGCGTGTTTGAGGTGCTTCTACACGCTAGGAGGAAGTCGTTTTATCTTTGGTGCCAATACGTCATTCCGTGAGCACTAGCCGGGGCGTAATTTGTCTTGCGGAAAGAGGGTTTTCCTCGACTCGACTTATAAATTTGGTTTGCTTTATTTCCATTGTAATTTTCATTCCTCTTTTTGTTGCAAGTTTCCTTTCGATTGTAATAGTTAGAGTACCGCTTGTACACGGCTTGGGAATTTCTTCCCACTATTTCTAACAATCGCAAGACAAATTAGTGTACTCTTCTAAGACAAGATTATACTAATTGAAGTTGGAGGAAACATGAGCACCAAAGCTGGAATGAAGAAACGAACAGTACCAATGTTCATGAGCTACGAAATGGTTAATTCCTTGAGATCTATTCTCTTGAGAATTGCGTTTATCGTTTGTCAGTTGACAAGCAAGACCAATTTAGACTTGGTAGTAATAATTGGGATGCTTGTGGTGTTGGATATACCAATGCACATATGGTTCGATATAATTGTGTACTTATTGTTGGAGACAATATTGTGCAAATTATTTGAACGTGTTGTTATAAACAACAAAGATCACGAGGTGGTCGCAATGGTCTCCGACGTGAACCATGGTAACAATCCAAATGAATGGTTTGTTGATACAGGTGCCACATGTCATGTGTGCTCTGAAAGAAGCGTTTTTTCTACCTACAAATCTGTTGGAGGTAGAAAAGTACGCATGGGAAACCAAGCCTCTTCTAAAGTGGTTGGTGTGGGTAATGTGTTCCTAAAATTAGGATCTGGAAAAGTTCTTACCCTTAAGGACGTGCTGCATGTCCCAGACATCCGAAATAATTTGGTGTCAGGCTCACTTCTAGTAAATCATGGATTTTCACTAGAATTTGAGTGTGAAAAGATTATATTGACCAAGTATGGAAAGTTCATAGGTGAAGGGTTACGGTCATTCACCGTGGAAAAGGAATAAGCAATAAGGAAGATGACACATCCTCTTATTTGCTTGAGTGCTCTGATTTATGGCATTAAAGATTGGGACATGTAAATCTAAATGCTATAAAAAGATTAGTAAATCTTAATTTACTGAAAGTAGACAAGTTTAACTCACAAGAAAGATGTGAAGTGTGTGTTGAAGCCAAAATGGCTAAACTGCCGTTCCATTCGGTAGAGCGAAGCACAAAACCTCTTGAATTGGTCTATACAGACGTATGTGATTTGAAATTTGTGCAAACAAGAGGAGGTAAAAAGCACTTCATCACATTTACAGATGATTGCACAAGGTATTGTTACCTTTACTTATTAAGAAGTAAAGATGAGGCAATTGAAGCGTTTAAAGACTTCAAAAATGAAGCCGAAAATCAACTTAATTGTCGAATTAAGTGTGTTCGAAGTGATAGAGGTGGTGAGTATGTAGCGCCGTTTGCAGAATTATGCCATGCAAGTGGTATAATTCACCAAACCACAGCTCCATATTCTCCTCAATCAAATGGTGTTGCTGAACGCAAAAAACGAACACTAAAAGAGATGATGAATGCTTTGTTGATTAATTCAGGATTACCCCAGAACATGTGGGGGGAGGCTGTGTTAACAGCGAATCATATCCTGAACAAAATTCCACTAAAAAATAGGGATGTGACTCCTTATGAGTTGTGGAAAGGCAAGAAACCTTCGTATTCATACCTCAAAGTGTGGGGGGTGCTTAGCGAAGGTAGAAGTGCCTCCTCCGAAACAAGTTGCAATAGGCCCTAAAACAGTCGATTGCATCTTTATTGGCCATGCACTTAATAGTAGTGCATATCGTTTCCTAGTCCATAGGTCAGCTGTGCCTGGCATGGCTGAAGGAACAACAATTGAGTCAAGGAATGCTATATTCTTTGAGAATGTTTACCCTTGCAAGAGGTAAGAGGATCTTTCTAGTGAAAGAATGATGGATGAATCCACTAGTTCTAATCCTCCAAAAAGGACGAGGTCAAGTCCTGAGGATGTTGAACCAAGACGTGGTAAAAGAGTTAAAGTTGCTAAAACATTTGGTCCCGACTTCATAACTTTTATGTTGGATGACGAACCAAAGTCAGTGGCGGAAGCTTTGTTTGGCCCAGATGCAGCGTGGTGGCAAGAAGCTATCAACAGTGAAATTGAATCCATCATGAGAAATAACACTTGAGTGTTAGTAGACTTGCCTGAAGGCTGTAAGGATTTAGGGTGCAAGTGGATTCTGAAAAGGAAATATATGCCCGATAGTACTATAGATAAGTACAAAGCTCGCCTAGTTGTCCAAGGCTTTAAGAAGAAAGAAGGGCATGACTTCTTTGATACATTTTCACCTGTTACGAGAATCACTTCCATTCGGGTGCTTCTTGCGATTGCTGCTTTGCACAATCTTGAGATTCACCAAATGGATGTGAAAACTGCGTTTCTGAATGGTGATCTGGAAGAAGAAATATATATGGAACAACCCGAAGGGTTTGTTGTGCCTGTGCAAGAGCGTAAAGTATGCAAACTGATAAAATCATTATATGGGTTGAAGCAGGCACCGTTACAATGGCACTTGAAGTTTGACAATGTGATGTTGTCAAATGGGTTCACTATCAATGAGTGTGATAAGTGTGTTTACATTAAGAACACAGATAACGGTTTTGTTATTTTGTGTCTTTATGTAGATGATATGTTGATTATGGGCAGCAATAGTGCCATTATCAACGAAACCAAAATTATGTTGAAGAGAAATTTTGACATGAAAGATATGGGTTTAGCTGATGTGATTCTCAGAATCAAAATTAAAAGGAATCATGAGGGAATTGCTCTGACACAATCTCATTATATTGAGAAAGTGCTAAAGAAATTTCACTCGTTCGATTGTGAGCCAGCTAAGACTCCATTGGAACCCAACGTGCATTTGAGTAAGCACACGGGTGAGCCTGTAGCTCAAGAAGAATATGCAAGGATCATAGGGAGTTTGATGTTTATCACAAACTGCACCCGACCAGATCTTGCGTGTATGGTGAATAAGCTGAGCCGATTTACGAGCAACCCAAGCAAGGAACATTGGAAAGCTCTGCGTAGGGTTTTGAGATACTTGAAGTATACTCTTAACTTTGAGTTGCAGTACACAAGATATCCCCAAGTACTTGAAGGGTACTGTGATGCAAATTGGATCTCTGATTCAAAAGACTCATTCTCGACGAGTGGTTATGTGTTCACTGTGGGGGTGGTGCTGTCTCGTGGAAATCAATGAAACAGACGTGTATTGCTCGTTCCACCATGGAATCTGAGTTTATCGCATTGGATAAAGCAGGGGAAGAAGCCGAGTGGCTCAGAAATTTCCTAGAATGTATTCCATGTTGGAAGAAGCCAGTGCCGACAGTAGTGATATACTGTGATAGCCAAGCAGCTATAGGGAGAGCACATAGTGGCTTATACAATGGTAAGTCTCGACATATTCGTCGGCGACATAATACCATCAGACAATTGATCACAAGTGGTGTTATCACAGTTGACTATGTAAGGTCAGTGGATAACTTAGCGGATCCGTTTACAAAAGGTTTAAACCGTGATCAAATGCATAAATTGCTAAAAGGAATGGGTTTGAAAACCACATCTTAAAAGATGATTATAGTGGTAACCCAACCATACGATTGGAGATCCCATGGGCTTGGTTCAATGGGAAAACGAAGCTATATGAATCTAGTTGTAACACTCGGAAGATTTTAATCTTCGCCCATTCTTTAGAAAGCATTGAGTGATGTAACCTGCAGGTGGTAAGAGGCTAAGTTTTGACTTTTAATGATTCTTATAAACCTCGAGGAGGTGGGTATTGCAGGATACCTGAAAAAGAATCACCTATGTAAGTGAAGAAGTGTGGGCCGCTTCAACATGTGAATCACTTATGAATCCAAAGTGGTGTTCCATGGCCAGTAAAGGACACAAACGTGAGAACTGATGAGTTTGTAAATAATATTGTGTCAATATTATTGTCTCGGTATACACCAAGGAGGAATGGTTCAAGGCATCACGTCCACCAGGCCGCCGGTATGCCCGATAGTGTTGACTATGGAAAGTTCAAAGCCCCAAGCTACTATTCCAAATGCAATATTGTTTCTCGAGAATTGAGCAAAAGAGTCTGGATGCATGCATACACGTCTTGTGTTGGTTTGAGCTTGCAGTACTCTAACCAATGTGGGGGATTGTAGGAAAACGTGTGAAAATTGGAAAAGGCAAGGCCTTTGGCCTTTCACTTTGAGTAAATTCTTTTATGTAGTGTCTTAATGCATGGATCTTTCATGTCTCCATCTCTAGCCTATATAAGGCATAGAGTTGTAGAGAGGAAGTACACACAAACAAAACATTCTCACTTCTATCTCTAGCTCTCAAGCATTCTAGTTAGCTTTTTAGAAGCATTGTCTAGCTCGATTCTCGGAACTCCATCAAGTTCGCCGGTGCCTAGCGGGTTTGAGGTGCTTCTACACGCTAGGAGGAAGTCGTTTTATCTTTGGGGGCAATACGTCATTCCGTGAGCACTAGCCGGGGCGTAATTTGTCTTGCGGAAAGAGGGTTTTCCTCGACCCTACTTATAAATTTGGTTTGCTTTATTTCCATTGTAATTTTCATTCCTCTTTTTGTTGCAAGTTTCCTTTCGATTGTAATAGTTAGAGTACCGCTTGTACACGGCTTGAGAATTTCTTCCCATTATTTCTAACAGCAAATTCATAAACCATGAAATTGTTGTTCTAAGTTTTTTATGTATCAAAAGAAAAACTAAATGATATGACAATTCTACCCCGTAATCTTTATGTAAGAATGAATGAGTTCGTATCATCCAAAAAAAAAAAAAACATTTGAACTAGTGCCTAATCCTCTTGCTTAGGCCATCCATAATAGGAATAGTCCAGCAATAGCCCAGCCATAGCCTAGCCACTGCCACATCATCAGCACTAAAAATCCTCCTGCCACATCATCAAAACAAGCAAATAGCCCAGCCATAGCCTAGCCACACAATATCCACATCACTATTAACAAATATATACAAAATGAAATAATTAACAATCACACAATATACGAAATTTAATTTACAAGACATATACGGGAAACATTAATAATACTATTAAAATTTTAAAAAGTACAATAATTTTAAAAAAGTACAATAATTAAAAAAAATTACAATAATTTTTAAAAAAGTACAATAATTCACTCCTCGTCGCCGTCGTCGTCTCCTCCGTCGCTGTCGCCACCATCGCCGCCGCCTCTACTGGCTTCCCTCCGTGCCGCCTCCAAATCCTCCTGCATGCTCAGGAGCAATGTTTGAAGCAAACTCTTCTCCACGGGGTCCACCGCCGCCCACCATTCGGCCATCGTCTTGACCATCTGAGCGCGCGTTTGTTGACGCGCGAAGAATTTGAGATCCGATGTGGATTGGCCAAGGGGGGATGCCGACTGGACCTCCTGTGAATCCCCGACGACCCCCTCGCCTCCCGTTGAGCCCGCATGTGCCCAACCGGGCGAGTATGGCGAACAAACGAACGAGGGGTCGGGACCTCCTGGGCCGTCTCAGGGAGGTCGTGGGAACCACCGCTACTGCCGCTGAAATCACCGGAATAGTTCAACCGTTGCTTCTTCGGCCAGCCAGAGTCGACACCTACTCGGAACTTCTCTGAGTCGTTCAACACAAGATAGCAGTTCCAGTAGGTGAATTCCTTGTACACCCCCTTCAGGGGGAAGGCTTTCTCCGCTATCCTCCTGCAGTCGTCCTCCGTTTGCCCACTGCTCATCATGCGGAGGGCGTTGGTGTACAAGCCCGAAAATCGGGAGACCGCAACCCTGATTCGGTCCCACCCCTTCCGGCAATCCTCCCCATTGCGTGGGCTCCCCTCCGGGCAAAACCTCTGGTAGGCTGCTGCTATCTTGCCCCACGAGTTGACGATCCTCTGGTTGTTCGAAACGAGAGGATCGTCGCAAACACTCACCCACGCCTTGGACAGCGCGACGTTCTCCGCGTCCGTCCACCTCCTCCGTTCCGAGTTGTCGTCCTCACCCGGCTGCGAGGACTCGCCGACCCCGCCCTGCGCCCCCCGTTTGAACGGGAGCATCCGGAACACCGGAAAGATGTAACCCCAAGTCATCGAAGGAGAAAGTGTCAAACTTGGCCGGAGGCGCAGCCTCCATTGGCGTCGATGTGTGCAACGAACCAGTCGAAAAATCAAAACTGGGGCGATAGACGTCCCCCGGCGTCCCCTGTGTCGCGGGCGTCCCCCGCGTCGCCGGTACCCCCGGGCATCATCTGCATCCCGGGTGCCCACCCCGGCATCTGGACACTGGGTGCCCACCCCGACATCGCTGGAAACGCCCCCGGCGGACCTCCCCCCTGGTATCCCGGGCACCATCTGCTGCCACGGGTACATGTTGTAGTATGGGTGCATCTGACTCCATCCACCTCCCACGGGGATCAGGGGAGTTTGAGATCCGCTACTTCCTGAAGTAGGCTCGTTGTTGAGATCCATTTACCGTTATTGATCTTGTACAGAAATTTAGATAGAGAGAGTACTCGTTAATACAAGTGGTGCGAATGAAAATGACAGATAAGTCGCGTATACATAGTGTTTCGGAAAAAAAAATAAAAAATTCGCCCTAGGCGGTGCGCTAGGCGATCCGGACGATGCAATAGCGCCTAGCGGATCGCCTAGCGCACCGCCTAGCGCCGCGGAACCGCCGAACGCTAGGCGGTTTTTTTTCGCGAAATCCGCTAGGCGGCTGCAATAGATCGCCTAGCGCACCGCCTAGCGCCGGCGCTCGGCTAGGCGGTGCGCTAGGCGCTATTGTGGATGCTCTAACTTGCAGGGCACCAGAAGATACGACAAGTAAGTAGCCCACGGATATAAAACTGCTTCGTGGTCCATCCTTAATCACAGTGATTGGGTTTTTAATTCCCGTTATTAAGAGAAGGAAATCCATTTGAACGATGAGTCTAAATTGGGAATGTGGGTAGAGCTCCTTACACGTCAGACTCATTTATGGCCTCTAACCAATTGGATTTCTTCTTCTTCTTCTTCTCCAATTCTACTCTCAGTTGCATTGCTGCAACCCGCGCTCAATAGGTTTTCGTTGTAATGCATCATCGTTCATCTCGAGGACTCGGAATCCGAAGCATTAGCGCCGCCGGTGATCGGACAGACTTGCGTATTGCTGTGGCGAGAGATTGACGGCGCACCCATGGGTATCGTCATCACTCCTCACCCTCACCCTTCCCCCGCCCTTCGCCTCCTCCAACCTTATTCTGCCTTCTCTCCTCCGCCGTCTTATCTTCGATTACGTCAACCAATCCTCTCTCACACTCCACCATTGTTGACTCTCCATTCTGTCCCCAGCAGGTATTCAATTTTAGGCAAATGAATTTTATCCTTTTTGTTCTCATGATTTTGATTCTATGCTAAAATGTGAATTGTGCGCCACTGTTTGGATAAGCTGAACCATTCGATAGTTGCTGTCTTTGTGTAAATATCTAATTTAATTGTAACTTTGCTTATCAAAAAAGGTTCGAATGTTGATGTGCAGGCTTAGGCCGTTTAACTTAAGGTGTTCATTGATCAACACGGAAGTCTTGGAATCTGTAGCAACTGAGGATGTGTATGAGGATAGTGCATGTCTCGACTCGAATTCTTCAATCCCAGTTGTTCATATAAATTCTGATACCTTAGAGACAGATGGACTTGAGTTACTAGTTGGTGGTGGCACCTATGTGGACACAATTTTGACAGCACTGCCTGTGAGTCTTTTTCTGATACATATTTCTCCATTTCTTGCATTTTCTATAGTGTGAACCAATACATTTCTGCATATCTTGATTGTTGGCTATCTTTATCTATTGGGATTATGTAGGTCTTATCAGAGGAAGAGCAGAATGCGATCGCTGCCACTCCTGCTCATCCAACTGGACTATATGGTTAGCTTTCTCCTATTCAAAATTAACTTATTTTAGAATTTTTTACAAAACAAAAGTTTGCAAACAACAAGAAAAGAAAGACGGTGTAAAGAAAAGAAAGAAAAAAAAAGATTGCTGAAGAGATCGAGTTAGTTTCTTCACTACATTGATATACTTCACAGAAATATTTCATTTTCAGAGATGATATACAATTGTATTAATATTAGAGAGAAACAACCACCTTGACTCAACATGAATGATAACTAAACAAAGTACTCCCTCCGTCCCACAGTAAATGGGGCGTTTCTTTTGGGACAGGATTTTAGGTAGTGGTTATAAGAGTGTGAAAAAAGTAGAGAGGAAAAGTAGGAGAGAAGAAAAAGTAAGAGAGAGGGAGTTAGATTTTTTGCCAATAAAGGAAATGCATCAAGTTAATTGGGACGGCCTAAAAAAGGAATACGACTCACTTACCGTGGGGTGGATGGAGTAACAAACAAGGTTCTAATAACAAGAACTATTAGAAGATAAACCTATGATCAAAGGTAAAATCCTAGATAGTCCTCTCTAGGAAGGGAGAGACTCATTTTATATGCTTCCTGGACAATATTTTTTTTCTTAGCTTCTTAGAAAAATCTTCTAAAAAGAGAGAAAATTCTTTTATCTGCTTTATCCTGTTAAACCCACGAAAGGAGCCCACAGGCCAGACTAAAATACCCAACTGCAATTAAAATCATGAAACAAGAAGTAAAGGCCGAGCCTATGTTTGCCCCTTTCCTTTTCCTTGCAGCACAAAGACTTGTGATTTAACAAATTGTAATATGAACACCTTGTCTTTTCTCTCTTCTTTGGTATATCCTGGAGTATTATTGCCTAAACAGCTGACCGGTTGATGCCTTTGTGTAAAAAAATGTGAATAATTTGACTTTAGAGGTGCTGCAAGATATAGTGGCACCATGAAATCTTCTTGAGTGGAACATAAGGTTTCCACAGACTTGATCTGATCACTATGATGCCCCTGTTTATGCTCTCTATCTCTATTATCGAATCAAAATGCCTTCATTTGCTTCATAATCATCTATAACTGTGCCAATACGTACTAGCTTGTTCTTTACCTGATTCTTCAGTTTCATTTAAAGAGATAACGAGGCATATTTTATCTGTTTATCCACATATTAAAATTCATGTATTTACAGTTGTACACAACTCTAGCTGTGCTATGTTCTAATGATGATCACATGTTCACTTAGCTTTATATGGTAGCTGCTTGGCTGGGAATTTGGTCGAACAGCTGTGGAATTTTGCTTGGCCTGCTGCCATTGCATTGATTCATCCTAGTCTTCTTCCTGTGGCGGTCATGGGCTTCTTTGCAAAGGTATTGGTGCACATAGATAACAAACGCTTATAATTGGAGGCAGCTGGATAACTGTATGATGATGTGATTGCTTTAACAGCTTGCAGTAATTGTTGGAGGACCTTTGGTAGGGAAGCTAATGGATCATTTTCCAAGAGTACCTGCATATAATTGTTTAACTGTTGTTCAGGTACCTTGTATTTCCTTGTCTGGAATAATTTTGAAAGTTAAACCTGTCCATAAAAAATTTGTTCTTTTGTTCTTCTTCTTTTAGGCAGCTGCTCAGCTGTTATCTGTTGGAATGATAATCCAAGCCCTTAGAGTCAACCAAACAGCTGCATCTTCTGTTCTTCTCCAACCTTGGTTTGCTGTACTCGTTATGGCTTTGGCTGTTGAAAGGCTCTCTGGGTTGGCTCTAGGGGTTGCAATGGAGCGTGATTGGGTTGTTTTGGTAATACATTTATCTAGTTCATCAGCTCCTTTTGCATAACCACTATTTATCCTGCTAATGCTATGCAGTGTTTTTATATTGTTCGTGTATTCTCAACAGTTGGCAGGAACAAATAGACCAATTGCTCTTGCTCAAGCAAATGCAACTTTGAGTAGAATTGATCTCATATGTGAGGTGATTACCTGAAAAATATGACCTCTTTGTAATTCCTGCTTATAGTTAGTTTTTTAGTGCTGATATTCATGATTTGCAAATGCAGATTGCAGGAGCATCTTTATTTGGCATTTTCTTATCTAAATATGAACCAGTGACATGCTTAAAACTGGCGGCTAGTTTGATGATATGGTCTTTACCTGTTGTGGTAATATGCGTTGGCCTTTCCTTGGTTCTTTGTTTAATGGCTTCCTTTAAATTCTGACTTTCTTCTGCATGACGTAGGTTGTTCTTACCTGGTTAACCAACAAGCTTTCTGCTGGAGTTCTGGACCGTGCTAAATGTCCACAAACTTGTTCTGCCAATTCATCAGTAGAATCCACTCCAAATACCGCAAATTTATGTAATATAATGTTTTTTTGGAAAAAATTGATTTACATCTATGTATTTCTGTATATAAAATATACATGGCATAAGTAGCTGTTCTATGTTTATGTCTAGACGTGTGTTTATATATCGTTTTTTATCTAACGGTCGATATGGTTACTAACTTTTGTTTGTGTTGATTCTAGTTCTGCTTATTGTTTGAGCTAATGATGCCTTTTTTTTTTGCATAGTGGCCACCAGTATAGAAGCAATCAAGCATGGGTGGTCAGAATACATTCAGCAGCCTGTTTTGCCTGCAAGCCTTGCTTATGTGCTACTCTATTTCAATGTTGTTCTTACTCCTGGAGGCATGATGACTGCATTTTTAACGCAACATGGTATTGTCTTGCACCTTAAACTTAAACGAATAGGTTAATGCATGATAATTGTGGCATGTCGATTTATTAAACTACAAGTTCACACATGCCATATTGATCTGGTCTCAAGTTTCAAATTATCATTATCATTATCATTATGCTTTTCTTAAAAACATCAAATCTCTATTCTCTTTTAAGATTTGGTTCTTTTAGCCTATGATTGTTAAATTTGCTGCTGTTTGTTCTTTGTCTTTCATTCCTGCCACTTTATTATTCCTTTTCAATTGTTCTGCTCCTGCCGCCACCCATTTTTCCCTCTTCCTTTCCTTTTTTATTTTTCCCTTCGATGCTTATTGTCCTCTCACCTCCACCCAGTCTCTTAGGTCTCCGAATCCCCCAGTACAGCCATTACTGCCAGCATCAACAGACTTCGCCCACAAACCTGCAGCCTAACTCCTTGCTCTTCACCTGATTCCTCTCCCACTAATCCCCTGACACGAACAGCCTGTCCTGCCTTCTTCCCTGACTTTTACATTTCAAGCATACAAAGGTAGGTCTGACTTGCATTGACCTGTCAGATCTTCAGTGGGACCACTTTGAATTTGAGCATCACTGGCACGATTACGGCGGTGGTGTTATAGTTGTAAAGTTTGAGAACTGAGCAGGGACTAGTAGAGGCGGAGGGGAGAAAAAAAAGAGAGATATAACACAATGGAAATGATAATGTAAATAATGATTTGAGGTGTTTTGGACTCTGTGGTCATCTAAGTAGTTGTTTAATTAAGATCGAGAACAAGAAATTTGTTATGGAAACTCATTCGTATTGATTCATGAGATATTGGGTGTTCGTACTCAAAAACTATTCCTCCCTAGTGATAAACCAATGTTCTGCTTTTGATGTAAATGTGATTGCTTCAGGTCTAAATCCTACTATTATTGGAGGGTTCACTGGACTCTCTGCACTTATGGGTGTTGCAGCAACATTCATTTCCACAAAGATGGTTGAGCGACTTGGCATGCTTAAGGTAATGTTTTAAAAACCAGTTGTAGTTTTTTTGGGGTAAGAGTTTATTGACTTTTTTGCTAATAATCATTATTTTCGGATTCTAGGCTGGAGCAGCTGGCCTTATTTTTCATGCTGCACTTCTTACCCTTGCAGTTGGTGTTTACTGGAGTGGATCTGTGTCTCAGAAAATTCCAGTTGTATTCTTCTTATGTTTGATTGTGAGTTAATTTCTGCTCTCATTTTGAAATTCTTGATTTCTACTGAAATTCTAAATCACTATTAGAGTTATCTTGATAACTTGTTATGCTTGTTCTTCATTTGACTATTTCAATGTACTACTAGTCATATTATCATGATAACTTGTTATGTTTGCTCTTCATTTGACTATTGAAATTCGACATTTTGATCCACAGGTTTTGTCTAGATTGGGGCACATGTCATATAACGTTGTCGGGGCACAGATTCTACAAACAGGGATCCCTGCATCTAAAGTGAATCTTATTGGGACAACAGAAGTGGCGGTAGCTAGTTTGTCTGAGTCGGTGATGCTAGGGGTTGCAATACTTGCTAACGACGCTTCCCATTTTGGTTATCTGGCATTGCTGTCACTTGCATCGGTGGTTGGAGCAGCTTCTTTGTACTGCAGATGGTTGAAGAGTCCCACCGATGCCCAAAGAAGGCTATTTTTGTTCGAGCCATTACCCTCACAATGTAAGCAAAGAGAAATTGGCTTTGATTATTTGATTTCGTAAAATGTAGTTTGAATGTTCAAAATTGTGTAAATGCAGGTGCAATGGAGCAAGCAGGAAGGTGAGGAGGTACAGTACGCTTCCCCTGCCACTTTGATAGTGTCTCAACCATTCTGCACAAATGATAGTATATCATAAATTATTCACACCTAATATCTGTAAATACATGCTAACATTTTGTAAAGGGCATCACATCTTATTCTTGATGGCAAAGCCATTGACTGGTAATTCATCATCATTTTTGTTGTATATGGGAGAGATTTATTTTTGGTTGCTCACCAAGCTTGTGTAACTATTTGGTATGAATCAATATTTTGGGGTACTTAATTTTGGTGTAGTTACATGTATGTGAATGAAAGTTGAGTGGTTTGATGTGGTAATATTGCAAAAATCAATTGCTACGTAATCCACACCAAAATTAATGAATGGTGTACTGGACAAGTTAACTACGCTGTGAAGTACGTTCAATATTATGGGAGTTCCACTAACTTATCAATACTACTCCAAAATTATGGGATTTCCCCTATTATCACTTGTACAACACACTCTTCGAATTGTACAACACACTATATTTCTTTCGTACGAACATGTAGTACAACTCAAACATCAACAGTTTTTTAGTTACTACTACTATCAAGAATGCAAGCACAGTGATAATGTTTTAACTTGTCCGCATATATACTCTCTCCGTTCATTAAAAAAATACTAGTTTTATTTTTCTGTCCATAAAAAATAGTTTCATTTCTAAAAATAAAAAAAAGTTGTTTATCTCTTATACGTTATCCACTTTTTCTCATTCTCTCTCTTGTTTACCGATTTCTCGTTAAGATCCGTAATGTTTACTTATGGGCCTATTTTTTGTAGATGGAAAAAATATTAATATATGTCGTCTAGAATTGTTATGCTTAAAAATTGTCTTGTGCAACATCCGTAACTCGCACATTTCCAATTTGCTCTTTTGACTTGCTGGGCAATCAATTGAGGATATTATTACTCAACACAATTGGGCAAAATATCGCCAGATGAAGTACAAAATATTTCAAAACAAAATAGTAGCAAAAGTAGTTACTCTGTGTTTTATTGGGAGGGATTAATTACTTATCCAAATTTTAAAATTTTTATACTCCACTAAGAGCATTAGCAATGGGGCGCCCTAAGGCGCGCCCTAAGGCGCGCCCTATGGCGCGCCACGTCAGCAGTTTTATCCTCCTACCTCCCCACCTGCAGTGGGGCGCCCTAAGGCGCGCCCTAAGGCGCGCCCTATGGCGCGCCACATCATCATTTTATTTATTTGTTTAATTGATTTAAATGTTTTCAACTAACAATTAATAACGAGTAAATAAAAAGGTCGAAATAACAAACGGGGACACATTAATAAAAAAAGAAGTTACACCGTTCAACTTACAAAAAAAAAAACTAAGTCGGTGCAATTCCCAACTGGTCGGGTTGGAGACGGCTCCATGTCCGACAACCCATACGAGTCCGTACTGAAATCGGGATCGTATTGGGCGTTGGTGTCGAACGAACGATATTGGCCGGGTTCTGTACCCGGCCAACGCGCATCTCCACTAAACATAGGACTATTTGGACTTGAAGCCATTTCGTAGTAATTATGTAAATGTAAGTTTCGAAAGTGAAATTGTGAAATGAAATGTAAAACGAATGAACTCTATTTATAAAACAACCAAACCGCGTGCCATCGTCCGCGACCTATCGTCCGTGTACGCCACAATGGGGAGGACGATGGCGCGCCCGATGCCTATCGTCCGCAGCCATCGTCCGTGTACGCCACAATGGGGCGGACGATGGCGCGGACGATAGGCATCGGGCGCGCCATCCTCCGCGCCCTTAGTATCGGCCGCGACGATCGTCCGCGACCTATCGTCCGTATCCGCAATGGGCGCGGACGATCGATGGCGCGGACGATGCGCGCCATCGGGCGTGCCATCGTCCGCCCATTGCGGATGGCCTAAGAGCATCCATAATGGCAGTCTGGCAGATGTCCCGCGGACATCGGCCCGGCATACCGGACGTCCGCGTAGGACGTCTGCTATTAGGCAGCATGCATACGGATACGGACTTCTGCTGCGGACACCGGAGTTCCGTGGCTTTTCGGGATGTCCGTCGGGACGTCTGCTATTGCGTTGACACGACGGACGTCCCGATTTTTTATTGTTTTTTGTGGATGTCCGTCATTGTGTAGTGAGATGTCTTTATGACGTGGTAGTGCAGTGAGATGTCCTTATGACGTGGCAGAAGGTGTTTTTAGAAAGTCCGTCGGAATGTCCGCCGGAACATCCGTCACATTGTGGATGCTCTAATAAAGTTTTTAAGAGTCAACATATTGCGGAGTTGTATTAAATGTGGGATAGTCAAGATAGGAAACACCGAAAACCAGAAATTTCAAACTCCGAATTCGCTGGTCATGCTGTTTCATCATCGTCTTCTTCTTCCTCACCTCCTAATATGCTGCCTATTAGTCTTGGCGGCTTCTCACCAAGAATCTGGTGAGTGGACCTGCGAGCCCGACGACGAGGCCCGAATCTCCGCCCACTTCAGGCCCGGGATCGTCACTATCGACGGCCGCGCCAACGACTGGGCCGACGTCGACGGTTTCGAGTTCCCGCTGCGCCCAGCGCTTGATCCTGATGAAGATAAACAGTACAAAGCGGGAAAAATGGCTGTTAAGGTAACACTCTCACTTTTTCCATATCACACTCAAATTTGGGAATTGTTTTTTCTACTTGTTACTTAACTTCCACATTTGATCTTATATTCATTTCTGGATTTGGTATGTTTCAACCTTGTCGCATTCTAATTAGTTGCAATTGGCAATCTATAGTTGCAATTGGAACAGAGGTGTTTCCGTTATTAACGTAGCTGGATCTAGAACTTTTGGTGGTTGGAAAAAAACAAAATTCTTAGCATCTGAGTTCTGATTTTAGTTTAAAGTTAAATTGAACTTGAATTTTACGAGCTTGTTGGCTAGCTCAAATAGATGAGATTTCTTGTTGTAGATTTACTCAACCGGTAATTTCAATGTTGACCAATAGAACTTTCATATGCATACACAACAAATCTGCTTTACAAAATTGCGTGTCGATTTTTGGATTTCAGTTATATATGGTTGGAAATGACGAGGCATAGATAAGTTATATGTTTCTTTTGAGATGTGATCTTTATAGGCTGATAATGGTGTAGGCTTTGCATGATGGAACGGATGTTTACTTCATGTTGCAAGTTGCCGGAGATTATGTATACTCCAAAGGGTGAGTTGCCTTTCTCCATTCATGATCCTACAGCGGTTTGATGCACGTTTGAGTAACTGAGTTTACTGTCTTTTTTAGAGATGCTTGTTAGCCTCGCATTGCGGCAAGAACTTTTGGAAAAGTAGTTTTGTGTCCCATGTTTTTGGTTCTGTTATTATATTCAATATGCTTTATGTTAATTTCTGCGAAAACGAAGTTCCATGGCCTTTAAAAATTCATCCAAATGCTATACAGACACATGATCTGAAACTTTCTGTAGTTGATGCCATTTGCTAAGTTTTGCTAAAAAAGGAAAAAAGCCTAATATTATTATTTAAGTACTTATGTTGCTCTTACTTCCCTCTTAGTAATTTTGATCTAGAGATAGTGACTTATTACTGAAAACTAAATGCCTCTTCCCATTTCTGTTGGATAATCAATCATGCAGTGATGACCATATGTGCCCATCAGTAGCCTTGATGTTTCAAGTTGGGGAGAGTGCTACTTATCATAATGTACGTTGTATAACAGTTTCATTTACCCTAAATGTTTTTTTTCTCATCTTTTATCTGACATGTGTTAATATTTTTGAAACAAGATGGGTGGGTGCAAGGAATCACCCGGTACATGCAACTACACGAATTGTCGAGGCCATGAAGTTGACATCATGCACTTTTCTATTGGAAACTCTATTCCGGGAAGATTGTATGGTGGCAATTCCGTAAATGAAGAGGGTAAAGAAGACAGGTAGAGTCAATAGCATTTCCCTTCTATGCAGGGGTCCATTATCACCACGATAATTGACCAAAGGCTATTGCTTGATTTGTCTTTTACAGTGTTGGTCTGGTTGATATGTTTTCCTGGAATCCACACTGTCGAAACATAGATGGTAGTGGTCCTTCAGGTATATAATTTACCTACACTTACATGATATCAATATATATATGTAGCATTTGGAGCTTCCAGTTTCCTTCTTTTTCAAGAGCTTTGTATATATTTTCCTAATTAATCAAATGAGCGGCTTTATATGGTTTATTTGTAGAGTCATTTGACGCAAGTTTTCATATTGATTCTCTTGACAGGAAATAGTTCTGCTGCACAAAATGACTGGAGAGGTGCATGGTGGCACAGCAGTTTTTCGACCAATACAGGTTAATATTTCTCAAATATGCAAAGATTATATTCATTTGTTTTCTTTCAGGCCCACTTCGTGGAGTGGAAGTAACTCTGGAAAAAATGCAACGATTTTTTGCAGTCAATTTATTATACAAAGATAATTTTGGTTCATGCTCCCAACATTGTTGGTGTTGGTTGCTACTCTGACTAATACTTAGATAGTACTAGTATATTATAACTAATAAAGTGAAGTGTTTCATATATATATTTTTCTTTTGTTGTTGTTTTTAAACTTTTTAGTTTTGAGAAAATCTAAGTCATTAGTTCCTTCTGGAGTTCTGGTAACATAGTGAAGACTGCAAACTTCAACAATAGTTTCTCTTAAAGATGACATATTCCTTAACCTTAACACGCGTGATACGACAACTGACAGGATATATCGAGGTTGACAGTCCTTATGGATCATCTGGTCAGAAAGGCACATATTACTTTGAATTCTCTCGGCCTTTGAGAACCATGGATCTTCTTCAACAGGTTTGTCTCATCTCTCTTCAGTTAAATCTTTACTTTATTCGAGCCCCTTCATTGTTTCATGTTATAGAGTATTAATCGGAAGCATATCTGATTATTGGTCTGGTATTTATGAGAAGCAAGCAAGAGTTATGTGTTTTTGATGCTGAGTGCAGGATGCTCAATTCAGTATTGGACAGTCGAGCAAATTCTCGGTTGCATTGTGGTACCCGGGTGATGGAAATCCGTGGCATGGTTCAGCTCATTATACAGTAAGCTGTGATTGGGTGGCGATGGACGTGGTTCGGGGCTACTCCACACATAAGGAGGTAGGATCTTGGGATGCAGCCAGTGCATTCGCGTTCGTGATTTCTGTTGTCGCATTAGCTGTCTCCGTCTTTGTGGGTTATTTGTTGGTTTCCAAATCAAAATCCATCGATTTTACGCCAATCGACCGCTTATGAATTCTTTCCTTCCAGTTTTCTTTTGATTGCCTCTTTCTTTTACACTCACACACAAACATACTTACGACTATGAGACTATGGCAGTCTGTAATTCTTAGTATTTATTTGTTAGAAGAAAAGTTTGGCTGCTTATCTCGACATTCTACTATTCCGCAGGATTGTAAATATCTCCAATTTATGGAGATATGAATATGGTAGTTAGATTGCAAGTATAAATTAACTATCCAAATTTTTGTTGTAATTTGATATGGTGGTTTGAAAACCAAACTTTGGCTGCGTGATTTTATTTATTGGTTATCTATGTATGTATGCATGTATA
Source organism: Salvia splendens (assembly GCF_004379255.2). NCBI lineage: Eukaryota > Viridiplantae > Streptophyta > Magnoliopsida > Lamiales > Lamiaceae > Salvia > Salvia splendens. The sequence goes on along the minus strand of NC_056042.1, from coordinate 27,752,140 downwards.
GGGTTCTCTTCTATTACTTATAGCATCATAATTTAAAATTAAGACTAAATCTACACTCTTAGATTTTAAAATGTATGGATGAGATTAAACTTCGCGAATTTCAATAAATAATTGCCAAAATATCAGCAAAGGGGTAAGATAGTCATTTAGAGCATCCCCATCCGTGCTCTTGTCAACGAGCACGGATGTGGGCCCGGACCCACTTTTACTCCATGCTCTTAGGCAAGAGCACAACACCCACATCCGTGCTCTTCCGCAAGGAAAAGCTCAAGCTATTATTCAATTTAAATAAAACATTTTCACAAAAATAAAATGCATTAAAAATATCCGAAATACTATTACAAATTACAAAAAAATTAAAATTTACATAATTAAAATCCTAAAAATTAAAAAGTACATAATTAAAATCCTACAAATTAAAAATTACATAATTAAAATTATAAAATTAAAAAAACCCACTACTCGTGGTCGAATTTCGCCCAAATGCGTTTGATTAGGTCTTCTTGTAGCTCAATGTGGGCTCGGGTATCGCACATTGTGTTTCTTGTTTCGATCCTCTCGCCCACCGTCGTATGCACACCTCAGCGTGGGGGAGACCTCGCGGTTGAGCTTCCGGCTTCATCCTCGTCGTAAAAGCTAGCCGCCATCGGTCCTTCGTCAGCTATAATCATGTTGTGCAAGATAATACACGTGTACATGATGTCGGTGGTGGGTGCCCGAAGGAATTCCTCACCGAAAGCTGAACGAACGCCGTCGCAAAATTTTTTTAGGCAGAGGATTCCAGTTGACTCACCGACATGCAAATACTCGTCGAAGAGGTCAGTCGTTTTCCCAGTATCAAGTTGTCGGATGGCACACGTACACTTCTGCAACGCAGAGAGACTTTGCCTACCAGTTGCGTCTGTACTTGTTTGAAAGTATTCAACACAGGTGGTAATGTGTTGACAATACGCATAAACAAACGTTTTGACATGCGAAAACGGCGCCGAAAGTAATCTTCCAGAAACCGCGGCTGGTCGGAAAAATAGTCGGCAACGAGCCTTTCGTTGGCTCCCTCCCGATCACGATGGATGTAGCGGCGAGTTGATCTAGTTGGTCAGGAGGAGGGGCGGGGGTATTCGCGGTGACATAGGCTTCATAGGCGGCAAGATATTGTTCATAGTATTCTTGTTCTTCGCGCTTCGCTTCCGCAATGAGATTGGTGAAATCCATTTGAGAGGGTTTGAGTGAGAGAGGAAGATGTAGATAAGTTGTATGAAAAAATATGAATGAGAGATGATTTGATGTGAAAAATGGATGATAAATGTGTGTATTTATAGATGATTTTGGGAATAAAAAATAAATAAAAATAAAAAAATTCCAGAAAAACGGTAAAAAAACGGCCATATCTTTGGGAATCTGAAAAAATATTTTTTTAAAAAATTTTTGGTATTATTTTCGATTTTCCGTAGGCCAATCAGAACGCTCCACGTCAGCTGCTCGCTGGCACGAACGTGCTCGATGCATAGAGCAGCGCCGCGCCAGCGGCGAGCAGGCGGTGCCGCACCGCTGGCACGGACGGACGGACGGATGTCCACTCACCGCTGTGGATGCTCTTAGTTAACATATTATAATTTTCGTGGCTTTTTTTATAATTTTCGTGATTTTTTTATATCAACATAATATATTACAAATATCAACACGGTGACATGAGAATCTCAACACAAAATAGAAAATATCAACACATTTTTATTGAGATTGTACATGCATTATTGAGATTGTTTGATATATTTATTGATAAAATATGCTTATTAACATATACGAAAACTGAAATAAAAATTATCAAATTTAATTATTCGAACGTCGTCGGAACATATGCAATTGAAATCTCGTTAGAATCTTATAAAATTATCTTTAATTTGATGTATTTTTTGCGAAAAAATAATTTAAATCGAGACAATTACGTAAATTTAAAGTTTTGAGATGATTTTGAGGAGAGAAAAAGTAGTTAGTTATAATTACTGTATACAAGAATTGACATTAATACCCTTTTAATTTAATTAATAATTATTTAAATTTAAAATATAATACTCTTGGCACTATTTTAACCACTAGATCTTCTAATCTAATGGTTAAGAATTGGTCTCAATTTTGGATTGGTAATTAGTTAGCAATTGATCACATCCATGTATGTATGTATGTATGTTTGGGGGTATGTTCAATGGCTAACTCAATTTTTTATTGCTAACTACAACTAATTTAAAATCATAAAATTTGTAGAGATCGTGTGGCCTATAAATTGCCATGTGTAATTTTGTTTGATTATTATTTAAATTTAAAAAGATACGAAAACTATTAAAATTAGGGTTTTAAATCAAAATGTCAATATAGTGTATTAAAGATATCAATACGCTTCATTGAATATGTCAATGCAATTTAGCATTGACATTGTATATCTATAGTATTGACATATTATCATATGTATGTTGACATTAAACTGCTACGATAAAAATATGAAAATTTAAAAAAAAAAATTAAATTTTGACATCGGAACATATATGCAAGTGAGATTTCATTAGAATCCTTATAAAATTATCTTTAATTTGACATGTATTGTGTGAAAAAATAATTTAAATTGAGATAGTTATAATCATTTAAAGTTTTGAGATATTTTTTAAAAGTTGGTTATAACTACATTAATATCCTTTATTGATATTTTTTCTACATTGTATTGATGCTTATGGAGCAATGATCTTATACATTTATTTAATAATCCAATGCATATCATTTAGTTTTAGTTAACAATTTAGGAGTGAGTTAGCAATATAACACACCCAAGTATGTATGTATGTGTAATAGTGTTGTGATCAATTGCTAACTAATTAGGCGTATCAAATTAAGATCAATTCTTATCCCATTAGATTAGGAGATCTAATGATTGAAATAGTGTCAATTGGATTAAAACCTACATACTTAATATTAAAATACTATCAATCATCTTTTACAATCTACCTACTTAATATTAAAATACTATCAATATTAAATTGATATAAAATATTTAATATACAACTAAAAAATATAATTAGGACAATGAATCTCCATACAAATATAAAATGATGAACTTAAAAAAACAAAAAAAACACACCTATAAACATTAGAACAATACAATAATAGTAGTTCAGAAAAAATTTATTTGTAAACAATCTTAATTTTACAATAACAAGACTAGCAAAATAAAGAAAATATAAATAATGAAACACAAACTCCAATCTCCCGTTGTCTCCTCTTGTCTTATTTTCTTCATTTATCTCTAAATTAATGATTTATGCATATGATCGAAAACAAATGTGATAGTTAATGATCTTCATCTTTTTTGCTTCCTTTCGTCAATTCGTTGACTTTAGGTGTTTTCTCTGCATGAAATCCTAAAGCTATAGCTTCAAACTATTATTGATAATCAACCGCTTAAGAAAGCTAACAAAAAAATAAAACAAACTAACATTAAGAAAAAAATTAAATATGAACCAACATAATTGATACAAAATGATCTCATTTAAATGTACTATTATTATTGGTAAAGGCAATGAGGAAATGAATTACTCCTAGAAGCTAGCAAATGAAACATATTTATAGATAAAAAGCATAAAGAAGTTATCATAAATGGATGATATTATAGCAAATAATATTGGAGGTTCTTACATTAATAAGTAATGATTTGTTAAATTATAGATACCCTATTAAATATTAATGACAGTTACTAAGTAGTAAAAGTTAATAAGAAATTAATTACACAACGCATAATTATTGGTTCCACCCATGATTATTGGCAAGCATGATTATTTGTTCCACCATTAAAATAAAAATTAAAGAAAATGAATTAATTGGAAAGAAACTCCTCTTGCTATTGACAGAGTTGTATTATTCCATTACCCATATGACTTCAATTCAGTTTGCCGTTTCTTTTTTAAATTATGGCTAATGACATATTGTTCAAAAGAGAGTGCCTAAATGACTTAGTGGATATTAATGCATAGTTATACCAATTTAATGGCATTTACATTCTTCACTCAAATACGTAAATTATAAACATATAACTTATAAATATTTACAATGTGCCCACAATTCTTAAATATTCAAAATATTGTCCAAAACTTTAGTGATCTAGGGAAACCACTACTTAAATGCATAACTAGAGAGCACAATTTTAGTTCACTATTAGAGCGATTTAGTTCACTATAAGAGTGATTTAGTTTACTATAGGAAAGAGAGAACCAAAATGCCTTTACACTGAACTAAATCCTTCACGAAATAAATACTTCACTATAATGGTGCTTTGGTTCACTCCTTCCTGTAGTGAACTAAATCACTCTTATAGTGAACTAAATTGCTCATATAGTGGACTAGATCATTTTGATTGAATGGCTGAAATTTGTTCACTAGTTATACACTTAATATTAGTTATACTTTGATCATCTCCCGGCTTTTATATATGTATAGATAGATAGGATAGGAGTATATAAATTGATATACTAAACTTAACCCATATTCTCGGCTCCTCATCCCATGTTTGATGAGTCAAACTTTCCCTGTAATTTCTGTCCATAATCTGTTGGATATTTTAGTGTAATTGGATTAAATTGATTTATCAACGTGATCATAATGAGACATCAAATAAGTTGGAAGTGCAGAGTGTACACTTATTTGAATTCGTTATGACTAGACGGGGGTTCGGGGGCAGCGCCCCCGAGTAGCGGGGTCCAAGGGGCAGAGCCCCTGGCTAGGGTCGAGCTGTGATTCTTGGAATAAAGATCACACATGGAGAACAAGGAATTTCCATTTCTCAATCACACTATATTGAGAAGGTGTTGGAAAAATTCAATTTCAAAGATTGTTCTCCAGTTAAGACTCCTTTTGATCCTAGTGCAAAACTCGTGCCTAATAAAGGAGTTGCTGTGAATCAGCTTGAGTATTCAAAGGCTATTGGATCACTCATGTATGTCATGATTAGTACTAGACCCGATATAGCCTTTGCAGTTGGAAAATTGAGTCGATATACTCACAATCCAAGTTTAATCCATTGGCAAGCAATGAATCGAGTATTTAAATACTTAAAAAGAACCATGGATTATAATTTGTCTTATTCTGGATTCCCTTCTGTTCTTCAAGGTTATTCGGATGCAAGTTGGATTACCAATATGGAAGATCATTCTTCCACAAGTGGTTGGGTATTCCTTCTTGGAGGTGGCGCTATATGTTGGGCATTAAAGAAACAAACTTGTATCACAAATTCAACAATGGAATCAGAGTTTGTGGCATTAGCAGCAACCGGTAAAGAGGCTGAATGGATAAGGAATTTAATTTATGAAATTCCATTGTGGCCTAAACCGATATCACCTATATCTATCAGATGCGATAGCGCAGCTACCTAGGCTAAGGCATATAGTCAAGTGTATAATGGAAAGTCAAGACACTTAGGTGTTAGACATAGCATGATTCGTGAACTTATTACGGATGGTGTGATATCTGTGGAGTTTGTGAGAACTCACAACAATTTAGCCGATCATTTGACCAAAGGGTTAAGTAGAGATCCTGTGCACAAGTCGGCTATAGGGATGGGATTAAAGTCTACTACAAATCTCTGATATTAAGATACCCAATTCCCATTTAGTATGACACTAGATGTTGAATTCAATGAGGAAGGCTTAATATTTTGAGATTGGAACACATTGAAGAATCATCCCAAGGTATGTGTTCAAACCTACAAGTTAAGGAGGTTGAATGTATATATTCTTAATAGTTCTTTTGAAAAATTGAATATGTAGGTGCAAGAATAAAGGAACTACCTATATAAGCATGAAGGTTAGCCGCTTCAAGAAGCTAGGACTTGGCTTCGACATGTTTATGAAGGATAAGGACATAGGCTAGTAAATATAGTGTCAAGATAGAACAAATTTGTATGTAAACTTTTGTGTACATTATCTTCGTGTATTCAAAGTGAGTTCCCATGGTCCAATCCTTAGAGACATCATGGGTATTCGAATGTATGGAATGTATAATGTACTAAGGTGAAATTCAATCGTTACGATATTTCATTTATACAAAAGTTTGAATTTTGAGATGACTTGTTTTAGTTAATCAAGGATTGCACTAAAATAGGGGAGGATTGTTGGATATTTTAGTGTAATTGGATTAACTTGATTGATCAATGTGATCATAATGAGACATCAAATAATTGTGATCATAATGAGACATCAAATAATTTGGAAGTGCGAAGTGTACACTTATTTGGATTCGTTATGACTAGACGGGGGTTCGGGGGCAGCGCCCCCGAGTAGCGGGGTCCAAGGGGCAGAGCCCCTAATTTGCAATTTTAGAAACCCTTTGAAAATCGGTTAAATTCGGTTACCCAAAACGAAGAGACGCAAAGTTTCGTTTTAACCTCTTCTTATTGATCAATTTCAGTTCAAAGGAGATATACAGAATCAACGTACGAATATCTTCAAAACCTGAATTGTATCCGATCAAATATTGGTAGAACCGCCAAATTAATTTGATCTGAAAGTATTTCACGCCTTTCAAGATATCCAAATTGTTCACGTTTTTGTTTAAACTCCCTAACATAATCTTTGTTAATTTGTCGAGAAACCATGCACGTCAGTTAATGCAGAAGTTTATGGAGCCAATTTATTTGCATCAAAGTTTACTTTCATATTTGAAATATACTCTAATTCCCGATTGGGCAATACATTTTCAATAATATAAATACCATTCAACACTATACAATAGAGAAAAACATAAACGCAGACTTAAAATCCATAAATTAACGATAAACTTTTCCGAGTCTGTAAATTGAAACAAGTGTTAAGAGTTTGATTTGTCATAGTAACATATTACGAAGTGAACCAAAAATTAATTGAGAAATAGATTCACGCAAGCTTATACTAGTTTTGTTTTTGTTATATGTGAAACTCAAGCACCAAATGAAATAAACGCGAACAAGAAATGAAAGCGTGATACCAGTATTCTAAGTTGATACGATCCTATATCATAGGATATTCCAATTATTTAGTTTCCTATTTATTCACCATATCTTTCTCATTTATATTTAGATATTTGTTTCTTATTTAATAAGTTAGGGTCCTATTCCAATTATTTAGTTTCCTATTTATTCACCATATATTTCCCATTTATATTTAGATATTTGTTTCTTATTTAATAAGTTAGGGTAGTAGTATTCTAGTATTATAAATATGAGAGATTATATCAATCAATCAATCAATGAAATATTTTCCCTAAATTTGACTTGTGCAACAAGCATATTATCGTTTCCTATTGCTGCTCATCGGAGAACGTCCGAGAACCGGCAAATCGTGAGCTTTCCTTCGAGCACGTCGAAGGTTTGGTCACAGCAACTCGCGCGAAGATTGCCATCCGGTCACGTTACGGAGGACGTCCGTAACAACTGGTGCTTTCATCCCGTGCTCATCCTCCGTCTTCGTTCATCCATATCCCCCAAACAAATCACCAATATAAAAAAAAGGTCAGCCGCATCACCACCATCTCTACCACACCCACGCTTCAGTCCGTCGACATGTCATACGACTACGCCGGCTACCGCCGTCGTCAATACAACTTTCCTCAGGCCACACAGCCATTCAGTCCCTACCAGTCGGTCCAACCTTGTCGTGTAACCTGTTGGGACCCTCCGAGCAGCCGGGTGGAAGTACTCCGTCCGCCGTCGTGGCCTGATCCAGAATCACCCTACGTCACACACCACTTGGATCCCCCCGATCCGTCGCGTCGCTTGTCGGCGATGACCCGCCGCGGGGATGGTCAACCGGGGCTGTCCCTGCGCGATAATTCGGAAGGCAGCAATCCGCCGCGCGCCTTCCTGGGATCGAGCGAGATTTTCTCCGCTGGGCTGGAGAAGATCATGGCCCGATTTGACAAATTAGAGTCCAGGCTGGAATCACGATGTGAAGAAATCGATAGCCGTGTGAAAAATTGGCATGCGTCAAAAGCAGCGTATGGACGACAACCCTATGCGGATTTCGATTCGGGAGCGCCTAGGCGTCGTCCAACTGGCTGGGATTCGCCCTTCCAAACTTCCAGTCACCTTGTTGGAGAAACTCGTGCTTCTCCGCTGTCGGAACCACCGCTATACCGGGAGTCGCCGTACACCGACTTGGATTCTTCATACGAGCAGCCGAGGCAAAACACGACTTGACTTTAAGGCACCCACCTTATTCGTCGGACGTGCCCCCACGAAACCCCCATGTCGAGTATCACCAACGGCGGCACGAATACAAACCCTCGCGGTCTATACCACCGCCGCTGCCACCAGGTCACCGCCGCTCGGCAACGCCACTGCCTGTTGTGGCTGCAACGCCACCGCCGAGGCAATCAGATCACCCGCCACAACAGTCAAGTCCGACATCATCCTTAGAGCTGTCTCCCTACGTCTCACTAGGGGCTTACCGCCTTTGCAACCACTGCCCGTGACATCTCCCTTATTGACCGTTAATCCACATCCACAAGTTGTTATCCTGAGCTCGATGAAAGAGGATGAGGAAGAATTGTTAGACAATTTGCCCTCTCCACCAGCCGTGATCTCTCCATCGTGCAACCCCATTTTTAGTAGAACGAAAGAGTCTTTGTTGGAAGATGGTATTGCAAGAGAAAGGACAACCGTAGAGGAAGAGAAGTCAACTTCAATGATGAAGGAAACAAATCTACACAGTGGTGTTGAGAATGGATTGATGGAGGAAGTTGTGAATCGCCTTCACCAAGTAACGTATCCATCCGTCGTGGTCTATGCACTTACAAGTGCTGAAGGATAAAAAATTTTTAGGAAGGTGGCATGTGTTATTTTTGATGAAGTGCATCACGTGAGGAACAGAGAGAAAGATGTTGTGTGGCAAGAAAGTGTTGTTAAAGTCGGATGGAAAGAAAATTCAAAGGGACCGAAAGGATTAGTTGTGGGTAAAGGTGGTGCAGTTAGTGATATATTTAAGATGATCACATTGATCCCTTTGTGTGCATTCGATCCTGGTATATGTGTCACTTGTAGCAAACGGAATTGTGAATTTCTTGCTACGCAATTGGCAGAAATGGATCTATGTGATGAGAATGAGAAACTGCACATTGACAATGTTTTCGGGAATGCTATGAATATGCTGTCAGATAATGATAAGGAGCTACCACTCGAAGGATTTATCAAGTGCTTGTTTTCCACAGAAACCTGTAGCCTCGGGCTAAACATGCTAGCAAAACCGGTTGTCTTCACTAAGGAGGAGACGTTCGCCTATTTGGCTTGTGTTTGATCCAGGAGGAGTTGCCTAGCCGAAGCTTCTGCTTTCAACTCTCCTTTTTGCTTCGTGGTTCCCACCTTGAGGACAAGGTGAATTTTAACCGTGGGGGAGTTGATACGAGTATTCTAAGTTGATACGATCCTATATCATAGGATATTCCAATTATTTAGTTTCCTATTTATTCACCATATCTTTCCCATTTATATTTAGATATTTGTTTCTTATTCAATAAGTTAGGGTAGTAGTATTCTAGTATTATAAATAGGAGAGATTATATCAATGAATCAATGAAATATTTTCCATAAATTTGACTTATGCAACAGGCATATTATCGTTTCCTATTGCTGCTCATCGGAGAACGTTTGAGAACCGGCAAATCGTGAGCTTTCCTTTGAGCACGTCGAAGGTTTGGTCACAGCAACTCGCGCGAAGATTGCCATCCGGTCACGTTACGGAGGACGTCCGTAACAAAGCGATAGCAAGATAACACCAGATATACGTGGTTCGGTCAAGATCGGCCTACATCCACGGGAGAACTCGAGCGTATTGTATTGAAATGGAAATGAGAGTTACAAGCGATCAATCAACGACCAACTACAACATGAACATACTCTCTACACATAGATCTCTAAGAAACTTGACTTCGGATCTACTGACCGTGAGAGCAACGAGATAACGCAAGATCAGAGATGAAACTTCCCGATCACACAGATCACCGATCAATCTTCTTCTCCGATTGAAAAAACCCTCGCTCAACTCAAAGATGTGTTTTCTCTCTTTTCTTTAGTGTTGATGATTCATTCATTAACCTCACGCAGCTAGTGTGAAGTGAGCTTATATACTCCACTTCTAACTGAATGATCCTTGGGTAGGATCCCATGCATGCGCGCCTTCACGTACACCCTCACCACTAACTACTTCACACGCGATGACTTGATGTTGTGAGACACACAAAGCTAACATTATACTCTCCGTCCCATAAAAATAATCTTCTTTTTTTCATTTTGATCCTTCCCACAAAAATAACCCATTTCTATTTTTGGCGAGCCTTTTCCTCTCATAAGGTGGACTTCATTCTCTACTAATAATACATCCGCCATACTTTACCTATTTTGTATTAAAACTCTTATCGTCTCCCAAAGTTTCTATTTTTATATAACGGAGGAGTATTTAGAAGTTCTAATTGTTTCTTACAATCAACTCTGAAGTTGGAGCCCTCATTTTTAAAAAGGAATATTGGCCCTCGAAATTTAAAAAAAAATTATTTTTTATCTCACAAATTTTTAACTTGGTAAATATATTACACGAACTTTATCCGTAGTTGTTATTTTCTACCGGATACATGACATGAATGTTGAGTTCGTGTACATCTATAATAACGAAATCGTGAATCCTGAATCACGACCCTAAATCACGAACTCAACTCAGCATCCATGTCATTTTAATGTAGTCAGAATCCGCAGCGGTGGGAAATAACAACCACTGATAAAATTTGTGATTATTTGTCAAGTTAAAAATTCATAGAAAAAAAACAATTTTTTAAAAAAATTCCATGATATATTAAATAAATACTCTATATTTTATAGTACTGCTACCATAAATTTGTGTATAGTAAAATCCCTTACAATTAGGCAAGTGAAGATAACTACTCATCGTTATTCAACATTGGCAGTTAACTGCTACTCCTACACGCCCCCCAAATTTCAATTATCGCATTTTCCAAACTGCAGATTCTATTCTTCTTCGCTAATTTCTCAATTTCTAGTTTTCCAATCAAATCCATGGTAAAACTAGTCAAACAATCGCGATGAACTATTAGAATTTAGGGGTTAGGATCTCCAAATTACTGCTCGATCATCTCTGCAATTATGACGATTCTGCTGAAGAAGAGAGTTCACTTCCTGCTGTTTGTCATTGGCGTCATTGCTCTCAGCATCACTGGTAATCTATTTTCTTTACTTATTTCTGTGATTTTTGTTCCGTCGCCCCCTATTCTTTTGGTCTATTCTGTGATTTCGAGATTATATTTGTTTGAGGGATTTATTTCTACTGTTCGATTTGGTGGATACTTATGCTATAGTAGTTGCCTTCACGCTTTAATTGCTCAATTTGAGTGCTTATTGAAAGTTGTTGTCCACGCATTGTGGAAGTTACGCTCTTATTTAGGATTCCAAATTAGTGTTGATGCACTCTCTTTTGGGGTCACGAGTAAGGCAAGAGAGTTGATGTTTCTGGAGCTCATCGACCATTATAAATCTAGTCTAAGATTGCAAATTTTGAGCGCTTGCACTTTTTATGAACTAGTCTGAGATCTCTTTGATTAGAGAATTTTTGGAAAATAATTCTGCCATGTTTCATTTGATATTTACAGTGAAAATTGTTTCCCATGGTTTTAAACAAACGATCATGATTCTGGAATTCCATATACACCAAAATCTCAAACCAAACATCCTCTAAGTTTTGCTTGCCTGGAGATTTCATGAGATGCAACCATTTATCTCACTCATATCACATGGGACTCTATTTATTAACAGCAGTAGGCATGAGTAGTATTTTGAAGATTGAATCATATATGTTCTATCATTCCTTAGATTCAATCATTCAAGTAGCTTTGTATGTGTACAGTAGTATCAAAAAGCATATGTAATCTTTGGACAATCTAGTACTAGCTACTCCAGATTTAACAGCTGTAATATTTGAACGTTCCAGATAGCATAAGATCACTTTTGAGGATAAATCGGTGCTTCACATTCTTAAAGCTATTAATCTGTATTTATTGATATGCAGTTCATTAATAAAAAATTGTCCTTTAATACAAATTCTGTCATGCCAAATAAGATGGTAAGTTCCAAGCATGAATAGTTGGAAAAACTTCTTAAACTGCTGCAGCCGCAGTTTGTTTACTTACGTATTTCGTGTTTGTTATGTTACGCTAAGTCTATTCAACCAGAATTAATTGCTAAAGATGTGGCATAGGTTTCATAAAAAAATAATGCCTCAGACAATGAACTTCACTTCTGTTTCATAGACGCTAATTTGAGAAACTCATAAGTCATAACATCTTATTGAGAGCAAAAGTCAGCTACCAGTTAATACTCTCTAGCCACTTCAAGGTGTTCTGTCTAAATACCTTTGTAGGTCTCAGTTTTCAGGGACTTTGTTCCTATAGGTTGGCTTAAACTTTCGACTTTTCGTTTCCCTCAATATATCCCAGAAAGTTATGCATTGTCCTACAAATTAGATTTTTTCAAACCTTTGACTGTTGTTATGTATGCCGAGTTACAAGTTTCAGTCAGCAACTTCTTTGTTCAGTTTGTTTCTCCATCTCACTGCTAGCCACCAAGATTCTACACCAACTCCTTTGTGTCCTTTTGTATTTGCTTGAACATCAAAGCATATATTACCTGTTTTTTTAATCAGAAATTTGAATTTCTGTCATCTCCCTTTCATTCCACCTCCCCCCCCCCCGCTTCACTTTGCACTGTTTGGCTTCATGTTTTCCCGGTAGCCATATAATTCTTTTTTACCGATTTTTCTTCTTCTTAATTCCTGTTAAAGAGAATGATGTAATGATTTTATCCTTGGTTGTTTTGGTATATCCTCCATTGACCTACAGCATCCTGTTTGCCACTTATCAAGATTCCTCATACTTAATCGTTTCATGATCATTGATCTGGATTCATCGTCAAAACTTGGATCATGCTTGGCTTTATTTATTCATAACGCAATTATGAGCATGTGCATTTTAATAACCTATTGATAAGTTGATATACTGGTCTTACTATTGAGATATCTCTACATGTACACACACCTTTGCTATTGAGAATCTCTCTTCATCCATCTAAGATGCTATTAAGGTTCTCCCTCCTCCTTCCCCAATTTTCTAAACTTCTAGATTAAGGTTTGCTTATTTGTTAAATTGTAAAGTGTTTTAGAAAGATTAAGCAACTTAGAGTTCTTGCCTCTGTGTAAACATAGGTTAGCCTTTCTTGTCTGTTGCTCATGTTTCGTATCTCTGTAGACTTTTCATGTAACTTGCCTGAAATGATCATACATGGCTAGGCCTAGACATCCCAATAAACAGCAGCTCCTGTACTAGTATGATTGTCGCACATCTTGAGGTTCTATTGAGATCTGTACAAGTCATTCTATTGAGGTCCCAATAAACTTATCATATTTCGTATCTCTGTTGACTTATTATGCAACTTTCCTGAAATGATTACATGGCTAGACATCCCAATAAACAGCAGCTTCTGTACTAGTATGATGGTCACACAGCTTGTGATGCTTGGAAGCGTCTAAAGCATTGATTAAGATTAACGAAATACCAGAAAAGAATGCAAATAGAGTGAAATTCTGTTGATTCTCTCTTGAATACCGGATGAACAGAGAAAGGAAAGTAAACCTAGCTTTATATTAATCAAAATCCAACTTCAGAATACATTAAAAAATTTCCTATATATATAGACTAACCAAGCCCGTAAACTAAAGCAAAAGGGATAAATAAGTAAAAACCCTAACAACTAAAATAACAGTTAATTAAAATACTCGTAATCACTCTCTATTGCCTTGCATCAATGTGAGGATCAGATCTATCTTAATTATATGATTTATAAATTATATTTAAATTAATCCACTTTTCATATTGCAATCAAACTGATCATTACTTTCTTAAACTCATTTTGCTTCAGTGCATCTTTCTATATGAGTATATTACTATATCTTACTTTATAATCTCTTGTTACACAGCTGAAAAATGTAGGCAGTGGGTTGGTGAAGAAGCTGCATCAAAAAGTGGGCAGTTTACTTTCTTAAATTGTTTTGATGGAAGTTCTGGAACCGTAGCATGTGCAGTTAAAGAGGGTGTAAAACTTTATTTCTATAATATCCGGTCTCACCAAGTGGAAAATAGAAGGAATGAAGCAATTGAGGCTGCTCTGGCTGATGCAGTTACACAAGGCATGGCTGCAAAAGATGCGGCTAAAGTAGCCCAGAAAGAAGGAGCAAAGGCAGCAAAACTGGCAACAAGAAAAGCTAAGCGTATCATTGGCCCAATTATTTCTTCTGGGTGGGATTTTTTTGAAGCAGTGTACTATGGGGGTACAGTAACAGAGGGTTTCCTTCGAGGCACAGGTACCTTGTTTGGCACATATTATTTTGGTTTTATTGGAGAGGAAAGGTTTGGGAGGTTTGGTTACTTAGTTGGAAGTCATCTGGGCAGTTGGGTGGGTGGAAGGATTGGGCTGATGGTGTATGATGTGGTCAATGGAATTCATTACATGATGCAGTTCCAACAGGCAGATACCCAAGGTTATGAAGATTCTTCAAAAGATAAATTTTTTCAACCTGATGATGAAAAATCCATTGAGGCCGAAGATTCCTATATGCAAGGATCAACATTCGGTGGTGTCTCCGATGAGCCTAATAATATTGAGACTCCTGCTGATGAGCCCAGTAACGATGAGTCCCCTGTGGATGAGAACTTTGATTCAACATGGGGTTCTAGTTCCGAGGAGTACAGCAACTCTGAGACCTCTGAAGAGATGAGCTTTGATGCCCATGAAGAATTCTAATCAGGTCAAATGAAGTCATTTACTTGAATGCTTTATGAAATACAAATCATGAGATAGATGTTGTAAATTTATTATGGCAGCTTATTCTGTACCAGTACTTCCGTTCTTGTTTCTTTTAGTTTAGATTATGAAATTGTCTTATACGTAGTTAATTTTCCTTGAGGCTGTTTATGAACACATATTCATAAAAAACTAAAGAGTTTCAATAGTCTTTGAGCTCATCTTTGTCTGAATTGCCATCTGAAGATGATTAGAATAAAATTTTCTGATATTCTCTTCGTTCAAAGCGATGTGCATTGAAATCATAAAACTCCCAACATGCTCATGTTAATGAAACAAAAAAATTAGCTAAAGTATTTATTTATGTTTAGCATATAAGCAATTACTTAGTATTAAATCATCGGAAAATACTTGTGTAAATCTTAATCTGTAATCTTTTGATTTTATTCATCTAT
Organism: Salvia splendens; assembly: GCF_004379255.2. Taxonomy (NCBI): domain Eukaryota; kingdom Viridiplantae; phylum Streptophyta; class Magnoliopsida; order Lamiales; family Lamiaceae; genus Salvia; species Salvia splendens. The sequence continues at coordinate 27,736,822 of NC_056042.1, read as the reverse complement.
GTATATGTTATGATGTTCATGTGAGTTTGTTTTTAAACAAAAAACCAAACTTGTTAGGAAAATGAAAACCAAACTGAACCATGATTCTCACTTAAATTTGATTCAAATCCATCCATTGTTTTTCGATTTGGTCAGTTTGGTATTAGGTTATATCCAGGTTTTTTTTACAATTTCCCCTCCCTGTTTTCTTCTAGGCTTGATTTCAGTAAAGAATAAGAAAAAGCTAATATTCAAATTTTCAACACTTCTAACTCGGTGAGCAGCATCAAAATAATCAAACATAAAACTAATGTGTGTACATATATAATTATACTTGTAGGTTTGGGTTTTGCACTGTAAAAAACCGAAACCAACTGAACTTCAAGAACATTGAAAGAAATTCTGGTTAAAAGTTTCACTACAGTTTGCGCACTTTATGTGCGACAAACATAGATGAAGAGATGATCCATGACATTGAGCCACAAAATTGACATTATTCTAGGTTCGAATAGGAAATGAACTTGATTACAGTGTTGCTACTTCCAGATCAAATTCAGAGTTAAGATGATACATGTGAACTGGATTTCTATCCTGACAAGACTTCCATAGTTTCTTATTCTGAATTCTTATTTCATGTCACTTTGTTTCCTCTTCAAAAACTTGCTGTCCCTCCAAGCAGATTTTAGTTGGTTAACTTATGTTTGGTGCTGCCTCTAAATTAATGCTTCTTGCGAATGTTATAGTTGCATTGTTAATGGTCATATTTTGTCATGTAGCCGAAAACAGGCAGTGCCATTTAAGCATACTTTTGAAGATCACTTGACAGTCTGAATAGATGAAAAGGCCTTTTGTCTTTGTTATTTATGAGCTGTGCAATTTCTGTTACGAGAGGCAATGATGCGAGCATTTATTTTCCTGAATGAGATCAATTTTTGAAATAGGAAAGATGAATGAAAACGCAAACTTTTAATTGATATGTGCGTTTGTTACCATATGTCAAGTTGCAGATGTGGTAGCGATGTTGATTGAAGATAAAGACTACAGGAAAAAAAGGTCTTAATCAGTGTGGACATATCAGGTATGCTCATGTCTTTTCTTGTGGTTAGCACGCATTTATCGTGAGCCAGCCATGGGCTTGACTTAATCCACGGCCAGCCAAAATGGGACAGACAGATAGGCACGAGATGATGGTCTCTTGTATATTTCTCACAATCATACATCACAGTAACAGTGTTATTGCAATTTCCTCATAGCATAAAAAATCTTGCTTAAATCTGCTGTTGTTGAACAACTATACATGTTGTATTGTTGAAAATGGTGGGTTCAACTGTTGCGTGTTGCAAAATCAATGCGTTGGTGTAATATATGCGCGCTAGAAGTTCCCAACTCGAGTAGAACACACGGGTAAAAAAAACTTAGTTGATGGACTTGTGCGCTGAGTTACGGTTAATGGTTAAGTTCTGAAATAAGTTTGAAGGCTGAAGCTAAGATTAATCCTTAGCTTAACCAAATTAAGGAGTGTTTTAGAGAAGGGTATTGGAAAAGGATAAACCAGTGCTTAAATAAAGTTGGCAAAACAAATGTGATGTCGTAATAGGCAACCCCACTCATACTTGTCTTCATTATTGTTCTCCAAAGGACCTATGCCTTTCTTGAAAATAGACCAAATATTATAAAGTGTGTCTTTATGCTATTATTATATGCTTTTTCATCCTCGTCGAGTAGTCGCATTACTTTTGCTTCTCTATTATAAAAAGGTCAATGCAAACGGTGGGAGATGGGAGATTTGGTTGAGGCTGAGGCAGAGGCAGATTACTTACTGGTCATGTAGATTTAAAATTGGCTCCTTTAATTTAATCATACATGATGTGTTGATTAAATCACATATAACTATTTATGCTTATCATCTTTAGCATATCACTCGAACTCTACATGATTTGTGGTCTTGTAAGTTTATGTTGTGTTGATTCTGGTTATTGTTGGGCACTATTTTTGAACCAAATATTTGATACGCAAGAGTAAAATAATTAATTAGTATGAAATAAAATTGGAGAAAGATGCTATGATCCAATCAGTGATGAGCACTAGCAGAGAAAAGGGTAAAAGGGGAGGATGAGTGTGATAAGAGCCATTGAAATTGTTGAAGGAAAGCATCGAACAAGTTGAAAAAAATAAAAAGATGAACATTCTGGTCATGATGTGAGATGTCAACATATGTAACTAACTATGATAATGGCCATTCAAATTACACAAGGCCAACATATCTTAATTATAATACACCAAAAGACTAAAAAAAAGGCCATTGCTCCATTATATGTGCATGTTTCTATCACTGTTAAAGAGGTCCAACATTTTGTTGTGATATGTTAATATAGCCCTATTGCTATGTATGTATGCATGCATATGCTTTTTTATTTTCTTTTTGAATTGCATTATAACTGGGATCCAATAAAAAGAACAGTAAAATAATTAAAATCCTGTCCTCTTCAAACATAATAAAAAAATTTATCCGCATGAACTAAAATACTACCTAGTTTCGGTCCCATCACTGTGAAAATAACTATATAGAATCATAGATGTATATTAATCCTCGCAGTTATCGAAATAATATGCGTATCTCATGTTTTAAAATAGTACAAATGTGTAAGTTATCATTAAAGTCTTGATATTGACAATCAACAACTTAAGCAAGGTAGTATAGCATTACCCGTTCCACCAAAAGTGAGTCTTTTTTTTAAGCACGAGATTAATAAAATGATGTTTAATATAAAACACAAAAGGAGGTACTTGTACGTAAGTATCTCTAGTTTTTTGTAGTTAAATGGAGAGAGAATACTGTAGAATAAAGAATAAAGTAGAAAAGAGTAATTGTGCTATGTTTCACTAAAAAATTGACTCATTTTAAGTGAGACGTTCTCAAAAAAGAATATGAATCACTTATAGTCAAATGAAGGGAGTATATGTTACTTGATGGAAAAAAATCATCTAATACGGCGGATCAAACACCCGGATTTAAGTTTATATTTCTACAACATTTTCTATGTTGGGATCTTACTATTATGTAATTATTAAGGTGAGTAGCGAGATTCTTATCTTTGTAGTTTAGTCATACATCAAAAGCATGTTTGATAGAGAAGATAACTCATCTATGTTTGGAATTCTGGCAAACATAGATGAGTTATCTTCCATACCACAAAGATAAACAATACCACGATTGTAGATGCTTAGTTTTATTTATACTCGAGTTGAAGTACTATTTTCACAATATTTATGTTAATTCTTTTTTTTTCCTTCAAAATGTTAATTCTTTTTCTTAATTTTACATTTTCAATCACGGTCCCTCAAAATTAAATGCATTTGTAATTACAAAAATCCACAACCACAACCCTTTAGCACTATGGTCATTCACTATGTTGGTTATTGAATGTTAAGATGTTGAAGACTTACACACTACTTTAGAACATTATCCACGACACTTGAGTACTAAAAGTACTAAAAGGTTGAGCATTTACACTATTTATGAATCCCACTTAATTTTAATTTGTTGTTGTTTTATATACTCCATCCGTTCACAACAAAGTCTTATTTGTAGATAACACAGATTTTAATGAGAAATTGGTAAAGTAAGAGAGATAAGAAGAAAAAATGGGTAAACTAAGAGAGATAGAGAAAAAAAAGTAGGTAAGGTATGAAAGAGAAGAGAAAAAGTGAGTAAAGTATGAAAGAGAAACTTTCTATCTTAAGAAGTGGGACTATTTTTTGTAAACATCCCAAAATGACAAAATAGAACTATTTTTTGTGGACGGAGGGTGTATATATTTCAAAATTTGATTTATGAATAAACAAAAAAAATGAAATTTATTAGTATAAAAAACAAAAATTCTATAATTGAAAATAGACAAAAATTAGAAATAAAGTTTACATAATTTTAAAAGAAAAATAAAAGTTTACAAAATTTGATAACCAAGTCAATTCCTTTCTTTGTTTTAAATTTTTTTTAAAATTATTAAAGAAAGAAATTGAAATCGGGTCACATGCAAGCTCTGATTAGATAATGGTTAAACACTCTGGAGAGTGTAAAACAATGATCATGCAGAATTTGACAATGTGATCCATGTAAAACCCTTTTGTGTTTTTGCTTTTCAGCAAAATATAAATATAAAAGAATTGATCCTCTTGCCACCACTCCATTTATGATTCCAATAGTATTTACACAATGATTTTTAGTTAGAGGCACTGCTCACCCATAACTATAAAGTTTATTGGAAAATGTCATAGGATGTCAACATCCTAATGCTATCATGCACTTTAGTTTGCCACGTAATTTTATGTAAAAAAATTGAAAAAGATTACCCAGATATATTAAATATTAATTGCTGTAGTGTCTTGGTTCACAAACACGGAGTATATAGGTTTTGCATATCCTCTAATTTAATTTGGACGGTTAGCTTTTTAATTTGGTGCGTTAGAGTGATATCACTCTTAAAGTGACAACGTGACAATAAGTAATACATATACAAGTAATATGTAATACATATGCATGCTTGGGTCTTATTCTTATTATGCAATACTATAAGGTAATTTTCCTGTAAATTTCTAATATTTTATCAAATTTTGCATATCAGCTTTTAAATTCTTTTAAAACAATCAAATTATTTATTTGGTGTGATATCGTAACCAATCAAAATTTCGGTGCTAGCACTTAACTTAAATAATTTCATTTATTACTCTTGTGCACGCCGCCAATGGCACGGGTCATAGGAGATTAATTAATGTTAAAAAATCACATTTATTGTATACCTCCTTTGTTCACTATTTAAATAATTATTTTATTATTTTTGGTTGTCTATTATTTATAGAATCATTTACTTTAATTCCACTTTTAGTATGCAAATCTCACATTATACTATTTTTTATACCTCCAATCCAAACTAGTACTTCCTCCGTCCCACTCAAGATGACCACATTCTTGAGTGACACAGAGTTTTAGATGGAAGTTGTTTGTGATAAAGTAAAGTAGAAAGAGTAATTGAATATTTTAATGAGAAGATAAAGAGAGAGATTTAATTCCAAATATAGAAAGTGGACATCTTTAATGCAAAAAACTTAAAAGAAAGGTGAACATCTTGAATACAAACTAAAAAGGAAGATGAACATCTTGAATGAAACGGAGGGAATAAGAGCATCCACAACCGTGCTCTTGCCAGCGGCACGGTTGTGGGCCCGGGCGGTACTATTCATGTCTGCTCTCTGGCAAGAGCACAACACCCACAACTGTGCTCTTCCGCAAGGACGAGCACAATTAATTTAAAATTCAATTAAACAATAACATTTCCATAATATTAAAATTCATTTAAAAACCACAATAAATATTACAAATGATAAATAAAATTAAACATTACATAATTAAAATCCTAAAAATTAAAAAAACCACTACTCGTTGCCGAATTTTCGTCCACATGTGGTTGATTAGGTCTTCTTGTAGTTGATTGTGGATTCGAGTATCGCGCATTGTGTGTCTTGTCTCGATCCTCTGGCCAACCGTCGTATGCTCGCCTCGGCGTGGGGGAGACCTCGCTGTTGAGCTTCCGGCTTCGTCCTCATCGTAGAAGCTAGCCGCCCTCGGCCCTTCGTCGTAGAAGCTAGCCGCCCTCGGCCCTTCGTCGATGAATGAGAGATGAATTGATGTGATAAATGAGTGATGAATGTGTGTATTTATAGATGATTTTGGGGAAAAAAATAAAAAAAATCAAAAAAATTCAGAAAAAACGGGAAAAAAACGGCCATATTTTTGGGATTTGGAATTTTATTTTTATTTTTTAGCATTATTTATAATTAAATACCGATTTTTTTTAAAAAAAAAAATTTGAATGCAACGGCTACGCCGTTGCCCAATCCCGTGCCGCCACGTGTGCGTCCGCTGGCACGGACGTGCTCGATACATCGAGCAGCGCCGTGCCAGCGGCGCGAGCGCAGCGGCGGCGACCCTTCTCCTTGCCGCTGGCACGGACGGCGGTGGCGACGACCGCCACCGCTGCGGATGCTCTAATACTTTAAATGGTGGAAAGAGGGAATAACTATTTTAATTAATGAACTAATCAGTATGAGCGCGTATCATGTTTAACTGTGTTGAGCACGTTGGAGTTTTCCACAAATACAAGCTTGAAAACTCCAATATATTTTTCGTACCCCAAAATTAATTATTGCGAGACCCTATTTTGGGTTAGAATATTTTACATACAGTATATTAAAAAAAATGCTCCAATTGCTAACCCTAATGAAGGGAACAGTCAATATAAAACTTTCCATCAAAAATCATTCTGATCAACTTCGGTTCCCTTAATTTCTTGGTCGGTGAATAGATTTAGGCATTTAGCTCACAGTCAATGTTAAATTAATCGTTTTGATTATAGGAGTATATAATAATAATATGTTGGAGTTGACAAATTAGTAGTCTTTGTCCAATTTCAGTTAACATCATCTAATTTATCCTTAACTAATCCTTTTAATTGGTTTTTTTCCGGCGAATCTAAGCTCACTGTAACCATCTGCAAAGAAATTAATCGAAGGTAGTGATTTGATGAGGACAGCAGCATTGCTTCAACATGTGTGGCCATAAATATGGCACCAATGAAATTCTATTTTGTTTGTTTCAGTCATTGTTTTTAACAATAATTCATATATACATCTAATAGTAGTAGTATTTAATTAGTGGTGTTATCCCACATATTGACAAAATTAAGGTTGATCTTGATTGCCCTAGCAATAAAAATAAAGTAGTGGTTTGCCGCAATCCAGTTGGAAAATCCAATGCTACTTGCATCGAACATCTCTAGAAAAATAGAGGATTTCATTATTAATTAAAAGTTGTTATTACAGCATCAAAATTAGGATTGAATTTGAAGTTGTCATTCAATGTTATTTCACCCCAAAACAACACAAGATCGACGCACACATTCGATTTGCTAGACTGAGATCGATAGATAGATAGACAGATAGATAGAGAAACGAATTTGATTCGCTCAGCAGTGATGTTCTTCGACCGCCAACTCATTCATCTGGCAGAGGGGGTTGAAAGGCTGCACCTCAGAGCACTTGCTGCAAAGCACGTGGGGCCCAGTGGGGGCGGGTAGGGGGCTTGGGCATCTCCTAGCCACCACAACTGAATTGATGACATCATCAGTCGGGTGGTAGACAGAGAGAAGCTCAAAGCCCCTGAGTTGGCGAGGGTCGACCACGGGGTAGAGGAAGGCTCTTGCCCCGTGGGCGCTCCTGAGCATGAGTATGGCCCCTGGGGCCATATTCTTCGCCAAATGTTGAACCACATGCATCTTCTCCTCGATGTACATCCCCACCAGGGCCGCCAGGAAAACCACGTCGTATTCCCTGAGGGCAGCCCCGGGCACGTCCATGATGTCGGCCGTGTGGAACGCCATCCGCGCGGCCAGCTCTGGGTGCGGGGCCACCAGCTTGGCCGCCATGGCGTTGGCGGAGGGGTCAATGTCGAAGTTGTGGAAGACGGTGGATGTGAGGTGGTTGGCCGCGAGGACGATGGTGGTCAAGGGGAGGGGGCCGGAGCCGACGAAGGCGACGCGGGCCGGGGCAGGGGAGTGGTGGGAGAGGAGGTCGAATTCGAGGCGGCTGAGGTTGAGGTAGTTGGAGTGGTAGGGGAAGAGGGAGAGGTGGTCGAGGGGGCGGTCGAAGGAGGTGAGGAGTGCGCAGAAGTGCTTCTCCATGAGGCCCTCTGCGTGGCCGCAGAGGGAGATGAGCTTCCCCCGCATCTCCTGGATCTCAGGGCAGAGCTTCGTGGGGTCGATGGGATGCGGGGGAATGCAGACGTGGACGAGCTCTGTGAAGAGCGCGTCCACCTCTTTCGAGGGGCTCAGATCCTCGAGCTTCGAGATGCTCTCGTAGAGCTGCTGGACTTTGAGAACAAGAGGGTCTCTTAGGCAAACCATCTTTGTAATTTAGGTATTTGGTTTGGTGTTTATGGCAATTGCTCTCTTGCTAATAGTATCTCTTACTCTTTACTATTGTGTTTGTGTTTGTGGAGATTTCATGCCTCCAAAGGGGCTATTTAATGGCAATTGTGGGGCCATCTCATGAAGGGGGGTGGGGGTTGGGTGGATATTGCAGCACCATTAGTGAGAGGTGATATATAATAATAATAATAATAATAATAATAATAATATTATTAATAATAATAATAATAATAATAATAATAATAAAATAGTTATAGAATTATTGTTTATATAGCAGTATTAATTATATATATATAGCATTGTTTATGTGTATAACTTGTTTTGGGAGTGTTCGAAATCTTGACTTGTTATAGGAATTTCTTATTCCATTGGTGTGTAACTGTTTGTTTGTGCTAAGTTAAATACAAATTTCATTTGGTGGTTATGAGATTTTTGAGTAAAACATTTGTTTTGCATCACTATTATTTTCAGTCGAAAAGCTATTGAGATTGTGATGCGATTGCGAGATGAAGATATGAGTTATGATGAGTTACTCCTCCTTCCATCGTGATATATTCCACTTCTATTTATGATTCCCTTATTAAATTATTTATTTTAGATTTATTATTTTAGTAAATAGACCACATATTCCATTAATTCATGTCACTCACATTTTATTATTCTCTTCATCTCTAGTTAAGTGATTCATATATATTTTTAGACGTCCAAGTGAGTCAATTTAATTTTTGACAAAAACTACCACTTTTAATTGCTCTTAATTATCCTCTTTTATATTTTATTATCTCTAATTTTTCTTTCTCATACTTTACTATTTTTCACTTAACAAAACTAAACACCACTTTTTTTAATCTTGCATGTGACGAAAAAGAAACACTTTGTTTAATAAGAAATGAAAGAAAGTGAGACGCATAATGGAAACGAAGAGAAGTAGTAGCTATTTTTGTAACTTCTCTATTGTGTATATATGCCAATTGTATGCCTCATTCCATATATCGATTGCTATAGGTTTCGATAAATGTGTAAAAGCAACGAGTAGGAATCTAAACATGATTAAAATTTAAGCAATCACCTGATACACTAAAAGACAATAAAAATCAACTACTCTGAAAAGCTAAAGCAAATATTCAATTACTCTAAAAAGTATAACATCAGTTATTCCAAAAAAAGCAAGAAAAAATCTAACTAAAAGGTATACAAACACGCAAATAGCAAAACAAATTTGAAAAACAAACAAATAAAGTAGCATGATTCAATTAAGTGAATTTGTCTTACTTGACTTATAGTATGTGTATAAAATAAGAGGGTGATGTATATGACTTTGCACCGGGCTAACGTAGCTCTCTTATTGCCACTATTTTCAATTATTGATCCTAAAAAATAATTTTATAATACCAGGGATATTAGATATGTTTATTTTAAAAAATCCCTGATAACTAAAGTTGAATCTGAATCGTTGGTCATAATTTGTATGTTTATGATTATCATAAAAAGAGGCATAGTAATATGATTCACACGAAATTAGGAATATGTATGTAATTATAGTATATGAATGGGATCAAAAAACCATGAGGAGCATATACAGGCCTAACTTTACATTGATTTAAATATATAAATATCAAGTCACACACTGACCCACGTATTTATAATAACAAATTATTTGGTCCTCATGCTTTTCTAATTTTGTTTGTCACAATAAATGAGAGAGAAGAAAGGTTCATTTTCGATTTTTGGAAACTTGTACTTAATTTTTTCTATATCCAATATCCACCTCTCATATGAAATTTACTTCAAACTCATTATATAATAAAAAAACAAAACAAAACTTTACATTTCACTTCTACATATTAACCAATACGGAAAAATTTATCGATATTGGGCCATTTAATATTAATAATATATAGAAAAATTAACAACTTTATGATATAGTATCAAATTTTTATTCATTTTAGTAGATTTATAACAATACACCCTAGTAGAATAACAATAATACCATATGGTACTTTTTTAATTAATCTATATATGCTCATACCCAATATTTAAGTTTGTGCTTGTGACAAACATATACAAGACAAATGTCTATGCTCATGCACATTATTTGAGTTTGTGGTTGTCCACAAACATATCTATTAAAATATTAATAAAGAGTATTTAAATAATTAAATCTGTGCTTGTGACAAACATAAACAATGAATTACAAAGGGAGGCCTGAAGCATGCAACAAGAATCTATCAAACCATGGTCATGTTTGGAACGATTTCACACGGTCAAAGTAATAAACATTAATTAAACATGAAATAATTTATCAAAACCAATTGAATGATATTTATTTGGTACTATACCCGAATCTATATGCTTTCATACTTATAAATTACAAAATAATACGTGCAAGAAAGATATTACTTCAAGTTATTTCGGAATCAATGAATTCACACTTGTTATTTAATTTGTAATTATCTATGTTAACTAAACGATTTTCCTCATCCAAATTATTCCTATTTTTCTTGCTTCCCTACAATGTTAATTGTGTGTGTCGACGTCATTCTTGTTATTTATCTTAGTTGTTGCGTTACGAACAAGTTTTTGAATAGTTATTTTTTGTTTTTAGTTATTTTTTTAATTTTAATATTTGATATCTAATCATCTTCTCCGTTTGTTATTCCACGTGTAAGTTGTAACTCATGTATAATGACAACTCCAAGACAAAGTAAATAAGTTAAACTCATTATTTATAGTACAAATGTATTTATTTGAGCTAAATAGTTGCTTCCGAAAAAATAGAAGCTTTCTCCCCTGCCTAATTAATATTTCATGGAGATTTTAATTACCTCACAAGTGAAAATATTTAAGAGATTGCATTAGTGTCTTTTTAATTATTTTGGGAGACTACTGGTTGAGATGTTGAAAGTTTCAAAATTTGGTGATGTTGAATGGTATTAAGAATCTATGATTTTTTATGTTAATATAGTTCATTTTATGCAGTATTGTTATCGTGTTTTAATTGAGTGTGAGGATGAGCATAGAAGTTCCTATCCTTCTAGGCATGCACAAGGGTCACGAACCGCCGGTTCCGGTTCATGAACCGGCGGTTCACGGTTCAGGAAATGCTTGAACCTGAACCGGCCCGCCTAGCTCCCGGCGGTTCCGGTTCCGGTTACGGTTCAAAAAACCGGCGGTTTACGCGGCGGTTCAAAACCGCCGGTTTTCGGTTTGAACCGCCGGTTCGACGGTTCGTCGATTTTTTTTTTTTTTTTGCATTTTTCAACTATTCAATTTTTAATCAAATTACATTACACTTTTCAAAGTTGTTTATATATGAAATGTGAGTAAATAAAATTAAAAAAAATACGACTAAAATTGCAATTTTATTGAAATTGCATGTTTACAAGTTACAACAATTACAAATCAAAAACATATGGCAGTCTTGAAGTCTTAAACAAAATTTAAATACAAATGAGACTACTAGTCAACAACTAATTACAAATGACAAGAACGACGTTAAAGTTCTTAAACGTATAAGTGTATTATATATATACTCTTAACCGGCGAAGAAGATCTTTCTACATAACTAAATTAAGGACACCTTTAGCAATTCAACTTTAAATGTTGAGTTTCGTCTAACAATCAACAATTATAGTAGAATTGTCAAAAGTTTCCCTCATTTAGCCGTATAGAGAAATATACTTCATCGACTAGAGTATATACAAATATAATTATGTAATTGTATTTGCATATTTTTAAAGTAGGAATTAATGGGAAAAAAAAATAAAAGAAAAAGGACTTGAGCTCAACTTAAATTTAAAATTTAAGTTGAGGCCTACGTATCCCAATTGCTCATTTGCATTAGGGAATCAAAGTCCACGTAGTTCTCTTACCTTACTTACCTATTTGGCTTGGCCGGCGGCGGTTGACGGTTGGCCTAAGCTTCATCCTCGGTGAATTCATCTTGTGATCCATCTTGACGATCATCCCAATTATTTTCTTGTTCTCGGACGTCAGCTTTGGCCCAATCATCAAGTAACATCACGACTTCCATATTTTTCATCGAGAGCTTACTTCTTGATTCATCCAACACGCGCGAGCCAACACTAAAAGCGGACTCGACGGCGACGGTGGAAGCCGGAACAGAAAAAATCTTCTTGGCCATTGAAGCAAGGATGGGAAAATCTTTCTCGTGGGTTCCCCACCAATCGAGGACGTCGATTTGGGCGGGAGGAGTAGGACCTTCATCACCAAAGGAAAAGAGTGAATCAAAATATCAATCTAATTCACTGACCATACCTGAAGACCTTCAGCCGGTGCTGTAGTTGTATAGGTCGGCTAGTTGGGATTGCTCGTCGGGGTCATCATAATCGGCTTGAAATGCAAAGCCATAGTTATGTTGTGGAAGAGGGGGTCTTCTGACTTGGTGGGTGTTGTTATACTTGGTTTCATATTCGGTGTAGAGAGGGCGCAAGTTAAACTCGAGGTTTTGCTGAACAATTGACCGGTCCGGGAGGTTTATTTGAAAGGTTTCTGAGAGGTCGACTCCAAATTCGTGACTGGTATCGGATTGGATTGCTTGAAGGGGACCAAGATCAATTGAACTCAAATTGTTATAATAAAAATCTAAAATTCTAGAGGTACCTACTAATTTCCATTTTGGATCCAATACCTTTGCAATCAAAAACACGTTAAGAATCTCACTGAAATACTTGAGCCATTTTTCAATCATATAATACAAAACGCACATTAACTCGGGAGAAGAGGAAGCATTTTTCATTGCAGTTTTAAAAACAAGGGATATGTACATGCAATGTTCCAAAACACGAACAGCAGTGCAATAAGAAACACCCGACAATTCAACAGTAGAATTTTTAAAACATTTGAACAATTTAAATAAAGACATACTATGATCCCAACAACTATGCGAAAGATATAAATCATGCACGGGATTAGTTCTATAAAAATCACATAAAGCATCTTTATGTGTCAAAGTAGAATTCAGACAATCATATGTCGAATTCCATCTATGAGACACATCCATAGTAAAATTCGTATACCTGACATTCTTTTGATGACAATATTTCTTCCATGCTTTGCCAATAGGTGGCTTTTGATGGATTAATCTAACTGCATTTCTAATAGGAGAAACATGCTTTTGCCATAATTCAAGCGCATCTTGTACACATAAATTTAAAATATGGCAAATGCATCTTTGATGAAAATACTTACCTCCAAATACCGGTATACAAGCTGCAATCAAATCGGCAATACTTGCGGTGTTGGCAGTTGCATTATCAAAACCAATAGAAAATATCTTGTTGCATAACTAAAACTCATTCAACACTTGTATTATCAAAGAAGCAATTTCGGGTGCAGTGTGTGGAGTTTCAAATTCTCTAAAACCTATTAAACGCCTGTTCAAAGTCCAACTATTGTCCACAAAGTGAACCGTAATGCCCATGTATGAATGACGGTTAAAACAATCCGTCCACACATCTGAGCAAATGTTCACCCTGTGGCCCAAGTTAACTAAATAACGAGATAATTCTACCTTTTTCTCCAAGCATTGCCGAACGGTAGTTCGTTGCACGGTCATTCTACCTATTCTTTTGATTGCTACATTCAAACCATTTTGCATAGTAACCTCAAATTTTTTGTCATAAAAAACGTTAAAGGGCAAATGCTTCATAGCCGCCCATCTAGTCATTGTATCATCAAAATTCTTTTTCTCATATTTAAACAGAGGCGTACCTGACGAACCCGACCCGGTGGGTTGGAAGTTTAGTTGGCTTTGGGTAGAGGTAGTGCCGCATTCTACCGGATGCTTTGCCACCAAATGGCGACGGAGGGTGCCATATCCACCACCGGCGGACCATTTGTACACTTTATTGCAATAGTTGCAGTAAACATGAAAATCCGAAGTCTCTTCTTGAGAGTTCGGATCGTGAGGACTTGGAATCACCACCGGGACCTTCTTGTAGTGTTTGACAAAAATGTCCGATTTCAAAGCTTTTGCCGTGTTAGCGGGTGGAGGGGGAGGCATCTCCTCATTTCCGCCGATGCTAGACGGAATACGAGAATGCGATCTATCCTCGTTGTTGTCCGAGTCCGACGATATAGTAACGTCGAACTCCTCATCTTGTTGGGAACGACCTCCCCTACCCCCACCTTGTTGCATTTCAGCAAGTAGCATGGCGGTCCTATGATCTTCTTCCATCTACAAATATTATATACGTAGAAGTTAAAAGTATGAACGCAAAAAAAATTATGAAATTTTGAAATATGAATTGGAAAACAAATTTTTCATTACTTACTTGCATGTGTTCAGCTTCCAGTCGGGAAACCTCTTCCATAACATCTTGACGACTAGGTCGTCGAGATTTTGAGGGACGCGAAGTACTTTGATCTTGGGTTATTCCCTTGCCCCGATCACCACGTCCCGATCCACCACGAGAAGAAGACATATTGAAAATATTGATAAATGAAAGTAGTATGGACTTGGAATGAAATATGTATGAAGTATAAAAGAAGTGGTAAATTATGAGCACAACAACAAATATAGTAATGAGTAGAAAGTGTAGAATTGAAACGTAAACTTGCGCAATTAGAGAGAATGAGGAGAGAATATAGAAATGAAGATTGAGAATGAAATCCTTGTTAACACAAGAATGGGGTAAAGAAATATGAAGGAGAAGTGGGGTATTTATAGGAGTAAAATTGGATTGAAAAAAAAAATTGAAATTTTGAATTCGGCCGAACCGCCGGTTTATCGCCGAAACCGGCGGTTCGTCCACGGTTTGTGTCAGAAAACCGACGGTTTATGACCGGTTTTGCAGGCCTAAACACTGCACCTACGACCTAGCCTCTGAAAAGTCACCGGAACCGGCGGAAATCGGCTTCCAAACCGGCGGTTTCTGACCGAAAACCGGTGGTTTCTAACGAAAACCACGGGTTTTCCCGGAAAACCGCCGGTTAACCTAAACCCTACCTGGACCCCTACGAATCCCTAGCCTACTGAACATTGTTTGACCCGTTGAACCGGCGGTTCAAACCGCCGAACCGCGGTTCAATATATTGCCGAACCTGAACCGGCCCTAAAGAACCGGGAAACCGCCGGACGGTTCAAACCGCCGGTTCCGGGCCCGGTTCCGGTTCATGAACCGGCGGGCCCGAACTGGCGGTTAACCGCCGGTCCGGTTCGGTTTGTGCACACCTAATCCTTCTCATTATCATCTCGTCCTTATGGTGAAGTTCGAAAAAAAATTTAGTAGTCTAAGGATATTATCATGTAGTCCGAGACTTTGAGTATATCATCGATGTGTCAAACCAATTATAATTAGATATCCACCTTGTCATAATTAGATATCCACCTTTTTCTTTTCTATGTCTCTTGCAATTGTGGTTGACTGGACACATCACGTGTTAATATGTCCGAACCAATTTTTACTCGTAAACTCCTCTTCTTCCTTTGTCTCTAATTTTTGGAAGGGATATTGGTCTCTAAGATCATGAACTTTAGTCAATTTTTGATATTTCCCATGAACTTTAAAATTGGTCTAAAATAAACTTTAGATTTTGTTTGTTATTTCCCATGGAAGGTCAATCACCATATCCAACCAACTTCTGTGCATTTTTTTATCTTACTTGGGACTATTAAATTGACTAAATTTTCCACGTAGTTTTTTATCCTACTTGTCACAACTTAAAAAGTAATCTAAAATATCATAAACATTTCACGGTTGCTCACGAATAGTAAGATTTTTGTCGAAGATATCTTATTTAGACTGCCATGAGAAATAACAAACAAAATGTAAAGTTTGTGGGAAATACCAAATTTTGACCAAAGTTCATGAATTTAGGGACGAATATCCTTTTTGGAATTTGATAAATAAATTCAGTTTGGTATGGGCCCTGAGATCAAGATGACTTGTATTGTATGGACAATTAATTTTAACTTTAGATGGGCCTCGATAAGACGGCTCGTATTCGTCTAATGTTATACCTGAAATTCAATAAACCTTTTCTTTTTGTTTTTTAAGAAAAACGTTTGCTAGTATTATGGTAGAAAATCACTCCCCCACTAGGAAAGCTAGCTTTTAAACAATGCCAAGCACTATAATAAATTGGCATTTATATATAGTAAAAACAATTGGGTCAAGTGATTCGGTTATGGACCACCTATATCACTTGTATGTTTTTATGTGAGTAAAATTTATTTCAAAATGCACGTGTTCAAGTAAAAAAATAAAGGGTCCAAAAATGATAGGTTGACAAATCACCATACATAAAGATATGTACTGACAAATCACAATAAATAAATACATAAAGATACAATACAAATCCACTTACTTGGTCACGCAGGCATAAATAACGTCACTTTTAAATCTATTGAATGTATATAGTACGGGACGTCACGTAATCTCTACATCTCAACGTAGGATCGCATGCATCCTACGTTGGAGAGGATGGGCTGACGTTCTCGTACCACATCAATCATGCTAGGATCTTCGCAACATTCTCCAATTCCTCCTCTTCATCTTATATACAGCTAGTTGATGGCCACAGTGGTGAGCTTTCTAGCCAAGGAGTTAGGTGTGGTGGCATAGAGAAAGGGCTTGTGTTTGTGTACAATGCAACAACATTAGGTGGAAAAGGGCTTATTACATTAGCTTATCCCACACAAGTGGTTGCTCATCACTTTGCTCATCACTTTGCTCATCTTGCCCTCCATGATGCTGATCTTCTTCCACTTGGCAACGAGGGATGGCCGACCTCTCGTTGAGACCAAGCTCAATGGCACTAGCGTACATGTTAGGAATGGCTCTGTCTCGGTTGAAGCAGTTGATGTTAATGGCCATGTGGAAGAAAATTCTGGTTTCTATTCTTGTAACAAGGCAGATGATAGAGAATTAGAATTGACTCGTTTTCGCCTCTCGATTAGGGGAAGCCAACGCATATTTTATTGCTCAACTCTTGAAGTTGGAGGCATTCAATCGGTATATATATGATATATCCTTTAAGTTACATTTATTTCTTTGATTTTAGATTCTGCTTTACACAACATTAATGGATGTCAAGTATTTTTCAGGTATATGTGGTATCGTTTCCCACGGAGAGTTCAGCCCATGCGAAAAAGTATCAAAGCTTTTGTTCTTGTGATGGCGTTTGTTGTTGTTATTATAGTCGTCACATTCATCGTGATCATGAGAGCAGTCCAACAAGAATTTGTTCTCAGTACTGCTCTTGCAAACCAAATGCAAGAGTGTAGCATTTGTCAGTGGCTGCTCTGGTTGCCATATCTGTCCTCATAGATCTTTGAGAAATGGTAAAGTAAGAGAGAATGATGAGGAGGTTGGGTCTTAGAGTCTGAATTGTCAAAACAATTAGTGATCTTGTCAATGTTCTTAATGTGATTGATACTGTTTTTGAGTCCAACAAAGAAACCAGTGGCACTCAATCCAACTCTATCCACATTGTGTTGGATGAAAATGCAGCCTCAATCTCAGAACTGGTTTGTGTTTTGGGAAAAGGCATTCATAAGTTGCAGTATGCAATAGTTTGGGTGTAGTATCCTATGAAACCAAAGAAGTCAGAAGATTTGGATGATGAGAAAAGAATACCTGCTTGCCATCACATTCTGTCAAGACCTTTGCATGGATCTTATCTATACCGCATTCTACAACTGCTTCCTGAGTAGAGCCTCAAGATAGTCTAGTCGAGCATGAAGCAACAAGCGTGGCGAATGAAATTGAGGTGGTGGTGGTTAGTGAAAATGATCAAGTGGGAGACAATAAGGCATTCAATGGGAAGAATGTGGTGGTGGTGGAATATGACAGGATGTTGTGCATGCTGGCAACGACGATACTTCAGAAACTCGGAGCAACTCTTCATGTGTGCGAAAATGGAAAAGAAGAATTTGATCTAGTCTGCACAACTCTGAAGAACCAGGCCTCTCCCCCCTTTGATTACATATTTATGGACTGTAAGGTACATTGTTTACATTCCAGAGTAATGTGGAGATAAAACTTCCGAGTTGCTATATCTATATATTGATTTATATTATGTTGTGCAATCGTGATTAGATGCCGTTAATGGAACTGAATTTTACCATATAACTAACTCTGTTTCCTAATTTTTTTTTTTCAGACATCTGGTTTCGTCTTTACATGAAGATGAATAAGCTGACTGTTTTCTAATTAGACTGTTTCATAGGTTTAACATATAAACGTTGCTACTGAAAATTTATCTTTTAATGAAAAGAAGAAAATATTCAAACCAGAAAACTGCAACCTCTAGATTGAACAGAAAAACAGTGATTCTGAGACAAGTTGATAAACAAAAAATCAGATTATATCTCGAGTCCAAACAGCAAAGTCAATTAAAGCCAAGCCACAAATACATTCTCTTGCAGCGTCCAACTGTCATTCAGTTTTCCTACCGAAAGCGCTACAACTAATAAGAAAAATTTGGGGCACTACACCCAATCCGGATGGCACAATGTCAGTAAGAGATATTCAGCTTTTTCCATCACTTCACACCCTAGAGTTCATCCTGCAGAGAGACGAGCACAAAAATAAAAATGAGTAGGTGACTTGAGAAAATTTGCGACTACCGACATTGTATAGAACAAAGATCTTACATGCACATCGTCATCAACCGAAGTTACAGGGTCTTCGTTGGGGTCTACTTTGGAATCATCCTCAGCATCCTCACCTTCAGCGTCGGAATCCTCTGCTCCATCATCAGCCTGTGAAGAGAATTCAAGCATCCTTTAAACACACATATGTAAGGCAAAAGAGGAGTATTATTTTCAAAAGCAAACAAGTCTTACATCAGAATCAACAGATGGCTCATTCTTTGATTCCTGAGCATAGAAACACGGTTTTCAGAATGTGCTTACTTAAAGAGCAACTACAGAAACACAAAGTAATAAATGGATAAACTGAAAGGATCTTTTTGCAAATCATAAATTGTACCTCCTCTTCTCTCTTCTTTTCTGCCTCATCAAAAGCAGCCTTCTCAGCCTGCATTATCAGCAGCATTGACAATTATAAATATATTGCAGGTGTCATCATCTTTTAAAAATAAAATGAAGTATAGAAAAGATGAAAGAAAAAACGAATTGAAACAAATGGCACATACATCCTTTTGTGTTCCCCATGTTTCTTCTGCTACCTTCTTGGCATATTCAGGGTCATCAGATACAAGAACATTGTCAAACAAAGTTCCAGACTTCACCTGCGAAATAGTTTTAGTGGCTGAGTACCATCCTGAATCATCCAGTAGAGCACAAATGGGGGGAAACTATAATCACACGGGCGACTAAAAGAAAAAAGAAAATGTACCTGCCACAACTCAATGCCTACATACTTCAGCTTCGGGAAAACATATAGTTCTGGGTCATCCTTGAACTCTGCAATTATTCCAAAACCAAATTAGCTAGAACCAACTTAACAGAATGCAATAGCTGCTCAGAAATAATGTCAAACTAAATAAAAACCTGGGTTATCAATCAGCGGTGCCTTCCACTTGCCCTTGTAGTTGGGGTTCTTAATTTTCTGGTACAGAAAAGGGCTATTTAGATTATAGTCTGCTTCGTAAGCCATATAAGTAAGCCCAACTGAATATTTAACAAACCTTTGCCTTCCATGGTCCCTTGTACTCGGGGTTGGGAATGGTAGGTGCAGTCCACTCACCATCCTCCTCATCATCCCAGTCCTCAGGCTGCAAATGCAAAATGTTTTTATTAGCAAAATTTCAAATATTAGTTACTGGTATGCAGAAGGTACCATAAAGATGTCATTAAATTACCTTTTTGGCATCAGGGTCAGCAACCTCCTTAGGGATGTCATCATAACCCTGTCAACAAAGACAACTACTCTTAGCATATCATTAATTTAACACCAGGAGTTCTGCAATACTCCCTTTCTTGTAAAACACAAAATCATTAAAGACATCACAGGTCTATTTACCTCTGGCTTTTTGTCTTCAGGATCAGCAATGAATTCCTTTTCATCCCAATCTTCAGGCTGATATTGGTAGCAACAAAGTCAATTTAACACAAGAATAACAGGATATGCAAATGGGAAACCAATCTAACAAAAAAGTACAAAATCACCTTCTTGGCTTCAGGGTCCTTGATTTGCTTTGGAGGCAATAGATCCCAGTCAGAATACAAGCTCCCTGTTTGCTTCTCCACATTGTCGATGAGGATGCTGTAGGTAGCATCAGGTCGGAGGATGAAAGTATATACATGAGAGAGTTGATCAGTCTCACATGGAACATCCTTCTTGATCAAGTTGTTTTTGTCATTGTATGTGAGAATAGCATGAACCTTTTTGGTGGTATAACCACAGATATCTGGCCCAAACATGATGCTGCATCAACCAAACCAAATACCATTCAATACACAAACTAAGTATAAGGATCAAGGAAGGTTGGGAGATGTGTAAACCTGTATGGAGTGTCACCACCAAATTTCTTCTGGTCAACGTCACCACTGAGCAATTTCATATATCCACCACCACAGTCAAGTTTTTGTTCATGCTTGACAGAAAATTGAAAAACCAAGGTTTTATCCTTGTTGCTAAATTCAGGGAATTCGGCAGAGATAGCATAAAACCTATAGTCTTCACTGGTCTGGATACCTGCAACAAAAAAATAAAGTCAGACTTTAAGTTTGTACTCCATTACACACAAATTGCAGAGGAGACAAACAGAATAATTACCTTTGTCATTGGCATCTCCGCTCCATTTTCCAGAGGTGTAATTCCACTCACCGGCAATGTTCTCATCTTTCTTCCACTCAGATTTGACCCACCGACTCTCCCATCCATCTATAATGTGTAGCAAACAAATACATTAGGACAGACTACCAATGTAGGCAGAAATAACTTAACAATCTGTTTTTGCTTTTCGTAATGATCTTCTGTTGAGAAAATAGAAGACACGTTCAGTATAGGAATGTATAATTCTTTCAGGGAAGAAAATGAAAAAATATAGATGCATCA
The DNA here is from genome assembly GCF_004379255.2 of Salvia splendens. Taxonomy (NCBI): domain Eukaryota; kingdom Viridiplantae; phylum Streptophyta; class Magnoliopsida; order Lamiales; family Lamiaceae; genus Salvia; species Salvia splendens. The sequence continues at coordinate 27,715,869 of NC_056042.1, read as the reverse complement.
TCCCACACATTGACACACAATTTATTAACATGGATGATAATAGAAGACACCAGGACATGTTTGGCCAAACCCAACTGAACTTCAGTACGTTCTGCACAAGTTTACAAAATAATTTCTCACCGAGATATGAAACTACTGTCAATTAAAATAATAGTATTGTATTAATGTATTAAAATGTAGTAGTATTATTTTTGGTTTGGAAAACCATTAAAATGTTAGGTGTAGGTCAAGTCTAATAAACAAGACAACTGTCAATTGTGCCTATCGCAAACAAATAAACCAACACGAAGAGAAGGCTTAACACTAAAATGAATTTTCTATCAGACTCGTTGGTTGATAAATAGCAACAAATTCCCATTGACGTCGTCCAAATCCATGTGCATACAGCATTGCATATACAGATCCGATTATAGTGTTTTTTTCCTATAATTTTCATGGCACTAGCTGCCACCAAATCACAGCACAATTTCAAACTCATACAATCCTCCTACAGTCTCCCATTAGCATACACGTGCATAGACAAACAACTTCCCACTACATAAAAGGTCACATCGGAAATTCATCGAATAGGTAGCATATTCTTACTGACATTTCCATTTATACTGAAGTGCATTTTCAACTCAAAAACCAGAATTTACTAACACATTAGAAAAAACTGAATAAAATTGATTATTGAATCAGATCCAAAGTAGAATAAGCTCAATTAGATGCGGATTTAATCTAAACTACAGCGAACAGAATAAACATGTACGAGCGTCAAATTACCCTAATAAGACTGCGAGAAATGACATTTTCATCAGATCTACAATAAATAGATCTCAATTGGATGCAGATTAACATATACTACGCTGCACCCCTTAGATCAAAACAATGAGATTCGCACAATCATATAAGGAAAGACGACTATTCATATCCCAAAACTGAAATGCTAGTAGAGTGAACTGAATGATTGCAAAATACAGTCAGATGGAGAGAAATATGGAGTAGATAATACCATCGAAGCGCTCCTCGAAGAATACGGCGGCGGAGGCGACGGCTAGGAGGAGAGAGATAGTGATAGATAGAGAGAGAGGAGTTGCGATCAGAGATCTTCCCCTTGATATCGCCATGGCTACTATAGTGAAGAACAACTGAATGAGATGAAGGGTTTTTATGTAGGTAAGATTTTCGTGCATAATAGGGAGTCAGCTAAATGCCTGACGTGGACACTTTTGAAAGGAAGATCCAATAGAATAACGCCACGTAGGAGTATGCTGTCACTGATTTCAACGTGGCCGGTTACTATTGGAAACATAGCCGTAGGTGGGCCAACACAAGTAGCTTGTCTTCAGCAAAGACGTATTTGACCTTCGATAAACGGAAGTTGCATTGTCACATGAATTTCTAAAATAAGCAATTTCAGTATGGCGTTTCTCGTGATATTTTTGGTGATTAGCATACAGATGGTGTGTGGATTACCCTTTGTCCTTTTATTTTGGGAAAATTGCCTTTTTAAATCATGAAGTGTGATTAAATTTTAATCTATATTTCATTAATTTTAATATTATAATATTAAATTATGAAATTTTAATTTTTCTTAATTGTCACATGTACAAATTAATGTCTTTTGATGATGGTAAAACAACAATATTTCAATAAAATAGAAGAGAAATAAGAAAATAAAGGAATATAATACTAGAAAAATACTAATTTTAATGAAATAAGTACGTCGTTTTGAATATTATTAAAAGATGATATTTTATACATGAATGGGATAGCAGGGAAAACCTGAAACTTCATCATTTAATATTTCAATTTCAAAGTTCATAGACTAAAATTTGACCAAACTTTATGATTTAAATACCTATTCACCCTTTATTTTTACATGATTCAACCCATTTGTCATTATATATGAGTACACATAGTCAAATGCAAATCAAGGGGATCATTATCACAATTCGAATTCGTTGGTATTTAATATTTCAGAATAAGTACATCATGAGCAAGAAGCAAAAGGAAAATGAAATTAAGTACATTTATTAGTCTTATAGATAATTAATATGATGTAATGACAAATATCCCAGTAATTAATATGGACGGTTGAACCTTTAATATACATAAATTCTGAAGATATAATTTGGTTCTACAATAATTCTGTAGTAGAGACAATTTTTTTAGACATTAAATTTAAGAAAAATGGTGTTAAATAAATTAAAAGTGGATAAAGAATAAAGTGGAAAAGTGAATAAACTAAATATAAGAAAAGAGCATAAAGTTAGAGAGATGATGTGTTGGTTTTTCAAAAAAAAAAGAATTCAATTATAGTGGGACAACCTGAAAAGGAATATAATTCTACTACACAGAAACAAATAGAGTAGAATTTTCGTTCATCAAAATGTAATATGTATCTAGAAATGTTGTTATTTATTTATAATAGCATAAATGAAACTTAATATAGTCGTGAAATTTCTTTATCTATAACTTTCAACAATATTTATGAACTTAAATTTTCACCATGCAAATACTCCATTGACCATTAAAATCTTAAACGTGAAGAAAAGCAAATGTTGCCCAGTTTTTGGAGTAATTTGAGTTTATATCCTAGAATGGTGATAATATAGTTGAGGTTAGTAGTGAGTTTGCTCCACCAACTAATACACATTAAGTAGGAGTAATTGCCAACCATATCATCAACTCTATAAAGTTCGATGGCTTAGACCATCCACAACGGGACTCGCCGGCGTCTCGCGTCTCGTCTCAGCGAGACGAGACCCCGGCGAGACGCGTTGCAGCCTCCATCTCGTCCCGTCTCGTCGCGCGTCTCGTCGCGCGACTCGTCTCGCCGAGCCAGGAGACGAGCTGGCTCGCCACGCGCCTCGGCGACGTGGCGCAGCCCGGCGTCGTGCGTGACGCCCACTCGCCGGCCCGCGAGTGGGCGTCGTCACGTGCTGACGCAATAAATATTTTTTTTTAAAAAAAAAACGAATTTAAATAAAAAAAAAAAATTTTGTAACGGTATTATTACCGTTTTTTTGTTTTTTTTTTTATATTTTTTTTGTTTTTTATTAAATTTTTTACTCTATAAATACTCCTAAACCCATCCTCATTTACACACAACTACACATCTATTCTTCATATCATCTAAATTTTCTCTCAAATTTTCGCTGAAATTTTCATAACCCAACTCAAGATGTCCGGCGACGGCGAGGGCAACTATGGCGGCTCCGGCTCCGGCGGGTGGGATCTCAACTCATTCGGCGATTGGGAGAACATGATCAACACATTGGGCGGTGGAGGTTCGTCAACGCCGGGGACCCAGGGTTCGGCGACGCCGGGGGGGTACCAACCACCCAATTTTGACCTTGATGCATATGTTCGTCCCAACGTCCCGCGGTTTTCGCAGGGATTATCCCAGATCCGGGAGGATTTTCCAGTTGATCCCACGCCGGGAGTAGGCCGAGGCGGTGGAGGTGGCCGAGGCAGTGTACAACCCCAGACGGGCGAGGACGAGGAGGAAGAAGAGGAAGAGGATCTTGGCCGACATCCGTACAACAACCTCGAAACGATGGCGGTGTACAACGCCTGGATCACGGTCTCGTACGATCCCATCGTCGGGAATCAACAAACCCGGAAGTGTTTCTGGGAAAAGGTTGTCGAGGTCTACCACCAAATAAAGCCGAACCGCTCCCGCAAGCGCACAGTTAAAATGATCCGCTGTCACTTTGACCGAGTCGACCGACAGGTCAAAAAATTCTGCGGCATCTACTCGGCGGAAGAGGCGCGCTACCAAAGCGGCGCCACGGCCACCGACATTTTGACGTCCGCTTTGCGCGCCTACTACCAGGACGAGGGACATCAATTCAGATTTGTTGATGTTTGGCGCGCCGTCAAGGACGAGGAACGATGGGCCGGCGGTTTCCGCTCCAGCTCGGGCTCAAACTCGAAGCGCACGAAGCATACGGCGAGTGGCCAATACTCGTCTAGTGCTGGTGCGTCTGGTGGTGACACTGCTGAAGGCATCAGCCAACATGATGCTGAATCCCAGGAGTTTGCGGGTACGGTCGGCGATGCAGGAGGATCCGCGAGTACGCGCCGTCGGCCGCAAGGGACGAAGGCGGCGAAAGCGGCTAGAGCAAGGAAGGGCCGAGGCGAATCAAGCCAGCCGGCCTCAGGATCGGGCTCGCGAGGAGGCTCGGACACACTTATGGTGGCGTACATGACCGCCACAATGGCGGACACTTCCCGCTTCTCGCACTCCCAATACGCGGCCTGGTGGAACGGAATTGTGCATATGGCAGCACAACTTGGCCTTCCGACTCCCCCTCAACCTCGACCGCCTCCGGAGGATGATTAGCCCTTCCGATTAATTTTTTTTTATTTTGTGTGTTTTTTTATTTTGTGTGTTTTTTTATTTTGTGTGTTTTTTTTATTTTGTGTGTTTTTTTATTTTGTGTGTTTTTTAATTTTGTTTTAATTTTAATAAAGTGTGTTTGTTTAAATTGAATTGGGTTTTAAAAAAAATTATAAATTAAATTGAATGAATAGTAATTAAGAGACGGTATAGAGACGGTTAAGAGACGGAGCGTTGCAGCCTCCGTCTCTTAGTTAAGAGATGGAGGAAAAAAGGACAGTGGGGCCCTCAAATAGTGCTCAAATAGTAGTTAAGAGACGGTTTAAGAGACGGTATAGAGACAGCGTTGTGGATGGCTTATTGCTCGATCGCTACTTATACTATAACATATAGTACCTTTTAATTCTTATTTAATTATTTGGCAGGAACGACAATCGGTAAAAAAATAATATCATAATCAGAAATTTAAAGCGAAAAAATAAATCAGTACAACTATCTAATCAAATAATTCGAAATTGAACGAGTTGCCACAGAAATATCGTAGTAGCTCTGCTAAAATCAAATAAACAAAAAGATTATAATGAAAAAAAAACTCTACAAAAAATGAAAGCAAATCAGTGCAACTATCCATAATCAAATAGTAACAAATAAATGTGATCATTTTTTAACCAAAGAAAATTAAATTAAATTTTCCAAATTGAATACGCAATGAAATCATAGCTACATCTAGAACTGCCAAATTATGCGAGTTGAATTGTTATTGGATCAATATAATAACCAATGACGGACCCAGGTGGGGTTGGGTGGAGTCGACCGACCCCACCGTCTGTCCGTGAATGCCACCGGAATATACCATTACCCAACCCTCCAACCCTCCAACCCTCAAAATCCCTACCTCCGATCCCACGACAGTGAAAAAACTGAAAAATTAGAGAAACAAAGAAGGAAAGAGAAATGTTGTGGATCAATTTGGAACAAAGAAAGAGGAAAGATCAAGTTTGGGGAAGAAAAATGAGTTGAAAAAATTAGTGGAATAAGGATTCCACATTTATATATTAGTTTTATGATAGAATGTGAATGTAAAGAGCTGGTGGAAAATGAGGTCCATTTACCAAAAATAGAAAAGAAAAAAAAAGCAAAGTGAACAACTTTTCACGAACTTTCTAAAATGGCAAAACTGGACTACATTTTACGGACGGAGGGAGTAATACTATTTCAATCATCCAAAACTAAATAATTGAATATATTTTATTTCAACCATTCATAACTAAATAATCAAACTGCCTACTAAATGAGCCCTTGGTCAGCAGTTGACAAAGCACATGTATTATTCCCTTCAGTTCCTTGTTAATTGAGGCGTTTCTTTTCGGCACACAAAATTTAAGAATAGTATGTTAAGTGGATGATGGTATAGAAATGACTCAATTAACTTAGAATTTTTCAAAATAATAAAATAATTCTATTAACATGGAACAGATGGAATACTAATCCAGTGCAACAAATGTTTACGAAATTACGACATTAATTATAGATGTAAGAAGATTCCGAAATAAATAAATGAAATAGTAGTAGTAATATTTTTTATAAGAAGGTTAATAAAAAAAATAGTACTGTACTTTTAGGGGGTGTTCGGTTTGTAAGATTGTATCCGGGATTAAATTTGTATTGTGTTTGGTTCATGAGATTCAATCTCATAATTCAATCTGAGATGGATAATCATGAGATAATTAGTCATAGCTAACCTCTATGACTAAAATAATCTCACAACTCAATCATAGATTATATCTTTGTATTATTTTATCTTAACATAGATTATATCTTTGTATTATTTTATCTTAACACTCACACCTTAATGAAAGAGATTTAAAGTGTAAATTGGAAGAGTTAAGTTGATAAATGAGACAAAATAGCAGGCGCACCAAAATAATGCATATGTTAAATCTATGTAATAATGCTACAAATTTTAATTTGTATAGTTATTTAACAGCCTCAATTTCTGTTCGATAAACAAGCTCGTATGGCCGGCCGTGATTCCATGGAACCATCAACAGCAAAAACAATGTATGTCACGCCCGCATTTCCTAAGGATAGGAAGTACGGTGGACCGCGACTAGGGGAGGAATAAAGAAGCGGGGAAGAAAGGGGAGAACAGGAATATTTGACCCAAAAACATTTATTAAAAAGAAGTTCACTTCAAACATTGTACTAAGAAGACATTACTAAAGTTAATGTAAACAGAGTTAAATAAAAACAATGTATCGGATTACAAAGCAGCGGAAAAGACCAAAAGACAGATGATGCCGGGTATGACGACACGACACCATCCAAAAGACCAAGTAAAACACTCATTTGGCTTCCACTGCTCAACATCCGTCATCCCCATCGCCGCTCAACCTGCACATTAAGAAAACAACATGCAGGGCTGAGTACTTATTGCACTCAGTGGACACACGCCAAAATAATAGTTTGTCATGCCACATCAGTGTAACCTTGGGGTTTTAAGTGTAAGAAAATAACCCAAGTACACAAAATATATTTCATAAATTCGACTGCGCAGTCATTTTCAGATATTGCCACCCTTATTCCCACCATCATACACTATCTGATCCAACGGTGACAAGGGGCGTGGCCACACCCCAGGTCAACTAGACCGGCCAACTTGCTCTCAGATGGCTCCCGGTCTCGTGTACACTAGCCTGAGGGTTCGCAGCCCAACAGACCCGAATTCGATTAAACATATGTGGTAAACCACTTCAGATAGGTTTCAAATCAAAACAATTGGCAAGACAAACAGTTCACCTCCATAAACATTTCCGGAACAAAGTCCGTATTTTAAAAAAATAGCCCACATAGAAGTAGGGTAGAAAAGCCCACCTCGATTGCTTAGCCTTTAAAATAGTTCCCTTCAACCACACTTTCCTCGTAAAAGATCACCCTTTTGAAAGATAAATAAATATCATAATTAGAGTCAGGGTAGACGATGTTTAACGACAATGCATGATTCCTACTTGGATGACTTCAACATCTAGCACGTTACACGTATACACACTTAACAACATGTTATAACAAACACACAAAAAAAACACGTCCGAAACACACCACGCACGCACCCGACACGCATACCACGTACCCAAGACGCGCACACGACACAAACACAACACTCAACTCCCGGGACACCCACACTGCACAAACGGCTCACCTGGCTCGGAACAGGTTCGGGAAAAAGGCTCGGCGTCTCGGCCTGGCTCGGTACCTCGACCGGCTGTCTCGGCCGCCTGTGTCTCGGCACCTCGGCCGACCATCTCGGCCGCCTGCTCGGCACCTCGGCCGACCGTCTCGGCCGTCCGGCTCGGCACCTCGGCCGACCATCTCGGCCGTCCGGCTCGGCACCTCGACCGACCGTCTCGGCCGCCTGTTCGGCACCTCGGCCGACCGTCTCGGCCGTCCGGCTCGGCACCTCGGCCGACCATCTCGGCCGCCTGCTCGGCACCTCGGCCGACCATCTCGGCCGCCTGCTCGGCACCTAGTTTACACCCCTTTTCCTCTGACCCCCGATTCTCAAACCCTATACGACAAACACACCACGCATTCTACATCCCGAAACACACCCAAACACCTGGGATCATCCCTTCCAGACTCTCCACAAATCTGCCCTAGGCTGAACCCTACAACTCTCGGCCAACACACACGAAAACCCTCGAACCAAACACTGATTCCTCCGAGCCATCTCTTGGCCAAACACACCCACATACATCACAAAACACAACACTCAGAAACCCAACCATTGCACATGAAAACATCTCCCAAAAACATACAATTCGTGAATCTGCGCAGTTTACTTGCAAAAATCATAATAAAATCATACGACATCCAATGCAGCTGAAATTTACACGCCACACCTAAGACACATCCAAGTTCATACAGTTAAAATTTCGTACCAAAAGAAGATCGTTTGCTCAGTCAAAAAGGGGTCGGAACCCACTGTCAGTTACCATCAAAAACATGCTTCACACAAACACATAATCCCACAACTTATTCAGCATCTAACCCCTCCAAAACGTCCTACATGCATGAATTCGAATTAAACGAGAGTTGAGGCCTTGTGTTACCTTTCCCGGATAGTTCAACGTAGTGAAAAAGCTTTACTTCCTCTTACGACTCCGATTCACGACGAAGGGGGGTATCACCTTGAGGAATCCAAGACGATGATGAGAGGGAGTGAAAGGGGAAAGGTAAACCGAGAGGGAGGAGGGCGAGAGAACTTACCGGTGAGAGAGCAACTTCGCGAAAGAGAGAGATGAGAGATTGAGAGAGACCGAAGAGAGAAAAAGATTGGAAAAAGGGGAATGAATCGGTTAAGAGGGAGTGGGGGAGGTTGAGAAATTAGTGGGGAGAGAGGGAGGGTTTTCGAAAAAGAGAGAGGGAGAGGGAGAGAAAAACCGAGAGAGAGGGGGGGTTTAATTTATTAATTAAGATATTAATTTGCTTTTCAAATAACCATAAAACTAAATATTCACACCCATAAATAATATAAAACAAAAAAACATACCACACCATATCTTAAACAAGATATACACAAAAATTTCATTCCTTAAAAAAAAAAACAACATTTTCGGATATTACAATCCTCCCACCTTAAAAGAAATTTCGTCCCGAAATTCCCTAGATCACTCAAACAGCTCTGGAAACTTCTCTCTCATCTTATCTTCTGATTCCCATGTTGCTTCTTCGATTCCATGATTCCTCCACCGTACTTTCACCGAAGCAATTGACTTATTCCTCAATTCTTGCACTCTTCGATCCAAAATGGCCTCGGGCTTCTCCTCATAGCTTAGATCGGGGTTTAGGATCATCATCTCTTCTTGGTGAACTATGTGTGTGGGGTCAAACACGTACTTCCTCAATTGTGACACATGGAAGACGTTGTGCACATTTCCAAAGCTTGGTGGTAAGGCCAATCTGTATGCTACCACGCCGACTCTATCCAAAATCTCATACGGTCCGATAAATCGAGGTCTCAGCTTTCCTTTCACACCAAAACGAGTTATTCCCTTAGAAGGGGAAACTTTCAGAAAGACCTTTTCTCCGACCTCGAATTGTAAATCGGTCCTTCGAACATCCGCATAAGATTTCTGCCGATCCTGTGCCTCCTTGATCCTCCCACGGATTTGTCGGACAATCTCTATCATCTCTTCTACAGAGTCTGGTCCGAGAATTCTTCTCTCACCCACTTCATCCCAATAAAGTGGCGATCTACACTTCTTTCCATACAATGCCTCATATGGAGCCATCTTGATAGTCGTCTGGTAACTATTATTGTACGCAAACTCAACCAATGGCAACACTTCTTCCCAACCCCAGCCTCGATCAAGCACCACGGCTCGTAGCATATCCTCTAAGGCTTGTATTGTTCTCTCCGACTGCCCGTCGGTTTGTGGGTGGAAAGCTGTACTGAAATTCAACTTAGTCCCCAACTCGCGCTGCAGGCTTGTCCAAAATCTAGAAGTGAATTTAGCATCGCGATCAGACGTAATTGTCGCTGGTACTCCATGCAAGCGTATAATCTCCCGTACATATACTTTAGCCAACTGGTCGGACCCATAAGTGGCACGAACCGGCACAAAATGGGCAGATTTGGTGAGGCGATCTATAATCACCCAAATCACCGTGTTCCCTCGCTGGGATTTTGGCAGTCCTACCACAAAGTCCATTGCAATATGTTCCCACTTCCATTCCGGAATCTCGAGGGGTTGCAATTTCCCATAGGGCCGTTGGTGTAGCGCCTTTACTTGTTGACATGCCAGGCATCTCTCCACAAATGCCGCAACATGCTTTTTCATACCGTTCCACCAAAACTGTCTTTTCAAGTCTTGATACATTTTGGTGCTCCCTGGATGAGCATCGTATGGGGTTTCATGTGCTTCTCTCATGATTTCCATCCTCAGGCCTTCATCCTTAGGCACACACAACCTTTCCTTGTAGGTGATACCGTTATCCGCTGCCTCACGGAAACTTCCGGGTTCACCCGTCCTCACTTCTGAGCGAATCTTTTCTAGTAACGTATCTCGCCGTTGAGCTTCCACAATTCTGGCTCTTAAGTCGGGTTCCATTACCAACGTGGCTACTATTCCTTCCACAGTCTCGGGTATTCTCACTACTTCCAACCGCATCTTACTGAACTCTTGGATTAAACTCTCCTCGATAGTAAGAAAGGTGGCCAGCTGAGATTGAGACTTCCTACTAAGAGCATCGGCCACTACGTTTGCTTTTCCCGGATGGTAATTTATACCACAATCGTAGTCCTTTACCAACTCGAGCCACCTACGTTGGCGCATGTTCAACTCCTTTTGCTCAAAGAAGTACTTTAGGCTCTTATGGTCCGTGTATATCTCACAACGGACTCCATAGAGATGGTGTCTCTAGATCTTCAAAGCATGTACCACGGCTGCCAGTTCCAAGTCATGCGTCGGATAATTCAGCTCATGGGGCTTCAATTGTCTCGATGCATATGCAATCACTTTCCCCTTCTGCATAAGCACACATCCAAGTCCTACCTTCGACGCATCCGTATACACCGCATAGTCAGTCTCTGGCTCTGGCACGGCTAGGATTGGTGCGGTGGTCAATTTCTCCTTCAACAACTGAAAGTTCGCCTCACATTCTGGTGTCCATATCATCTTGACTCCCTTTTTCAGTTGTTGCGTCATTGGCCTTGCTATCTTCGAGAATCCCTCGATGAATCTTCGATAATAGCCCGCCAGTCCTAAAAAGCTTCGGATTTCGTTTTGTGTAGAAGGTGACTTCCATTCCTGCACCGCTTCCACCTTGGCCGGGTCCACACGAATTCCATCTGAGGTTACTACATGTCCCAGAAAATTCACTTCCTTGAGCCAAAACTCGCATTTACTGAACTTGGCATATAGTTTCTCGTCCCTTAGAGTTGCTAGGACGGTTCTCAAGTGCTCTTTGTGCTCCTCCTCGTTCTTTGAGTAAACAAGCACATCATCGATGAAAACTAGGACAAACCGATCCAGAAATGGGTGGAACACGCGGTTCATAAGGTCCATGAACACTGCCGGGGCGTTCGTCAGTCCAAAAGGCATCACCACGAACTCATAATGACCATATCTTGTTCGGAAAGCCGTCTTGGGTACATCTTCTCGCCGAACCCTCAGCTGATGGTACCCAGACCTCAAATCCATCTTAGAGAAGACTCCTGCCCCTCGAAGTTGGTCAAACAAGTCGTCTATCCTTGGTAGTGGATACTTGTTCTTCAGCGTCAGTTTGTTTAGCTCCCGATAGTCGATGCACATCCTCATCGATCCATCCTTCTTCTTTACAAACAACACTGGTGCTCCCCATGGCGACACGCTAGGTCTAATGAATCTCAATTCCAGTAGCTCTTGTAGTTGCACCTTAAGCTCCTCCAACTCTTTTGGCGCCATCCTATAAGGTGCTTTGGATATTGGTGCCGATCCGGGCTCCAGATCGATCGTGAATTCTACCTGCCTGTCGGGTGGGGGTCCCGGCAATGCATCGGGGAAAACATCGGGGTATTCACTCACTATCTCCACATCTTCTATCTTCCTGTCTTTCTTCTCCTCCCCATTCAAATAAACAAGGTACGCTGGACATCCCTTTCTCATCATTGTAGTGGCTTGCAGCGCAGAGATAATGGACTTGCGTCGGCTCATTGGGATTCCGTGAAACTTCGCCGGCTCCTTTCCGGGGGTTTCAAACGAGATTTCCCTTTCTCTACAATGAAGGGTAACGTGGTTCTCCGCTAACCAATCCATACCCAAGATTATGTCTACGCTACCCATCGTCATTATTTGCAAATTATGAGCCACTAAACTGAGTTCACCTATTCCAAAGTTCACACATGCACAAGATCGGGATATATCTATAGTCCCGCCTACCGGTGAGGTCACACTCATAGTGGGTTCGGTCTTAACAGTAGGTAATTCCAAAGTATCCACACAAGACGTTGATATAAAGGAATGCGACGCACCCGTATCAAACAAGACAACTATAGGCATATTGAGAAGTGTGCCCATACCTGCCAAGTTTCCTTGCCCAAAGGTTTCTTTCCCGTTTGCCGGCTGCTTCCCCTTCAAGGCGTAGGCCCTTGCTTGCGATGGTAATCCTTGGCGGCGTTGTTGCGGTGGAGGTGCAGGTAGTGCCTGGGATTGTGGACGGAAACCTAGCTGGTTCTGTCTCGTTCTCGTTTCCATGTTCTTATTTGGGCAATTTCGGAGGTAATGCCCACTTCCACCACAGTTGAAGCACCTAGGGTCTCGACACTCTCCGGTGAGGTACTTGAAGCACCTTCCACATTGAGGGTTCCTCGGCGGAAAGTTTGCCCTCGGTTGAAAAGTATTCTGTCTCCCGCCATTGTAGGGTGGGTTCCTCATGTGTTGTGGCCTCTTGCCACCATACTGAGTTTGATCACCATCCCACCTCCTCTTCTCTTGGTGACCTGGCTGAGCTTGTAGTGGTGTCGCGTTTGTTGTCGCCACAACTCTTGGTTTAGGGAGTGCATCTTCCACGTCCAGTGCACAAGTCATGATCTCCGAGTAGGAGAGTTCTCCTCGACAGGCCAATGCGGCCTTTATCTCATCTCTGAGCCCGGCCCGGAACTTCACCGCCCATTTCTCATCGGTGTCCATCAACTCGGGCGCATATCGTGCCATCTGCGCGAGGGCTCGGTCATACTCGGTTACAGTCATTCGGCCTTGGCTTAGTGTGTGGAACTCTACCACCTTGGCCCGTCTGTACGTCTTTGGAACATACTTGTTATCGATCTCTACTTTAAACTCCTCCCATGTTAGCGCTTCCAGGCGTGCAGGATCCATAGTTCTCTGCCGAGTCTCCCACCAGTAATCGGCAGCACCTGATAATTGAAAGGTAGCGCCAGCAATGCGCTCCCTATCTGTGCACTCCATGACCCTGAAGATACGCTCGAGGCCGCGTATCCACTCTTCCGCTTTTGATGGATCTCCTTGTCCATCGAATTTAGGAGGATTCTGCCTGGAGAACGTAACTATGAATCTTTCTTGTTGAGGCGGGGGTGGAGGTGGTGGTGGCGGTGGTGGTGGAGGTGGTGCCTCCACGTTGGGTCCTTGTCGTGGTTGGCGTGCACGTCTTGGCGGCATTCTGATTCAATATCCAAAAAGTGTTACTACAATTCTCATCCAAAATTACCACTTTCTCAAAATTTTCTTATAAAATCTTCATGTAGTATAAGATGCAACACATAGGATATATATATCAAAATCCAAATTCTCATTAAAAGAAAGGAGGTCAAACGTTGTTCTCAAGAGCAGATCGTACTGAAAGTAAAAACTGAAAAGACAACGAACTATTCTAATTCTAGACTACGACTCTATCATCCTCATCCATAGGCACTTCCTCCGGGTCTTCGTCATCGTCCTCCTCGGGGTTCTCTTGCTGAGCCTCCTCGGGGTTCCCTTGCGGAGCCTCCTCGGGTTCTTCCCCGTAGTCATCTTCAAACCCTTGCTCATCCTCGTACATGCTCACATACTTGTCCTGATACACAATCCTCTCTTGCACATCCTGTGGGGGCTGTTCCTCTCGAGAGTCTACCATTGCACAATACACGGCCTTCCGAAAGCCAGCCATGTCACCCACCATGTCATCGGTAGCGGGCTCATGCCACGTGTACCTCCTCGCCGTTCTTTCGGCCCACTCTTTCCAGCTGTCGGGGAGCAATTCTATTAGCTTCTCAATGCCGTCATGCTCTGTCACTCCGAACTCCTGAGCTGCCCTCCAGAGGGTATCGAAGTGTGCCACGAACTCGATCAACGGTACGTGATCCTTCTTCCGGTACACTCTATAATCTCTGAGCACCCTCTGTGCCCTAAGTCTATCGCGATCACTCCGTCGCGGGGTTCGGAACATACGCGCCATCTATAGAAAAACAGAAACAATCGCCTCGCGTATAAAAACAGAGTGCATAACCGAAGAAGAGAGAGAGATATGTGTATGCAGACGTATCGATGTTCTAACTCCCAACCCGCTGGTGTTCAAAGGCCAAACGTTCTTATCTACTATAGGTCCAAGAAGCACTAGTGAAATCCTATCACGTCTAAGTTCAAACATTCAAAAGGCCAACACATTCTCCCATAAAAGCTCACATCAACAATCACGTCATCAAATCATCATACATCAGCTACATGCTTTCAAGTACATTCGACACACAAAAACAGTTCATAACATACTATAACAGTTCATAACTCAAATAATTCCCAACTTTTCACATCAATTTGTACCCTTTTACATGCATCAACCTTTTCTTAAACTTTACAAAATTTATTTCCAAACCCATTCATAATTTCCTCCACTTCCATATACTTTCCAAAAATTCAAAATTTTCATTACCTCATTTCAGGTTGAGTGCGATGAGTCGGATGTTGAGCCAATGACACTTTTGAAAACTTACACAATTATTTATTTTGACACAGGGATACAAACTAAATCAAGACAGAAGAGACTCTTAGGTCCAGAGCAGAAAGAAAACCTAGGCTCTGATACCACTCTGTCACGCCCGCATTTCCTAAGGATAGGAAGTACGGTGGACCGCGACTAGGGGAGGAATAAAGAAGCGGGGAAGAAAGGGGAGAACATGAATATTTGACCCAAAAACATTTATTAAAAAGAAGTTCACTTCAAACATTGCACTAAGAAGACATTACTAAAGTTAATGTAAACAGAGTTAAATAAAAACAATGTATCGGATTACAAAGCAGCGGAAAAGACCAAAAGACAGATGATGCCGGGTATGACGACACGACACCATCCAAAAGACCAAGTAAAACACTCATTTGGCTTCCACTGCTCAACATCCGTCATCCCCATCGCCGCTCAACCTGCACATTAAGAAAACAACATGCAGGGCTGAGTACTTATTGCACTCAGTGGACACACGCCAAAATCATAGTTTGTCATGCCACATCAGTGTAACCTTGGGGTTTTAAGTGTAAGAAAATAACCCAAGTACACAAAATATATTTCATAAATTCGACTGCGCAGTCATTTTCAGATATTGCCACCCTTATTCCCACCATCATACACTATCTGATCCAACGGTGACAAGGGGCGTGGCCACACCCCAGGTCAACTAGACCGGCCAACTTGCTCTCAGATGGCTCCCGGTCTCGTGTACACTAGCCTGAGGGTTCGCAGCCCAACAGACCCGAATTCGATTAAACATATGTGGTAAACCACTTCAGATAGGTTTCAAATCAAAACAATTGGCAAGACAACAGTTCACCTCCATAAACATTTCCGGAACAAAGTCCGTATTTTAAAAAAATAGCCCACATAGAAGTAGGGTAGAAAAGCCCACCTCGATTGCTTAGCCTTTAAAATAGTTCCCTTCAACCACACTTTCCTCGTAAAAGATCACCCTTTTGAAAGATAAATAAATATCATAATTAGAGTCAGGGTAGACGATGTTTAACGGCAATGCATGATTCCTACTTGGATGACTTCAACATCTAGCACGTTACACGTATACACACTTAACAACATGTTATAACAAACACACAAAAACAACACGTCCGAAACACACCACGCACGCACCCGACACGCATACCACGTACCCAAGACGCGCACACGACACAAACACAACACTCAACTCCCGGGACACCCACACTGCACAAACGGCTCACCTGGCTCGGAACAGGTTCGGGAAAAAGGCTCGGCGTCTCGGCCTGGCTCGGTACCTCGGCCGGCTGTCTCGGCCGCCTGTGTCTCGGCACCTCGGCCGACCATCTCGGCCGCCTGCTCGGCACCTCGGCCGACCGTCTCGGCCGTCCGGCTCGGCACCTCGGCCGACCATCTCGGCCGTCCGGCTCGGCACCTCGACCGACCGTCTCGGCCGCCTGTTCGGCACCTCGGCCGTCCGGCTCGGCACCTCGGCCGACCATCTCGGCCGCCTGCTCGGCACCTCGGCCGACCATCTCGGCCGTCTGCTCGGCACCTAGTTTACACCCCTTTTCCTCTGACCCCCGATTCTCAAACCCTATACGACAAACACACCACGCATTCTACATCCCGAAACACACCCAAACACCTGGGATCATCCCTTCCAGACTCTCCACAAATCTGCCCTAGGCTGAACCCTACAACTCTCGGCCAACACACACGAAAACCCTCGAACCAAACACTGATTCCTCCGAGCCATCTCTTGGCCAAACACACCCACATACATCACAAAAGCACAACACTCAGAAACCCAACCATTGCACATGAAAACATCTCCCAAAAACATACAATTCGTGAATCTGCGCAGTTTACTTGCAAAAATCATAATAAAATCATACGACATCCAATGCAGCTGAAATTTACACGCCACACCGAAGACACATCCAAGTTCATACAGTTTAAATTTCGTACCAAAAGAAGATCGTTTGCTCAGTCAAAAAGGGGTCGGAACCCACTGTCAGTTACCATCAAAAACATGCTTCACACAAACACATAATCCCACAACTTATTCAGCATCTAACCCCTCCAAAACGTCCTACATGCATGAATTCGAATTAAACGAGAGTTGAGGCCTTGTGTTACCTTTCCCGGATAGTTCAACGTAGTGAAAAAGCTTTACTTCCTCTTACGACTCCGATTCACGACGAAGGGGGGTATCACCTTGAGGAATCCAAGACGATGATGAGAGGGAGTGAAAGGGGAAAGGTAAACCGAGAGGGAGGAGGGCGAGAGAACTTACCGGTGAGAGAGCAACTTCGCGAAAGAGAGAGATGAGAGATTGAGAGAAACCGAAGAGAGAAAAAGATTGGAAAAAGGGGAATGAATCGGTTAAGAGGGAGTGGGGGAGGTTGAGAAATTAGTGGGGAGAGAGGGAGGGTTTTCGAAAAAGAGAGAGGGAGAGGGAGAGAAAAACCGAGAGAGAGGGGGGGTTTAATTTATTAATTAAGATATTAATTTGCTTTTCAAATAACCATAAAACTAAATATTCACACCCATAAATAATATAAAACAAAAAAACATACCACACCATATCTTAAACAAGATATACACAAAAATTTCATTCCTTAAAAAAAAAACAACATTTTCGGATATTACAATGTACTACTTAGTTTTTTGAACTATATTTTACTCTCAACCTTTGAGATATATATGTTGATAGATAGAAAATAATAGGAGAAAACTAAAAAAACTAATGCACAAAATAAAAGATTAGAACTCTAGAAGAAGCGTAAAGTATAGATCAACTCTACTATGTACAACTCTACATTGAGGTAAAGCTGAAAAATAATTTATTTATGACTCGAATACTTTGATTGATCTAAATTGACTTCTTTCTTTCTTGAGCATGTTCTAATTGTAGCATTGGTTATTTCTTTTAATCAAACATATTCTATTATTTTCAACACTTCTCCTCAAACTTAAGTATCAATTGTTTTTGATATTTAACTTGTAAGTAACGATCTTCAGTGTAATTAGTTTATATTCATATTTAGGTGTTCTTCAATTTTTATTGATATACTTGTATCATGCCTTTTTTGTTATTTATTGAAACTTTAGACTTTTTTCAATGAGCTTCTGCAAATTCGTTGATAGTGTTGGCGGGTTTGGATTCCCTGTTGTGCATTCAGCCACAACAGGGGTGTTGTGACATACTCCTCCGTCCCAACTAAGTTGTGACATAACTTTTGGGCACGGAAATTAAAAAATTATATTGAAAAGTAGGAGAGAAGAATAAAGTAGGAGAGATAATGAGAGAGTAAGTAGGTGATAGAATAAAGTAAGAGTGATTAAAAATTTTATTTTTTTGTTAAAAGGGTATATGACTCAACTTAGTTGAGACATAAAAAGGAATGCGACTCAACATAGTTGGGACGGAGAGAGTGCATAATATTATTTTATATAAAAAAATTAATATTATAATAATATAATTTATCAATATAATAATAGTGTGAAAGCAAAACATCCTATGTTGTCACTGAATGCACAGTAGGAGATCCAAACCCTAATTTAGGCTAATATTAAAGAGTTCATTAGTTTTTAGATGACGGTTTTAACTCATGTAAAAATGAGCCCTTCAATTTTCATCGTTGTCGGTTTTGACTTGTGTCAAAAAAGCTAATTAGATAGTTTTACTCATAACAATGAGCCACTTCAATTAGAAAAGTATTTGATTAGTTTAATTTAGGTATTACTACACCTCAATAATATATCAACTACATAATATTTTAAAAAAGAGCAGTGATAAATAAACAAAATTGTATAAACAAAATTAGGGTATATTTGTCATTTTCAATACTATGCAAAAATTAAGGAACTTACCTATTCTAATTGTTTATTAATTTTACATTATAACCCCTCACATTAATTAAAGAATAAACAATAATACTTTTAACTAAATTTCAAAAAGAAAATACTTATATTTTTTTCTAATAAAAATGTTTTCAGAAATTTAAACAAATATTTATATGTTTTTTCTAGTTTTAACCGAAAAGTATGAAATCAAGTTGAAAGAAGTACAAAAAGAAGAAAAAAAAAAGAAGTGAAAGTACTGATAATCAAATCAAAATTTATTAAATCAAATTTGATATTTAAATAAAATATAGTACTCTGTAAATTATATTATAATATTATTTGTAGATTAATTTTGCTAGTACATTATATTTTTTCCCATTTCCTTCAACTACTTATCGTTTTTTTTTCCACAAAACAATTTAGTATAAAACTTATTCTTTCATAAATTTATTTAAATTATCCTTATATTCTTCCACAAAATAATTTAGTAATTAATTTGTATCATATTTAATTTAGATCTCTCATGTACATTGTATTTATTTCAACTAATTCAATTTTTGTGATTTGGAATATAATTTGAAGATTGTGATTTCAAATATATTATGTACAATATAGCACATGGAGAAATATGCAATGAAAAGTCAATATATGGTCATTTAATACTATTATCGAAATTACATGAATGAAGACGTAGTTATATAATTTATGTTTTAAAATTTTAATTAACAATACACTTGAAGAATGTGTCACATACATTTCTATAATCGAATTACCTCGTATATTATCATATGATTCACTATAAAATATAACAAATATTATAAAATAATTTTATAATAGGAGTCTAAAATTTATATGTGTTTATTATATAAATTTAATATATTGTATCAGTTTATCTGGTAGTCATACATATAAAGGATATGTCACATGTTGCTATCATCGGACCATCTCTATTAAGATATTTTGTAACGCACTACAAAAATAATTGTGAAATTAATATTATTAAAATAATTCAGTGGCTGAAATATTGAAAATATAGTGATTTATCATATAATTTCAAATTTTCATAATCTTATCAATTTATGCACCAGGAGCATTATAAGGTTGTATTACGTGTTTGAGTCCAACAATCTCCTATCATCAAATGACACATATTATAATAGTAATATTGATGACAGACACACAATATTATTCAATGATTATAGTTTCTTAATTACATAAAATTATCATTTTAAATTTTATCAATGTATCTTACTTTTGCGTAATTTTTGCTTTGTAAAAAAAAGAAAATTTTATTTATGTGATAATTTAACTAAAATGAATAAAAAACATATTCCATTAATATACTATGAATTATTATTTTATCTAAAATTTTATTGTGAATATTTTAATAATGGTGGATATTTTTTGAAGAATAAATTCAATTACATACTACTATTTTTTAAAAAAATAAGTTAATATAGAAATAATTGTAATAATATATAATGTTTCTCCTACAATTATAAATAAGGTCAAATTAGTCATAAAAATATGTAATTAATGATGCTATCAAATTAATATAAATTAGTACCTATCCTATTTAAATTTGAAGGGCATTATTTTGTATATACAATCATTGTAAATTTATCTTTACTCTTTTAAAAAAAATATTTGCTCTTGTTCTAAGTCTTGTTTTTATAGTAGGAGTATAAAGTTGCTTGACTTGGTGATGAATCATTTATTAAAATTAATGTGGGGGTTATAACGCAAAATAGTACTCCATCTATTGATATTTTTAAATAGGGGCTATAGTTAATAAAATTGGAGCTATGAATATAACTGCCCCTATAAAATTTGTATCATTATTTAAAGCTTTAGGAAGTTAAAAAATTGGTGAAAGAAAGGGTGATGGCCATGGGTCCATCCATAGCACAAGCAGACAAGCTGATTGCTGCCTTCCTATTTTATTTGATTGGATCCTTTTATTTGAAGCAACTGATGAGCTTCATTATTGACATTGTCCACTTTTCTCACTTCATACATACTCAATCAGTGTCAAACAATATTTGATCCATCTTTTTCAGGGCTCCACACATTCCATTTCCATCTCAAAGTGCCTAAAAAGTATAGAAACTTCAGAGGGAAAGGGAGAGAAGTAAACTTCACAACATGTTAACTAGAAGTCTACACCCATATATGGTGGCACAGAGAAAATGTATACCACAAGTGAGTTTTAAGATTTGAAGAGGATTATCTAACTTGGTTTATAAAGATGTAAGGACAACAATAATCATTGATGTCTTTAACCAAGGCATAATCTGATAAGCTGATTGAGTAAGAATAAAACAACCTCCTTGATCTGGAACAAGTATTTGCACAACAAATTATGTATCAAGTTAAGCATATGAAATTATGAATCACCCTGATATACTACATTATACTACTCCATATAATATCATAGCACACTCTTCTGTCAGTAATGAGCAAATTTGGAAAATTAACAAAATTATACTTTCATTGGTAATACGAAACCTTTGTAGCAGACGAGCAGTAATATTGAGAAACAAGTAAATACCATTGTGAAAGGGGTCTTGCTGCTGTCAATGATCCTGTGGCACATGAGTGGTCCGAATCGATAGGACAAGTAGGATGGAAACAACATGATGCATGAATTGAATCTCACCTTGATGCGACTGTCAACGGCTATACTCTCAGAGGGATGAGCAGATTGTGCCATTTCTGTAAAATAAAATCGATACACGTTTGATATCGATCCAACAAAATTTGCCGAGGGAAGTTGGGTATCTAATTAGTTACTGATGCAGTATGACAAATTTCGCATGGTCTAGTGACAAACTGAATCCATCAGAATCTGTGATGAGCCTGCTGTCAATGCATTACCAGATGCAGTGCCATATATATTTATCCAGCAACTGTAAATCCAATCTATTGTCAAAACTAAGTGCTCCCAAACAGTTCACATCAGTATATTACTTAACGCTCGCTTACACATGCGAGTCATTAGAATAGAAGATACATCACCAATGTCGTAAGTCAGGTGCTGGTAAGGCTAAATGTTCCATGAATTAAGCATAAAATTGCGTAGAAGAAAGCCAGGAATAAACTAAAATAAGTCGGAGATACTAACAGAATTCATCCAAACAATTTCTTCTAATTGCCCTCAACCCGGAGACAAGGACAGGTAAAATGCAAGTAGGTAAACTAAGATGAAAACAAGAACTTGATTTTGTTTTCGACCGATCTTAATGATACTACAAATGTACTTTTGATAGTGCTTCGCTAGCCCACAGGGGCAAAGGTGCTCGAATCAAAACTGAATGCCCCGTTATAGGATGTTCAAAAGACAAGCTTTCTGCATGAAGTTCATGCCCATCGTAGATTCTATCCTTCCATTCACAGACACCTTCGTATTTCACATCCCCTCTAATTGGAATTCCAAGATACTGGCAATGCAG
Organism: Salvia splendens; assembly: GCF_004379255.2. NCBI lineage: Eukaryota > Viridiplantae > Streptophyta > Magnoliopsida > Lamiales > Lamiaceae > Salvia > Salvia splendens. The sequence continues at coordinate 27,693,786 of NC_056042.1, read as the reverse complement.
ACGAATCTGGTGCGTTCTTCCACTTCTAGGATACGCTCTCACCAGAACCTCCAATTTCTCAGTACAAGATGTAATTTCCGATTTTTCCTTAACAACAATGGTATTTTCTTCGTGTTTTCCCGATCCAAGAGGCCCTTGTGAACAGCCTTTCCCATCTACTGATAAAACTTCAATAAGCGTTTCCATATCTCGAACGTATGATCCGCCAGGAAGTGTCCGACCAACATCAGAAACAGCATAGACGCGCCAGGCTCCATGCTTTGATCGACCATGGCCAGACTTTACGATGATCTTATTCCATTTTGGAACCGAACCAACACACAGCGCAAGGTAAGTCTTCTTGACCATGTGATATGTAAAAGCTTTCACAAGCTTGGCCGCCACTTTATGAGACTTTGTTATGACCGTAACACCACTCGTATCACGGTCTAGCCGATTAGATAGATGGAATTCTTGCAACTTCCCTAGCCCCTCTGGAAAAAAAGATGCAATTACATAAGATAAGCCTTTACAACAACATTCCCCAACAATCGGAGTGATATTGGTTGAAAATGAACAAAATTTCCAGAAATATATAACCTTTGCTAATGAACAACATTACTTCTTTCAAAAAATTAATTCTTTTTCCCCATGATTAACAATAGCAAATTAATTCTGGAGCAAGTTAGTCAATAGCCAATCGAAGCATCAAATTGTAATCCAGAAAGTTATTGAATTCATTTTAATTATAGATATACTAGCACATAATTCAGTTTAAAAGGAGAAATAATGTACTAAATTAAAGCAAAAAACAGTATCTAGAAATAATGAACCTTGATCAGGGCTGAGAAGTTTTCTAACTGAAGACAAAATGGATTCGCAATAAATCCCTTGAGGCTTATTGACAGCAATGAGCCACTCGTCTTCGAAGAGTACATCATTTCTAGAGAGGGAAAAGATGGAAGATTTGGAGGAAGCCGTTAAAGCCCTATTCAGCTCGACGTTCTTCGATAGAAGCGGTGGCGGAGGGGAGAGTGGGACAGGATAATCGGCAAGTGTTTGGGGGGCGTTTTCCGGCTGAAGTTGGGAAGAATTCGCGTGGGCTTCCGCCGCCATCGACGACAATCGGAGAGGTCTGGTAATTTGGAGGAGGGGATGAGCGGGGTAAACCAAGGGTATTCTTGTCATTGCATTTGCATGGTATTGGCCAAAATATCAGGTTACTAAGGGCATCTCCAATGGTAATAGGCCAACTATAGGTCAGCTACAGGCTAGCCACACACTCCTCCTGTTATAATAAACAAAATTATAAAAAATAAATAATTAATAATCACACAAAATACGAAATTAAATTTACAACACAGATACGGGAAAATTCAATAATATTATTTAAATTAAAAAAAGTACATTAATTAAAAAAATTACATCAATTAAAAAAAATCTAACGACGTGCAGTCCTCCGCGCCCACAACTCTTCAATTAAATCTTTTTAGAGTCGAATATGAGCATCCACTTGGCGCATGTCGGCATGTGCCTTGAAACGGCCGACTTTATCGTGAGGTACCCCGCTTCGTACGTTGGGGGCGGCCACACCGTGGCTTGGGCCGGCTTCATTAGCATCGTCATTAGGCCAACTAGTCAGTTGTACACCTTCATCTTCGACAATCATGTTGTGCAGGATAATACAAACGTACATTATATCATCAATGCAGTCGACATGCCACAAACGCGTTAGACCCCTAATTGCCGCACATCGAGATTGGAGCACACCAAATGCGCGCTCCACATCCTTGCGCGCCGACTCCTGCCGTTCCGCAAAGTAGGTCTTCATCTCATCTGATGCGCATCTGATCGTCTTCATAAAGATGGGCCACCTAGGGTATATCCCATCTGCCAAGTAGTAGCCCATATCATGCTGGTTCCCGTTGAAGATAAAACTGATGGCCGGACAGACACCCTAACACTGCTCGTTGAAAAGGGGCGACGAGTTGAGGACGTTGAGGTCGTTGTTCGACCCGGCTACCCCAAAATATGCATGCCAAATCCACAGCCGGTAATCAGCTACGGCCTTGAGGATCATCGGGGGATTCTTTCCCTTGTAGCCGGTCGTGTAGGACCCTTTCCAGGCAGCGGGGCAGTTCTTCCACTCCCAATGCATACAATCTATGCTGCCCAACATCCCGGGGAACCCATGCTTCTCCCCGTGCATCTACATCAGATCCTGGCACTCTTCAGGGGTAGGGCTTCGAAGATACTGATCACGGAATATTTCAATGATGCCCTGGCAGAAATACTTCAGACAATCCAGGGCAGTCGTCTCACCGACGTGGAGGTACTCGTCCCACATGTCTGCCGCGCCTCCGTAGGCCAACTGCCTGATTGCCGCAGTGCACTTTTGTATAGGTATGTGGCCGGGTCTGCCAGCCGCATCGTACCTGAACCGGAAACACAAATATCGACACTCCAAAGCATCAACGATACACATAAACACTGCCCTACGCATCCTAAAACGCAGCCTGAAAAGAGGCGCCCCAAACCTCGGCTCCTCCGCAAAGTAGTCTTCATATAGCCGCTGATGTGCAGCTACGTGATCCCGATCAATCACTGCTCGTCGGTGGACAACGGGTGGAGGTCGAGGTACCGCCGGTTACAAAGCCCTTTGTATCAACCAGTTTATCTCGCGGGACGTATAGGCCTCCAGCTCTTCGTTCATTTGCCGTTCGTACTCCTCAGCATCACCACCACTACTACCACCCGCGTTACTCATTTCACGTTGTTGCTCTTGTACATAAATTAAGATGGAGAGAAAACTCGTTAAAACAAGTGGTACGAATAAAAATGATGTGCAAATCGCGTATATATAGTGTTTCGAAAAAATTTTAAAAAAATTTTTGAGCTGGCCGATCGCTCGCCGATCGGGAGCCTGCAATGGCGGCTAGCCGACCGGCGAGCGGATCGGCCAGCGCCCGAAAATTGGCATCGGGTTGCCGATTTTTTTGCCGAAATGGCCCTCGCCGGTTCCAATGGTTCGGGGAGCGGACCGGCCAGCGCCGGGAATCGGCTAGCCTGTCCGCTCGCCGCCATTGGAGATGCTCTAATGCATTTCTTCAACCCGCATGGAAATTAAAACAAGTTTAAACTATAAATAATCCATATCGTTCCATTTTTAATTCATGAAAATTATCAATAAATCAAAATTTTTTATTGACTTAATCATTCTCATAACTTAAATTAGCCGACTAAATTATACTCCCTCCGTCCCCTAATAGGAGTCGCTCTTTGACCGGGTACGAGTTTTAAGAAATGTAGAGAAAAGTTGGTTGAAAAAGTTAGTGGAATATGGGACCCACATTTTTATATTGATTTTATAATAAAATGTGAGTGAAGTGAGTTAATGGAATATGTGGCCTACTACCATTTATGGTAAAAATGAAGAGTGACTCTTAATGAGGGACGATCCAAAATGGAAATTAGCGACTCTTATTCGGGGACGGAGGGAGTAATTTTTTATATATTTCTTAATTTTTCAATGCAATTAGAATTTTAATAAAATTTATCATTTAAATCATAGTTTTTTATTAACTTTGAGTAACTTGGCATTATCTAGTGATCTATTTCTAGATGATTATTATGTAATTGAGGAAAATATAATAATAGAAATCACAACAAATTTCATCACAATGACAATTGAGAAAATATATATATATAAAAGTTACAATTTAACTGGCTAATTTTATAAGTTATGTCTTTTTAACTTTATATATATTTCTCATGATAATTATTATTATAAGAAATGACCACACATCAAACTAGTGTTATTTTATTCGAAACTAATTCAGTATATAACTCTTAGATAGATAAAGGTGCATATTTTTCGAATTAGTATACCTAATTTTTTTGATAAACATAAGAATAAAATAAATAATGAAAGAATATGGAGTACAACTTTCAATCTTAATCCTATCTAATTATTGGGCTATTTCAATCAACTTCTAAAATACTCCTCAAATTGATTCGACATCCCAAAACCTAAATATGAAGTAGCAGTAATATAGTATAACTCTAATCATATGATATCTCAAGTCATTTGAGATCATCTATCTCAATTTTTAGTATTTCAATTGATGGATATTACAGCATTGTCACCGCATTCGGATTTCACTTATTTATTTAATATTTAAAATATTAGTCATACATTTTTATTTTTTAACCATTAATTAAATTATTTCTTTAACTAGGAGTCTGGGAACGTGTGTAGAAAATATGTAATCACTCCTAAAATTTCCCCTGTATTCGTGTGATTATAAAAAAAAAGAAGAAATAGAAAAATGTAAAATTGTGGTAAATCCAATAACGAAGAATGATGAACAATCTCCGGGTGGTCCCATTCCCGGCGGGAAGCTCGATCCTCCACGAGCACCAGCAGCAGCAAGAATGGTGGCGTCAGGTCCTCGATCCGGGCGGCGAAATCGTGAACCGATGGAACCGCATCTTCTTCGCCATCTGCATGATCGCCCTCTACATCGATCCCCTCTTCTTCTACCTGATCCGCCTGGATCCCCACCACAACTGCCTCAGCATGGAATACCACCTCGCCGCCTTCCTTGTCCCCACCCGCACCCTCGTCGACCTCTTCTCCGCCTTCCACATCCTCCTCAAGTTCCGCACCGCCTACATCGCCCCCAACTCCACCGTCTTCGGCCGCGGCGACCTCGTCACCGACACCAACCTCATCGCCTCCCGATACCTCAAACGCAACTTCGCCATCGACCTCGCCGCCGCCCTCCCCCTCCCCCAGGTCCATTTTAATTAAATTTTTTTATATTAGGGTAGATAACCCATCTATCTTGAAACTATCTAATTATTATTCAAATATGGCAGTGCGTTGTCTGGGGCATCATGCCGATGACAATTGCTCGGACCAGCAACCATGTCAACCACACCATCTCTCTGCTGATCATCCTTCAGTACATCCCCCGCCTCATCATCATCTTCCCTCTCAACTGGCGGATCATCAAGAACACTGGCGTCGTCGCCAAGACTGCTTGGACCGGAGCGGCCTACAATCTCATTCTCTACTTGCTAGCAAGCCATGTAAGTAGAAAATATGATTATGTTGTTATTGTTGTTTATTGGTAATCAGACGAGGTGCAGGCTCTGGGAGCAATATGGTATTTATTGTCCGTGGAAAGAATCTATTCGTGCTGGAGAGATTACTGCGCACTGGAAGGGCGATCCGTTTGCAACACTGGCTATTTCGATTGCTTGTCGATGCTCCCTGGGCATGACGCTTGGCATAACTCCACCCTCGTCTTCCAGAGATGCGATGGCCAGACTGGCGTTTACAATTTTGGAATGTTCGAGATTGCTTTGTATGATCATATTGCTTCTGTCAATTTCTTCGAGAAGTACTTTTATTGTATGTGGTTTGGGTTGAAAAGTTTGAGGTATCCAGTTTCATTACTTATTTTCTCCATTTAACTAATTTTCTTATTTGGGAGTTAATTGCATCTATGCATTTGGTTGTTGGTAGCTCGTATGGACAGAGTATGGAGGCGAGTGCTAAGGTAACTGAGACAATATTTGGGATTCTTGTTTGCATAATGGGCCTCCTCTTCTTCTCGCTTCTCATAGGCAATGTTCAGGTAAAACCTCAATCAACACACTTCAACATCTAAATATCTCCCATTTTGATCATACATATATACACGTACATTGTGTTTGTGTGGATTTCATAGACGTATCTGCAATCTACAACAGCAAGACTTGAAGAATGGAGAGTGAAAAGACGAGACACCGAGGAATGGATGCAACACCGGCAGCTCCCGCCCAATCTGCAGGAGCGCGTCAGGCGGTTCGTCCAGTACAACTGGCTCTCCACCAGAGGCGTCAAGGAAGAAGAGATTCTCCAGGAGTTGCCCCTAGACATCCGCCGCGAAGTCCAAAAGCATCTCTGTCTGGATCTCGTTCGCCGCGTAAGTATTTCTCACACCTAAGGAAACATCGCATCAGAACTCAACATTAGTACTAGTATGATATTACCTGTTTTGAGCTGGATCCTCACAGTATTGCTCATGTGACTTTCCCAGGCCAAAAGGCGTCATACTAATGAAGTAAGAGTTACAATTACACTTATATATTGCTTGCACATTTAGGTCCCTTTCTTTTCGAAGATGGACAACCAACTCTTGGACGCGATATGCCAGCGCCTGGTCTCATCCCTCAACACCAGAGGCACGTTCATCGTGCGCGAGGGCGATCCAGTGAACGAGATGCTCTTCATAATCCGGGGGCAGCTGGAGAGCTCCACCACGGACGGCGGCCGCTCGGGGTTCTTCAACTCCATAACCCTGAAGGTCGGCGACTTCTGCGGCGAGGAGCTTCTGAACTGGGCCCTGATGGCCACATCCCACCTCAACCTCCCGGCCTCCACGCGGACGGTAAAGTGCATCACCGAGGTGGAGGCTTTCGCCCTGCGCGCGGACGACCTAAAGTTCTTCGCGGCGCAGTTCAAGCGCCTCCACAGCAAGCGGCTGCAGCACTCGTTCCGCTACTACTCCCACCAGTGGCGGACATGGGGCGCGTGCATCCTGCAGGCCGCTTGGAGGCGCTTCCGCAGGAGGAGGCTCGCTGATGAGCTCTCCAGGCAGGAGAGCATGCTGAGTTTGCAGGATGTAGACTACGGTGACGACGACGATGACCCCTCCCACCGCGGGAGCAGTGCACTCACTGCGTCTCTCTTGGCTAAGAGATTTGCCAAGAAAGCGAAGAGAGGGACATCCACTCTTAGGAAGCTTAAAATTCTTGCTGGAGAGTCCACTTCGCCAATACCTAAGCTCTTTAAGCCTGATGAGCCTACTTTCTGAATTGTGCCTCTTTTTTCTCTCTCTTTGATTCTTTCACGACACACTTTAACTGGAGTAATATTTTTAACAATTATTGTCTGAATTGTCATAAAACTACATTAATTGCCGAATTTGGTCAAACATGCTTAATATTCTTTGCCATTATTTATTACTATTACTTTTCTTTTCTATTGTAATATCAAGCTTTAACAATTATTACTATTAGTATAATTTTTAGAAATTATTTTTCTGTATTGTCATCAACTACATTAATTGCCAGATTTGGTCCAAACATGCTTAATGAATTTTCTCTGCCATTATTCTTCACTAATTTCCTTTTTGCTGTTAATAATTGTCGACTTTTTCCTATTTATAATAATCCTACATTTCACTAATATTTTATTTGTATAAATTACTCTCTCCATTCACTAATACTATATAGTATCTCATTTTTATATGGATTCAAGTTTTATGAAATTATTTGACTTTGTAAAGAAAGTAAGTAAATATTAGAAAATATTAATGTAATGTGAGTGAAGATATTACAATAAAATGTGAGTGAAGTGAATTAGTAATTTGTGAAACTCACTTGCTAGAAATAACAAAAGTGAAATAAGATACTAATTGATGGATAGACGAGAAAAGAAAAATGAATAATTTGATTGCAAACGAAAAGAAAATAAAAATTGCACCTATATTAGACTAACCTTTTCCACTAACTTTTTTTACAATTCTTAAAATATTTCCAAACCGGGTCAATTTATGATTATAAACGGTGGATCAAATGGAGTAATATTTGCATATGAAATTTTATATGTGTCGTTTTTTAAATTGGACATAAATATTAATTGCAGTTGAAGCACGTGTTTGAAATGATTACTACTCCTATTTGACTTCCAATAATATTTTCTTATCTCAAGCCCCAAATCTAAACGGCCAGACCTGGTTTCTCTATTATTATTGCATTTATTCGTTTTTACCTCTTACAGTATTTTTTAGCGGTTAATTTGTTGTGGTGTAAAATTGATTATGTAGTCGCACATCTTTTGCACAAGAGTAAAAAAAAGACATAATAATTCATGTGCAATTCGAGATGAAAACAGTAACATGAATAGGTGTATATCCGATCTTATTATTTAAGGAGAGATCACTGTGGACTGCAACAAACAACAGAAATGGTTTTGATGGGGAGACAATAGATTGGTGTAGAGATATAGGAGTACATTCATACTCATCCCTCAAAATCCCCTATGCGAATGCACCTATTTGTATCACTCCCACTCCCATGGCGGTGTATAAAAGTTGGCCGAGGCGGAAGTTTCACCGGGAAAGGGAGGCAGAGAGTTATCACCAAAATGGTGGTGGTGGTGCCCCATCAGTAGAGCTTGATCATCCATCCTGTTCAGGCTCAGGTCAGGGTAGAGCGGAGGTTGAGGTGGCATCATCCACTGACTACTCATACTAGGATCAAATCCCAGTGCATTGACATTGTATTGTGGTTGTGCATCCAACCCCAAGCCAAAGGCCTGCTGGTAGTTGGTGTTGTTGGAGGGTGCTGCAGCCACCCCAAAGTCAATCATCCCTCCATTTCGATGATACCCAGCCCAAGACGGTGTCCCCGCGTCCATTGTTGGCAGTGGAGGATACGGATAGTTGTTGAAGTCCAGTGAGAAGGGCTCGAACATGTCCGGATTGAAAAAGGGAGAGGTGTGGCTTGGGAACGGCATCTTGGCCAATGCACAAAGGCGCGGATCGGATTGCAGAAGCTTCTCGTAGTGCTTGTCCAGCACACCTGGCGGGAACCTCAGACTGTGTATCCTGAGAAAGCGAGAGCGATGTATGATATCCATTTGTGTTAGAACTACTGACATTTTATGCACTTGTAATGAACATTTATGCACTTGTAATAAACATGTAATGGAATATCCCTTATAATGAACATTACATGTATATAAAACGTTCATTACTACAAGTGCATAAAATGTTCATGGTTTGTAGTTCTGCAATAAGAATTGTTTGTATTTTATATACCTCCAATTGGGAGCTTGGCCTCCTGTGAAATCAGCAGCCTGCTGCCAAAGGGTGTGCTTTCTTGGCTGAGGGTGGATCTCGCGGAAGAACATCGGGGGCTGATTCAGCTTCACAAAAAAAATAGAACAACCAGTTTATCTCTTTCTCTTGCACAAAGTAGAAAGGAAATAATAAAAAAGAGTTAAAGAGAGAGAAGAAAACCTCGATTTCAAGGGTGCCAGGGAGACCATCGAGTAGGGAAACCCTTATGCCAGAGATATCAGACCACGGCATTTCGAGCTTGGTCTTGAGAGCACCTTCTAGCACCTCCCACACCATTTTACGTTTCGCGTAGTAGAATTTGGCTGTGACGTCGCCTTCATTCTTAGTCACTTTCTGCATGTCACGAGAAAATATGAATAAAGTAAAAGAGATGAATATAAAAAATGAGAAATAAATTTTAAGTAACTTTCCATTTTTAGTATGTGACTGACTATTATTTGTGTACGGAAAGAGTATTAGCTAATCTCATTGATAATTAATTTCTACGTACCTCCCAAGTTCCGATCTGGAGGAACGTTGCCGGGAAATTGGAAGCCTTTAATTTCTCCGAAGATACATATTCCTCCACTCTTCTTCTGGGCACATCCTTACCGGAAACGGGACGCTTCCCTTTAGTCAAACTCATCTGCACCAGATTTAGGAATGATGGAGTCTTACTCAGGTTCAACCCAAGAGGGCTTGATTGGGATGAACTCTCTGCACTTCCTTCCTACAAATCCAAAATGGCTATTAAAATAATACACTTTGGCTAACAATCTTGTTTTTATTTTTTTTTACTATTAAACACACGTGATCGATATATATATTTCATCAGTTGTAGTGTCATACGCGACCATTTACTATTGCAAGTGTTAAGCTATAAAGTGAAAAAAGGGGGTAAAAAAAAGGAATGTAATGTAAGGTTGGGAAAAGATATAATCGTATTTTTTTTATTTCCGAATGTGGTTTGCAAGTATTGCACAATATTGCGCGTGCGAGCTAAAACAAATGCACAAAAACAAATAAAAAAATGAGTTTTTTGTTTCAACTAAAAATGAAGAAGGGACCCAAGAAAGAAGAAGATGAAGAAGAGAGAACCTGGTTGTTGTTCTCAGAGCCTGAAGAGAGTGAATTCCTCTTCGAGCCGCCGGAATCTTCACCAGAGAAGCCATCATGATTTGCAGTTTGAAAATCATGAGTTGGGAAATATGCTTCTCTATCATTCCAAAAAACACTCTCATCACTATTACCCATATTTATTTTCTAACTAGCAAGCTTCTTGTTGATTTTCTTGTGTGATGAATACACATATGTTGGTATTGGTATGGTATATATAGGCAGAGGGCGACTAAGGGTGTGATGAGAAACAGCCAAGAGTTGAAAGAAAAGAAAGGAATTGGCACACTGTTTGACTTAAGATCATGAGCCAACAGCATTTTTTAGTGGTAATGAAAACATAAGAACTAGGGATATGTATTGCTATCTCTTTAATTATTGCTATCGCCCGATTTTTGATTAGGCTAATTTGAGATAAATATTATCGATGGTGAAAATTAAGTGGTCGTCAAATTAATTTTTATAAATTGTAGTACTAGTTAATTTTCATAAGTTATAATAGTAGTAATAAAATTATCTTTAGATTAAATGGGGTCAATATGATCATGTGATCGAAGGATTATACGAATCAGTTGTCGCGTATAACGTCATTGTACTGAATGGAATTGTCGTGTATAGCGCCATGGTACGGAATGATTTTAAATCATAAAAAGTGTACTTTTATGTTTCGTGTTGCGACTCTTACGAGTTATGTACCCTTTCATATTACGTGTACCAAGTAAAAATGAGAACAATATAATTATTCATATCAAAATTGATTATAATTTATTGATTTTAAGTTGATAGGTAACACTATTTCTTTTATATATTTTTCCAATTAAATCTCATTTTTGTTAATTTGGGTTTATTTGACCCAAGGAACTATATTCTATTGGGGATTTGCCTCGCAAATTTTTGTTGTCATAATTTTACATTATTGTATACTACTATTTTATTCAGAACTTACTTTACATTTAATAATGACGGATCCTTATGGATTTCTCTCCTAGATTGTTGGTTAGCATGTGAGAGATTTTTAAGTTAAAGACAGCAATATTTATTTATTGAATTTGTATATTAGATAATAAATTTTGCTTTTGCTTTTATAAAATAGCAATGTGGAATAAATGAATGATAACGCGTATTTATTTTCTTTAAAGAAAAAGTATAAAAGAACAAAAATTTGTATGACCAAGCTCATTCAAGAAAAACTTATTCTCCCTTTGACTTTGACTTGCTCGTTTCGATTCAAGTTTTAAAAAATATAAAAAATATAAATGAGTAAATTAGTGAAATCTGATTCATATTTTATATATTAATTTTATAATAAAAAATAAAAGTAATTAGTTGAATCTAATTCATACTTTTATATAATATTAATTTTATAGTAGAAAAATGAAATTAATTAGTGGAATATGAAATTTATTACCAAAATCAATAAAAAGCAAATGAGACATATATTCACGGACGAATGAAATATTATTATTCTACATGAAAACTACGTACTTCATCCATCTGCTATATAAAGTCTCGTTTTTTACTCACAACAGGTTTGAAAAATGTGAAGGAAAACGGATGGAAAAGTTAATGGAGTGTGAATTCAAGTTTTATAAATTTTATAATATAATATTAGTATAATAATTTAATGATGTGTAAATTTATTTACCCAAAATAGAAAAAAAGTAAATAGAAGTTTTAGTTGTGAATATTCCAAAAGGCAAAATGAGACATTTTACTGCAGATGAAGGAAATACAATATACTCCCTCTGTCTATAATAAATATTCTCATTTATGGACGACACGAACTTTAATTAACAATAGGTAAAGTAGCATAAAGAAAGATTAAAAGAAGATAAAGTAGGGATATAAAAAGAAAAAAATGAGCAAAAACATAAATATTAATTGGACTGACCAAAAAAGTTGAGACTAACTTTTTATGGATAGAGCGAGTATTAAAAATGACATTTTAAATATTTAAAAGTGATTAAAGTGACAATTTTTTAATAAAATGTTACTGATTTAATGAATGACTATGTCAAGGGGCGTAGCCACTTGAGGAGGGTAGGGTGCAAATGCCCCCTCTCAAATATTTTTTTTACTATTTTCTTCTTCAATTTTTGTAAATTTTTCAATTTCCTTCATAAATGCCCTCCCTCAAATTCTAAAAAATTCTTTATAAATATAATTTTGCCCCTTCTGAATTGAATTCTTGGCTCCGCCCTTGACTATGTCCAATTATGTCGGATTTGACTTGTGCTAGCAGCCCCTTTTTCGGTAAGTAAATTTGGATCATGTCGGATTTGATTCGTGCAAAATTGTGCACATTGAAGCTCATTTTTTGGCAAGTAGAATTGGATTATTGTCGGATTTGACCCGCGCTAACGTGTGCATATTGGTGCTTCTTTCTTGGTAAGTAAAATTGATTTTCTACGTTTCCTGTAATATTTTATAAAAAATTTATTGCAAGAATTTAAATTAATTAAAAATAATGTTTAGAATAAAATTCAAAATATTCTAACTAAATGTACCGAGCACGCACTGCTCGGGGTACCAAATACTACAATACATGTAAATTATTTAATACAGTAGAAACTAAGATTGATTTAAAATTATTAAAACATACTGTTGACGTGTAAAAAGTAACAAACTCTATGGTAACTTTGTTTGTCCAAGTAGATATATACTCGGTAAATATGATATAATTATCCAATATATACCGAACACATGGGTTGTTCGGCATAATGGACAATTATTTTACTAATTTCATTTTCTTAGTAAATGGCTAATCAGTGTAGCTGGGGTCACTATAAACGTTATGAGAAAAACATGTTCTTAGTAAAGTTTATTATTTAGTAAATGGCTAATCAGTGTAGCTGGCTAATTTCATTGTTTGTTACCAGTGTTATTTTATATGATTACACTTAAAATTGCATCATTTTTAATAATATCATGAAAGAAAAGAAAACGATGGAATCTAGCGATCTGATATAATTGATTACATTATCCTAATACGGTGCACTAATATTATACAGTATCAAATATAATTAAGAACATAGATCTTCACTGATTAGGTGTGAAATATAAGCACAGAACATAATTCTAATTGGATTGTGGGATAAATAAACCATAAATCATAATATAAAAATGAAGCACGTGCAGACTTTGATAGAAAGAGTTTTGATGCTAAATCTTTCATAACTTTGCCAGAAAGGGGTAACCCAATTGCATTGCATGCGCAATAGGAATTGAAAGTGACAGTGATAACACACACGCACATATGTGTATATAATAATTGTAGTGTTGATTTATTGTAGTTTTATCCAGAGAAATAAATCAAGAGAAAGAGTCACATTCTTTGACTATGACTGATGCTTGTAATGACCAATCATTACTTTTATATGATTGTGAAAGAGATTGGTTGATTTGATTCTCATTTCTTGTATTAGTCATCACCTTTCTAATTTGGAAACCAATGTCGGCTCATGAATACTTTATTATTCATGGTATGCAAATATCATTGCCAAAGAGATAAAAATTATTAACAGACAATTGTATGAAAGAGTTCGATTGAAATCCAATTATAATTATGCCATTTTCTTGGTTGGTGGAAGTATGACAAGGGAATTGGACCCATAATATCTTAACGACTAGCTAGATCAACACAAAGGCCAACCTCATTCGAACATGTTTCCTTTCTCTACACCAACTAATTTAGAAAATGTAACACTACTAGAATAATTGATTTTTCACTAAATCCTATTTATGGAGTAGAGAAAAATTTCACAAGTACTATCCTACACATGTTTGTTTTGATTCTAACAAAGAAAATAGAAACAAATTCAAGGAGTGTAGTCGAGTAGCATGTGACTCGTTGACAAACTCATATTTTCATCAGTTTAATTGGTCTGTTGAAGTGCTAAATACCGAGTTTATCACTCGAAATTGTCCTTGTCCAGCCATTTATTCTATCTTTTGGAGTTTTATGTGTTTGTTGAGTGTTTTAGGAAAAAACGGATGGAAAGGAGGCAAAATGCTACTGTGCGTGCTAGGGGGGCAGATTGGCTCAAAAATGCATCACCCGGCCGGGTGAATATTCAGTGTAACAATTCCACCCGGTCGGGTAGAGTGATCCAGCATTTGAGTGGCAGAAAGGTGTCGAAAATGACCACCCGGCCGGGTGGATTTCCAGTGTAATAATCCCACCCGGACGGGTACTGTGGTTTGACGCCTCTTTTAGTAGAAAACGTGATTTTTTATGCGGAAAAATCAGAAGAAAAGCCTAGGGTTGCAGGCTAGGAAATTCATTCTACACCCTACCGCCTACCACACTCTCACACACTCCCAATAATACTTTGAAGAGAAATTTGAAGATTGAAGACTACAAATCGAAAGATTGAAGTTTCCATTCCATAGATCTATCTCACAGGAGTATCTAGTTTGCTTTATTATGTGAGTATTTGATTGAATCCTTTGTTTTGGTTTTCATGAAGAACATGAGTAGCTAAACTTATAGTGGAGTTTTGGTGAAGACTACAATGGATGTTTGTGATTAATTCAATAACTTCTTTAGATTGCTTAGCTCTTGTGATTTCTTTGTTCACTCTTGTGCTTTTTCCAATTCAATTGCTTAGCTACCAATTGGGTTTGTTTACCTAGATAGTAGTAATCAAGAGATACCTAACTAGGGATGATAAAAGAGTGAACATCACATTGATAATCTACACTCGGGAGAGGGGATCCTTTGTGAGGGCTTGGGTCTTTTGTTCCTTGGAGTTAATCTAAACATATTAGGAGACTTCAATATTAAGGGTTAATCAACGGGGTAAGTACACTCAAGAGAGGGCTTAGCCTAAACTAGCGACTTTCCTAGTAATCCTAGAGACATAAAATGGGTAATCGAAGTTGTTGAACTAATTACATGACATTTCCATTGTAGTTGGATCCAAAACTCTACTTTTCACTTTGTGATACTTTTTTCTTGTGTTAAACTCTCTTTGTTACTTTTATTTACTTTTACTTATTATATGCTTTTAGTAGTGTTAGCACAAAACCAAATCCTTTCCGATTGTCTAGATAGTAATCGACGTTTGTTCGTGGTACTAGAGTTGATATAATTTTGTCTCTATGGGATACGATACTCTTGCTTGCTAATTTCTACACTAACCCCGTACACTTGCGGGTATTTCTTATGTTAAAATAAGTTGAGTCACTCATCCATCCTTAACCAAATAGTCAGGGAGGCAATTGTCCCATCCTCCAAAATGTACACAAATTAGCACAGAGAATAGTCACTGAGTTCGTCAGTGGATACCTTGGATCCTTGGGCCATTGTTCTGTAATATCCCAAAAATGACCCTAGACGGAGTTTCCATTCCGATTTAGAAATACTAGAATCAGACCTTACGACAAATAATTCGATATCAAAAATAGTGAAAATCATATATGGTTGGAAATAAAAGGGAATTAGAAGGTTTATAATCAGGATAAATAGAGTTTACAAATTAGGTTTTCGGTAATGGTTTTGCCGAGAGAGTTGAATAAATTTAAATAATAAGTAATAGTTAATGAGAGTTATTGTATCTTTCTAAATGAGTATTAAAAGTACAATATGAGTAATATTATGCAAGAAATTAGAATTTGATTGATGTTTGTATAGGAAATTGATAAAAAAAAAGGGGCAAATTTGTAATTTCACATGAAATACACTACTCTAATGACTTGATCTACGTGTGGCGATTTTATTCCTACAAGTAATACCATAAGATGAGTTCTTTTTAATTCTTATGGCAACATAATTTCCATGAATTAAAATAATAGTTGGGGGCACCTTTTTTAGATCAAAATTAGAATTCTTCTTCCCTAAATTCTTCATCAAAAAAATCGGCAGCTCCTCTCCAAGACTCCATGGCCATTTTTCTTCACTAATTTGCAACTTACATCGATGATGGAATCGTATAATCGGGACATTCTTGAGGTGATCACGCCCTTGCAGTCGGCGAAAAGTGAAGGCGCGCGAGACTAAGATAACTGATGTATGAAGACGCTTTGGGCCTTCGAGGTAAGGTGTCCTATGTTAGAACTCAATTTCGTTAATAAGAATTTTTATAAATACTAGTAAGTGCATGTTGATTGACCATGTGTATTATGTATGAATGATATGAGTTATATGTTCATATTGTGATATAATTAGTATTAGTATGATCTGCTCAGATATATGTGAATCTGTTGATTTTACAGTGATAATAATTTGTTACATGTTTATGCAAGATTTGATGTATCGAGTGTGCTCCTATAGAATTTTGATGTGTAATAGTATGAGATACGAAAATGTGTTTAAGAATATGTTTATTAGGTATAATTGGTGTGTCATAGGAAAACAATATTGCATTATATGTAATCACTCGCCTTCTGGTAATTGAAGTGGGAATAGTCTTTTATCTGTAGGCCATACACATTGCTCTTTAGAGCATCTGACATAATTTGCTCTACGAGTGTGATATGATTGGCTCTTTTGAGTGTCTGATACGATTTGTTGTCTGCACCATAAATGGGTGGTCCGTGTGGCATCCTTTCAAGGGCAATAGCTGCATATGATTTGACAGTGTATCGATGTCTGTTACTGAGCACGATAAAGGAGATATATGTGTTATAATATGCGATTTTATGAAATCTCCATTATAATTATGATATATCTTGATATTTAGAGCAGGACATAGAGTTACATTACTAGTGTATTGATGTCTGTTACTGAGCACGATAAAGGAGATATATGTGTTATAATATGCGACTTTATGAAATCTCCATTATAATTAGGATATATGTTGATATTTAGAGCAGGACATAGAGTTACATTACTATGTTTCTGTTGAGTTATGATACAAGTGTTGGAAATTTGATACTCCCCCCGTCCCACAAAGATTGTCTCACTTTGACTAGACACGAGTTTTAAGAAATGTAATGAAAAGTGAGTTGAAAAAGTTAGTGGAATGTGAGTCCTACTTTTATATATTAGTTTTATAATAAAATGTGAGTAGGAATGAGTTAGTGGAATATAGGGTCCACTATAAAAAATGGCAAAAAGTGAAATGAGACAAATTTTATGGGACTGACGGAAATGGAAAAAGGGACAATCTTTGTGGGACGGAGGGAGTATTTGCTAATGTGAATTGATGATGTATATGAACTTTTGTATCGATGTACGCTCTGTGAGATTTTCTTGTAAGTCTCAAAAGTCTAAAAATGGGATGAGGACGGGAAAGTAGATAAGTTTATTTACTGTGAATACTTTTTTTTCTAACGAGGTAAAGACCATTAGATTTCTATTTATGTAAATATGATGGTATATTATTTCTCGATTCTGAATAATTTTGTTTTAATATATGAATACTCTAATGGGCTTTCTAAGCTATTCTCCCTCCCTACAAGTTAAGTTATAAATTTTGACATCAGAGTAGCGCAACAGCTGCATCTTCTGCTAGTCACTAGTCGTTTGAGAAAGTTTAGAAAGTGTGGCATGTTTAGTATGAAGCTTTGGATAGTTCATTTCCGCTGCAATGTCCTAATATGATAAATTTTCCGTAATGTATTTTGTTTGAGTTTCCACAATTTCAGAATCATGACATCATTATGTGGTGTATTTAAGAGGTGTTACATGTTCTACCTAATGCACCTATTTGAATCACTCTTACTCCCATGGCGGTATGTAAAAGTTAGGGGAGGCCGAAGTTTCATCGGGAAACGGAGGTAGAGAGTTATCAACGAAATGGTGCTTCCCCATCAGTAGAGTTTGATCATCCATCATGTTGAGGCTCGGGTCAGGGTAGAGCTGAGGTTGAGGTGGCATCATCCACTGAGCACTCATATTGGGATCAAATCCCAGTGCATTGACATTGTATTGAGGTTGTGCATCCAACCCCAACCCCAAGCCATAGGCCTGCTGGTAGTTTGTGCGGGAGGGTGCTGTAGCCACCCCAAAGTCAATCATCCCTCCATTTGGATGATAACCATCCCAAGATGGTGTCCCCTCGTCCATTGTTGGTAGTGGAGGATACGGATAGCTGTTGAAGTCCAGCGAGAAGGGCATGAGCATTTCTTGATTGAAAAAAGGAGAGGAGTGGCTCGGGAATGGCATCTTGGCCAATGCACACAGGCGCGCATCGGATTGCAGAAGCTTCTCGTAGTGTTTGTCCAGCACACCGGGGGGGAACCTCAGATAGTGTATCCTGAGAAAGCGATAGCATTTTGTTAGAACTACTAACCATGAACATTTTATGCACTTGTAGTAAACATGTAAAATGAACATGCAAGTGCATAAAATGTTCATAGTTTGTAGTTTTGCAATAAGAATTGATTGTACCATGAGAGAGACATACATGATCGTGATCATTTGGTAACCAATTCTTATTGCAGAACTACTAACCATGCACATTTTATGCACTTGTAATGAACATTTTATGCACTTGTAATAAACATGTAAAATGAACATTATATAAAATCTTCATAGTTTGTAATTCTACAATAAGAATTGATTGTACCCTGAGAGAGATACACATGATCGTGTTCATTTGGTAACCAATTCTTATTGTAGA
The DNA here is from genome assembly GCF_004379255.2 of Salvia splendens. Taxonomy (NCBI): domain Eukaryota; kingdom Viridiplantae; phylum Streptophyta; class Magnoliopsida; order Lamiales; family Lamiaceae; genus Salvia; species Salvia splendens. Next base: position 27,675,227 of record NC_056042.1, on the reverse strand, counting down.
ACTAATAACCATGCACATTTTATGCACTTGTAATGCACATACCTCCAATTGGGAGCTTGGCCTTTTGTGAAATCAGGGGACTGCTTCCAAAGGGTGTGCTTTCTTGGCTGAGGGCTGATCTCGTGGAAGAACATCGGGGGCTGGCTCAACTTCACAAAATTTTTTTTTATCTCTTTCTCTTGCACAAAGTTGAAAGGAAATGATAAAAAAGAGTTAAAGAGAGAGAAGAAAACCTCGATTTCGAGGGTGCCGGGGTGACCATCGAGTAGGGATACCCTTATGGCAGAGATATCAGACCATGGCATTTCGAGCTTGCTCTTGAGAGCTCCATCTAGCACCTCCCACACCATTTTGCGCTTCGCGAAGTAGAATTTGGCGGTGACATCGCCTTCATTCTTAGACGCCTTCTGCATGGCACGAGAGAGAAAGAGAAAATATGAATAAAGTTAAACAAATGAAGATAAAACGCGAGTTATAAATTGAGAGTTACATTCCATTTTTAGTACGTGAACTATTATTTGTGGACGGAGAGAATATTAACTAATCTCATCATTAATTAATTTCTACATGCCTCCCAAGTTCCGATCTGGAGGAGCGTTGCTGGAAAATTGGAAGCCTTTAATTTCTCTGGAGTTACATATTCCTCCACTCTTCTTCTTGGCACATCCTTACCGGAAACGGGATGCTTCCCTTTATTCAAACTCATATGTACCAGATTTAGGAACGACGGCGTCTTACTCAAGGTTAGCCCAAGAGGGCATGATTGGGATGAACTCTCTGCACTTCCTTCCTACAAATCCAAAAACTCTATTAAAATTATACACTTTGGCTAACAATCTAGTTTTTATTTTTTGTACTATTATTAAAACACACATGATCGATATATTTCTTCAGGTGTAGAGTCATACGCGACCATTTACTATTTATTGCAAGTGTTAAGGTATAAAGTGAAAAAAGGGGAAAAAAGGAATGTATGGTTGGGAAAAGACATAATCTTATTTTTAAAAATTTTTTGAATGTGGTTTGCAAGTATTGCACAATATTACGCGTGCGAGCCAAATATGGTTGCGCGAGCTGAAACAAATGCACAAAAACAAGTAAAAAAAATGAATTTTTTTTCAACTAAAAATGAATGGACCCAAGAATGATGAAGATGAAGAAGAGAGAACCTGGTTGTTGTTCTCACAATCTTCACCAGAGAAGCTATCATGATTTGCAGTTTGAAAATCATGAGTTGGAAAATAGGCTTCACTATCATTCCAAAAAACACTCTCATCCATATTTAATTTCTCACTAGCAAGTTTGTTTTGTTGATTTTCTTGTGTGATGAATACAAATGTGTTGGTATGGTATATATAGGCAGAGGGCGACTAAGGGAGTGAGAAACAAGAGTTGAAAGAAAAGAATGCAATGGGCTCACTGTCTGACTTAAGATTATGAGCCAACAGCATTTTTTGGTGGTAATGAAAACATAAATACTAGGGATATACTATAGATAAATATGCTATCGACCGATTTTTTATTAGTCTAATTTGAGATAAATATTATAGATAGTGAAAATTAAGTGGTCGTCAAATTAATTTATATGAATTGTAGTTATTTTCATAAATTCTAGTAATAAAATTATTTTTCCATTAAATGCGGTCAATTTGATCATGTGACCGAAGGATTATTCGATCAGTTGCCGTGTATTGCGTCATGGTATGAAATGGAGTTGTCGTGTATAGCGTCATGGTACGGATGGTTTTAAATCATATAAAGTGTACATTTATGTTGATTGTTGCTACTCGTACGAATATTACCCTTCCATATTAAGTGTACCAAATTAAAATAAGAACAATAAATTTCTTCATCTCAAAATTGGTTATAATTTATTGAAATTAAGTTGATAAGTAAAATAAGAACAATAAATTTTCTTATCAAAATTGATTATAATTCATTGAAATTAAGTTCATAGGTAACATTATACATTATTTCTTTTACACTCAATCCGTCCTAGTAAATATGAATTATTTAGTTTTTTGCATGAAATTTTATGTAGTGTTATTTTGTAAGTTAATGAAGAAAGTGTAAAATAAGAGAGATGAAAAAATAAAGAATGTGTTATTTCCATTTTAGGAAACGTTTCATTTTTAATGGGACAATGCCAAAAGAAAAACCTCTCCTTAATAAATCTCATTTTTTGTTTAATTTGGGTTCATTTGACCCAAGGAACTCTATTCTTTTTGAAATTTGCCTCGTAAATTTTTGTTGCATACTTTTACTTTAATGTATATTATTTTCTTCAGAACTTACTTTATATTTAATGACGGATCCTTATGGATTTCTATTCTAGATGTTAGTTAGAAAGTGAGAAATATTTAAGTTAAAGATAGCAATATTTATTTATGGAATTTGTTCATTAGATATTAAATTTTGCTTTTGCTTTTATAAAATAGCAATGTAGAGTAAATGATGATAACGCGTATTAATTTTCTTTAAAGAAAAAGTATAAAATAACAAAAAAAACTGTGTGACCTCATTCAAGAAAAAGTTACTCTCCCCTTTCTATTAGCATTTGACTTATTTTGATTCTATTCGAGGTTTAAAAAATATAAATAAATATGAATGAAGAAAATTAGAGGAATCTGATTCATATTTTTATAAATTAATTTTATAGTAAAAAGTGAAATTAATTATTGTAATCTAATTCATACTTTTATATAGTACTTCTTCCGTTCCACTTAAGATGTCCACATTCTTGAGTGACACGAGATTTTAGAAAGAGTTATTAGGTATAGTAAGTAGAGATTTTTTTTTGAATATTTTAATGAGGAGAGAGGGGAGATGGATTAATCTCTAAATATAGAAAGTGGACATTTCATGTGGAACAAACTAAAAAGGAAAAGTGGACATCTTGAATGAGACGGAGGTAGTATTAAATTTATAGTGAAAAGTAACAAAATTCATTACCAAAATCAATAAAAGGTAAATGAGACATGTATTCACAGACAAATGAAGTACTTCATCCGTCCACGAAAAATAGTCTCATTTTTCTATTTTGTGATGTCTACAAATGAAGTACTTTCTCTTTATTTTAACTATTTATTATAATTTTCTTAAACCACATGCAAAAAGAAAGGAAGAGGTGATATTAACTGGGATTAAGAACAAACATCTTCACTGATTAGGTATGAAATATAAGCACATAACGTAATTTTAATCGGATTGTAGGAATAAATAAATCATGAATCATAATATAAAAATGAAGCACGTGCAGACTTTGTTAGAAAGAGTTTCCAATTTCATGCGCAATAGTATATAGGTATTGAAAGTGATAGTGATAACTCACACACTCAAACACGCACATGTGTATATAATAATTGTAGTGTTGATTTATTGTAGTTTTATCCAAAGAAAGAAATCAAGAGAAAGATTCACATTCTTTGACTATGATTGTGAAAGAGATGGTTGATTTGATTCTCATATCTTGTATTGGTAATCACCTTTCAAATTGGAAACCAATGTCGGCTCATGAATACTTTATTATTCATGGTATGCAAAGACAAATTGTATGAAAGGAGTTCGATTGAAATCCAATTATAATTATGCCATTTTCTTGGTTGGTGGAAGTGTGACAAGGGAATTGGACCCATAATATCCTAACAAGAAGCTAGATAGGCCAACCTCTTTCGAACAAGTTTCCATCCTATACACCAACACCAACTAATTTAGAAAATGTAATACTACTATTAATTAGAATAATTGATTATTTCACTAAAACCTATTTATGGCGTAGAGAAAAATTCCACAATTATCAGACATGTTTGTTTTGATTATCACAAAGAAGATAGAAACATATAGCTAATAGGATAGCAGGTACTCCCTCCGTTCCATAGTAATAGAGTCATTTTGTTATTTTGGTACGTTTCATAGTGTTGAAAAAAGGGACGTCATTAATATGCCGCCCAACATTCATTGTGGGTGGTGAGTCCCTAAGTCTTGTAGAGTACCAAGTGGAGTATAGTCCCTATGTTGTGTAGAGTTCCAATTATTGATGTACTAGATCCTTCTATTTCACCCTATAAATACTAGGGTGAATGAACTTTTGATAGTATAAGAAAAACATACAAGAAATATTCTCTATCTACTTCCTATTCTCTATATGCCTTACCAACTTATCTATACCACTCTCGATAACCATCTTTAAGATGGTATCAGAGCAGGAAATCAACAAAAAGCCTCAAATGGAGGTCAACCAAATACATACTCTCGAGCTATTGATCGAGACAATCTCAAATCTAATTGATTTGTACAAAACCAACCCAAATAAAAACCAAAAATGCTACCGAACGAAGAACCTCGGTGTGAAATCCAATCCTACTGCAGCATCAGCCACAAGCCCTTGCCTTCCTCAGAAACCCCCAAATCCCAATCAAGTCCAGCGAGTCTGCGAAACTGCTGCTCCGAGGAAGACCAGCGGCGTCTGCGAATCTGCAGCATCGGCGAATCTGCTGCTCCGAAGAAGACCAGCGAGTCTGCGAAACTGCTGCTCCGAGGCCAACGCACCGACGGACAGCGCCTTGGTATCCTTCTGCTCCGACGGACATCGGCGACGGACATCGGCGAATCTGCTGCTCCGAAGAAGACCAGCGAGTCTGCGAAACTGCTGCTCCGAGGCCAACGCACCGACGGACAGCGCCTATCCACCTTCGTCGATGGAACCGTCGGACTCCCGCTGGCTCTTCTGCCGGTCAGCAAGTCCGGCACCGTCCTCAGCCTCGGAAGCATGTCGTCCTCAGCGTCCCTACCGTGAAATGACGACGCCTTCTCCGACAAGCGCCTATCCATCGAAGAGCATCGACGGCGGCGGCGGCTTTGCGATGAGAAACGGGGAAGAAGCGAAAGAAATTGAAGGGGAGGCGGAAATCAGAAAGGGGGCGTCTATGGCTGAATGGAGGAGAGGATGTGTTAATCAATCCCTCAATTTGCAAAAAGGCCCCCCCAGCTTGTTAGTATCCCAAAAAACACCCCATCCAAAAAATACCTCCAACAATTCCCCCCAGTCAAAGCCTTTATTTCAAACTAAGCCCCATTTGACCAAGAAATTCCAAAACCCACCCCAATCTGTCCCAAGTTCCAGAAAGACACCCCAAATTTTTGAAAAATCCAGAAATACCCACCTCAATTTCGAATTTCAGCCTTCTATCTCTTGTTCAAACTCATACCAAGCTCTAGCGTACTCATCATCCGCAAACTTAGGACCCAAAGACTGCCACTGGATTTTTGATTGTGGGGCAACCGACACAATGTCTTTTGATGCATCAGACTTCCTCAATATTTCTCAATCCACAAAAAGTTTTGTCCAAACAGCTAGTGGGGAGTTAGCACAAGTAGAGGGGGCGGGAACTGTCACTATCTCACCAACTCTTCGCCTCTCGAACTGTCTTTATGTTCCTTCATTGTCCCACAAACTTTTGTCTGTTAGCCATGTAACAAGAGATCTCAACTGCAAATTGCTAATGCAACCTCATTTTTGTATGTTACAGGATATCAAGACGGGGACGATAGTTGGGCGTGGCACTGAGCGACATGGATTGTACTACGTGGATGAGATAGCCCAACAGAGTACTGCGATGCTAACTCACGGACTAACCGACAGACAGATTTGGCTCTTGCATCGCCGGTTAGGACACCCATCCATAAGTTATCTTCGTTTGATCTTTCCTGAGTTAGTTTCTTCTACGCATGTTTTGAATTGTGAAACTTGTGTTTTAGCAAAAAGTCACAGACATTCTTTCAAATTAAACAACACTAGAGAAAAATCACCTTTTGCTTTGGTTCACTCTGATGTGTGGGGCCCTGCTCCGGTTACTGGAGGACAAGGTTTTCGATATTTTTTGTTGTTTATTGATGATTTTTCGCGTATGACTTGGATTTATTTTTTGAAAACAAAATCAGAAGTTTTCGAAAAATTTACTGAGTTCTATCGTCTTGTCCAAACCCAATATAACTCTAGAATTCAAATCCTTAGATCGGATAATGGGAGGGAATATGTGAACTCTAGAATGAAAACCTTCTTCACCGAAAAAGGCCTTGTCCACCAAACATCGTGTGCGTATACACCAGAACAGAATGGGGTAGCCGAACGAAAAAACCGATACATTCTGGAGATCACCCGTGCACTCCTAATCGAATCCCACATTCCTAAATCCTTTTGGCCAGAAGCTATTGCAACAGCTGTTTACCTCCTCAATCGTCTTCCAACAGGAATCCTAAACTTCAAAACCCCCCTAGAGGTCTTCTCTTCCCAACACTCGACACCTTCATCTCTCAACCTCGAACCCAAAATTTTCGGTTGTTCCGTATTTGTTCACATACCCAAACATGATCGTGACAAATTCTCACCATGTGCAGTAAAATGTGTCTTCTTGGGTTATGGGAAAAATCAGAAAGGGTATAGGTGTTATGACCCGTCAACAGATCGCATGTACGTAACTATGAACTGCGACTTTGTTGAGAGTGAGTACTTCTATAGCCAATCTAGTGGTCAGGGGGAGAGTGAGAATCCAAGCAGTGACGCACTAAATTGGCTACCTCTGTGGGGAGAAACTATTCAGGGGGAGGATACTCAGGGGGAAAACAACCAAACTACCCTACCAAACCAAAATCCTGTTGTTGACAATGGTCCAACAGAGGAAGTTAGCAGTACCACTGGGCAGTCAAATCCACAGGAACATAACATGCCGCTTCAGGACACTGCCAAGCTATCTGACCAGTCCTTGAATCCTGAGGTAAATGCTTCTGATCCCAATATCGGTACCCTACTTGAAACCACTGACAGTGACAGGGAAAACAGAAGTGGTACAAATGAGCCACCAACGGAACAAGAGAGAGAGCACGGCAGATTGCCCCAAAGAAGTACAAGGGGCATTCCTCCTCGAAGATATTCGCCAGACTGGAAAGGGCGGAAATCTAGATACAGTATTGCCAATCTCACCCAGGGACACCTTACCGAAATGGCTAGGGCGTTCGAAGCTGCACTTTATGAAGAAGAAGAGATTCCGCAGTCCTTCGAAGAGGCAATGAAACACAAGCACTGGAGGGAAGCCATGAAGAAGGAGATTGATGCCTTGATAAAAAATGAAACGTGGGAAAAGTGTACTCTACCTCCGGGAAAGAAACCAGTAGGATGTCGGTGGATCTTCACCATAAAGAGGCATGCAGATGGTTCAATCGAGAGATACAAGGCAAGATTGGTTGCTAAGGGATATACTCAGGTGTATGGAGTAGACTACGAAGAAACTTTCTCCCCTGTCGCCAAACTAAATACAGTAAGAGCACTTCTATCGGTAGCTGCATGTAAGGAATGGCCATTATACCAGTTTGATGTTACAAATGCCTTCCTCCATGGAGAACTTGAGAAAGACAAAGAAGTCTACATGGAGGTCCCCCCAGGTTTTTGTGAAGAATTTGGAAAAGGACAGATGTGCAGACTGAGGAAGACTCTCTATGGGTTAAAGCAATCCCCCAGAGTGTGGTTTGGAAGATTTTGCCAGGCAATGTTCAAACATGGCTTCAAACAGAGCCATTCAGATCACACGCTATTCCTAAAGAAGAGGAACGATAAAATGACATGTCTAATAATCTATGTTGACGACATGATCATAACAGGAGATGATGCCGATGAGATCCAAAATCTAAAGGAGAATCTTTTCAAGGAGTTTGAAATGAAGGACTTGGGAGCTTTAAAGTACTTCCTAGGAATTGAAGTATTGAGATCCAAGCACGGAATATTCCTAAGGCAGAAGAAATATGTTCTTGACATGTTAGCAGAAACGGGCCTACTGGACTGCAAACCTGCTGAAACGCCAATGGTACCCAACCATGGATTGAAGATTGTGGATGGAGCTAAGCCTACAGACCGTGAAAGATATCAACGGTTAGTAGGAAAACTTATCTATCTCTCTCATACTAGACCCGACATCACATATGCAGTTGGAGTGGTCAGTCAATTCATGCATCAGCCTCAGGAAGACCACATGGATGCTGTCATGAGAATCGTGAGATATTTAAAGGGAACAGTCGGTTATGGGGTATTCTTAGAAAAAAAGAAAGACTTGGAAATTGATGGATACACCGATGCAGATTGGGCAAGCAATCCAGTCGATAGAAAATCCACTGGAGGATATTTTACCTTTGTTGGAGGAAACCTAGTCACTTGGAGAAGCAAGAAGCAAAAGGTTGTAGCATTATCAAGCGCAGAAGCAGAATTTCGAGGGATCAGAAGTGGCCTGATGGAGATACTTTGGCTTAGGAGGTTGTTAACAGAAATTGGCTTCCCACCAACACGAAAAAGTCAGCTTTTCTGTGACAATAAAGCTGCAATTAGCATTTCAGAAAATCCCGTGCAGCATGACAGGACTAAACATGTTGAGGTCGATCGTCACTTTATCAAAGAGAAACTTGAAAGTGGGATTATCGAGTTCCCATTTGTCCGATCCGAGGAACAACTGGCAGACATTCTCACCAAGGCGCTGAGTCCTACAAAATTCAAAGAATTCATTGGCAAGTTAAGTATCGGGGATACCGTTACTCAACTTGAGGGGGAGTGTTGAAAAAAGGGACGTCATTAATATGCCGCCCAACATTCATTGTGGGTGGTGAGTCCCTAAGTCTTGTAGAGTACCAAGTGGAGTATAGTCCCTATGTTGTGTAGAGTTCCAATTATTGATGTACTAGATCCTTCTATTTCACCCTATAAATACTAGGGTGAATGAACTTTTGATAGTATAAGAAAAACATACAAGAAATATTCTCTATCTACTTCCTATTCTCTATATGCCTTACCAACTTATCTATACCACTCTCGATAACCATCTTTAAGACATAGTATTGGAGTCATTTCCATTTTTAGTAAAAGTTAACACATTTCTTCTCTCTACTACTTTTTTCCCCTCACATACTTTATTATCTTTTTATTTAATATATTACACACATTTTTCGTAATCTCCATGCCGAAAAGAAATGTCTCCATTACTATGGAACGAAGGAAGTAGTAATCAAAGAGTTGTGGAGATCAAATTTTATTAGGATTTAATTTTATAAGTGCATTTATCTTTTCTAATTACAAGATATAATTATTTAATGTACGTGTTAGTTCGAATCTGTAGGAGATTGGGATTATGCTTAGATTTGTTTTAGTTAATGACTTTACATATGTCATACATGATGGAAGCGTGTTTAAGAAATTAAAAATCCTTAGTCTTAGTCTGGAGTTCAATTCATGTAATAATAATTGGAAATCTAGTCATCTAGCCTAATATACATGTTGATCTCACGTGGATTCATATACTTTTAAGGAGTTCACTTTTCCTCTTTCTCTAATCGATCATCATTAAAGAAATCATCAATCTCTCATACATCATCGACTCAATACTTAAATATTCAAAAAGTCGTCATTACGTTGGAGAAACCTTTAACTAAATTAGTAGTATCAATTTTATTCCTCACTCCCAAATAAGTATACTCTCTTTTGTATCACATAGAGTACGTTAATTTATTTCAATTAAGAAGTTCAAGTGATTTTATAGGTTAATTTAATTTCTTTGTTTAGTGAATTCATTGTGTTCCTAGCATGTAACATGTGTTTGAATGTGCAAATTGAATTAGTCCAATAATAATCTAAATAGATTAGTTTTGCGAATTTATATTATTTGTAAATCTTTCCCTGTAAATCCCAACACGATATCATGTTCTTATCTTTGGCTATACTATTTCTACACCGTATACTTGCAGTTAGTTTTAGTGTTAATAAATTGTTTATCAATCATCCTTGAGTGAAATATACAATATAGATTGTCCGAGAGGTGGTCTAGAATACATAAGTGATTGTCTTAATAATTCCCACCAATTGCCATAAAATGTCAAATTAATATATAGTTAAAGTCGAAAAAGAGTACTAAAATAGAGAACATATAGAGAAGAGTCTTCTCTGTATTATTCTCTCTATCCGCCTTAACTAATTATTAAATAGTAGTAGTATTATTTTTTCAAAACGAGTTAGTGCAAAAAATAGTGTCTCAATTAACATGGGATGGAGGGAGTGTCTACTATTCATGCAATAAATATGCACTCATGTAATACACATGGAATCCATTGTAAAATTAAATTTTCTTATGATGAAAGAGGTTTAGAATTAAGTTAGAACAGTACAAGATATTTCGAAGAATTGAGGAAGTTCTCGACTAAAAAGTCTAAAACATAATTTTGTGAAAAAGTTTCGAAGAAACATGATTCATGAAATCTAATTAGTGGGTCTCGTTAATATTCAATGTTATGCATATTAAAAGAGTGGATTAGTGATAATATTCTTTCTTGTAGCTAGGTAGGGACTATTTCTATATAGGTCGTTTTAATGAATGGACTAAGTTTGTCTTATTAACTTGTATAAGTTTCAAAACTATTTTAGCTAAGATAATTCTTCTTACTTTTATTTTTATTACAGTATTATTATTTTGTATTCTTTTTATTAAGGACAAAATCAACCCTTGAAGGCTTTAAATAGTAGCGATTATTTCACATATGCATCATCAACTTAGAAATTTCGCCTTTTCACCTAAATAAAAAGAAAAGTATGGATATGATAATGTCATCATGGAGATTATGAATCTAAATTGAGAAAGGAACATAAATTGAGAAAGAGGTAATAAAGTAGAAATAAAAAGTGTTTTTAATTTTAGTAATAAGTCTTTTTAGTTGGGACAATCAAAATGAGTCATTTTTAATGGAAGGAATGAAGTACAATATGAAAGGACGTGAGTCAACTTGATAGTCTTAACTAATGACTAGGCATGATGAGATCGGCAATTTGAAGAGACTGATGATTGATGAAACCAACCCACTTAACTGCACATATAAATTTAGATGGCCCACTTTTACGGTTCAAATCTCACCAAAGCTTTATATGATTACAACAGTCATGGTATTAAGTTCCTCCACAACGCTGTCACTAAACCGTCCCTTAAATTACTATTTGCGAATCCTACTGTATTTTTTTACTCCATCCATTAACTAAAGAACGGAACCTGCAACCCTCCATCCCTTAAAGTATTATTCATTCAATTTCATTTTTTTATTTTTATTTCCGACCAAATTCAATTTAAAAAACACACTTCATTAAAAATAAAATAAAATTACAACATAAAATAAAAATACACCTTAAAAATTCAAAAAAATAAAAAAAGACATAATTAAAATCCTAAAAAAATAAAAATTACATAATTTAAAATATAATTTATAGAAAATAAAAAAACTACTCCGTTGGCTAATCATCCTCCGAAGGCGGTGGAGGTGCACTGAAGCCGTGAGGAGGCGGAATGTCAAGTTGTGCTGCCATAAACGTAATTCCGTTAAGCCAGGCTTGGTATTGGGCGGGCGTCATGCGGGAAGTATCCGCCATTGTGGCGGTCATATACATGGCCATAAGGGAGTTGGGGGTCCCCCCGAGCCTGCGGCCACCTGGCTTGATTCGGCTCGGCCCCTCCTCCCTCTAGCCGTCTTCACCGCATTTCTCCCTTGCGGCTGATAGCGCCCACGGGAGGACCCCCGACATCGTCTGCCGGGGTCTCAACCTCTTGCGAGGCAAACTCTTGTGGCCCGCTGCCCGAACCGCTCTCACCAGACGAGTATTGGCCACTCGCCGTATGCTTTGTGCGCTTCGAGGTCGAGCCCGTGCTGGACCGCACACCGCCGGTCCACCTTTCCTCATCCTTGACGACCTCCCAAACATCGGCATATTTGAATTGTTTACCGGTGTCGTCGAAGTAGACCCGCAAAGCCGACCTCAGAATGTTGGCTCCCGTGTCTCCGCTTTGGTAATGAGCCGCTTCTTTCTTGTGGATAGCGCAGAATCGTTTGACCTCTCTGTCGACTCGGTCAAAGTGAACGCGGAGCATCTTATATGTGCGGCGGCGGGACCCATTAGGCTTAATCTGGTGGTAGGCCTCGGTGACCTTTTTCCAGAAGCACTTCCGGGGTTGTTGACTCCCGACGATGGGATCGTACAAGACGCTGATCCAGGCGTTGTACACCGCCAACGTTTCTTTGGGGCCGTACGGATACCGGCCTAGATCCTCCTCCTCCTCGTCGGCCTCTGCCTCCGCCATGGAGCTTCCACCGCCTCGGCCTCCTCCCCGCCTCGGCCTTCTTCCGGAGTGGGTTCAACGGAATAATCCTCCCGAATCTGGGATAATCCCTGCGAATACCACGGGGCGGAGGGACGGGCATATGCATCCACGTCAAAATTGGGTGGTTGGTACCCCCCGGCGTCGACGAACCCTGGGTGCCCGGCGTCGACGAACCGGAACCACCCAATGTGTTGTACATGCTCCCTCAGTCGCCGAATGCGTTGAGATCCCACTTACCGGAGCCGCCACCGCCGGAGTTTCCGTCACCGGACATTTTGTGATGAGATGTTAGATGAAAATTGGAGAGGAAATGTAGATGATTTGGGAAGAATAGATGTGTAGTTGTGTGTGAAATGAGGATGAATTAGGAGTATTTATAGAGTAAAAAAATAAAATAAAAATAAAAAAATGGAAAACGACTATAAACGGTAATATTACCATTTTTAATTTTTAAATTTTAATTTTTTTTTATTTTATTCAATTTTTTAAAAAAATGAATTATTGCGTCAGCGTGACGATGCCCACTCGCGGGCCGACGAGTGGGCGTCACGCATGGCGCCGGGGCGCGCCACGTCGCCTCGGCGCGTGGCTAGACATCTCGCCACGTCACCTCGGCGCGTGACACTTTATTTTCTTTAATCGATTTAATTCAAATTATGAATACGTTAGATTCTTGTTAGTTATGAATATTACTTACTATATAAGTATAAACAATGTAATTAATTTTTATAAGTAGTTCGTAAAATATGACACTTATTTTGATTAATCTTTGTGAATTAATCGTGTTATTTTTATGGCGCAAGAAAATCCGTTATCATGAAGCCCATATTCAATCCGAAAAAATTATCCCACCTAGGGATGTCAATCGGGCAGGCCCATCGGGTTTCAGGCTGGCCCTACTCGGATTGTGGGTCAATCGGGTGGGGGCTAATCGGGTTGCGAATTCTTTCGAGTTGTAAAAGTTCGACCCTAACCCTAAAAGCTCTGGTTTCGGGCTAGCCCAGCGGGTTAATCGGGTTGGTACCGATAAGATTAACATGCGATCAATCCAATAAATAATGATGAAAACTAGTTATATTCATAAAATGTAAAATATTTAATTATGATATATTTGAGATATATGGTCAAACTCAATCATAAACATGATCAAATACTAATATTTGAGATATTTCGTGAAATTTTAATGCATGTTTTAGAAATTTAAATATTTTTTAAGTGAATTTGAATTTTTTATTTATTTATCAATTATTATATTAATAAAAATTCAATATATAATTTGTATATTTAATATAAAATTGAAAGTTATTTTTCTAGTTATCTATATTATAAAATTAATCAATGAAGTGTCGAATTAAGAGTAAAAAAATAGAATAATAACAATTTTATCGGGTTTTCGGGCCAGCCCATCGAGTTTTCGGATCTGGCCCCAACGAGTCGCGGGTTAATTGGGTGCGGGCTAATCGGGTTTTAATTTTATCGAGCAAGAAATTTCCAGCCCTAACCCTATAAATTTGGCGGGCTATTCGGGCCAGTTCACGGGTTGCGGTCTACATTGACATCCCTAATCCCACCATTTTAATAGGTTACACTAACATAAATGGGGAGTAGTATGAAATTATTAAGCTACCCTCTATTTTGCACTCATATTTTGTGCAAACATATTATTGAGGATATTTTAATCCACGTAAAATTTAGCATCATATTCTATATTTAACCCCAAATATGAATTAAAGATAAGGTGATTAAAATTTTACTAAACTATGAAACACACCAACTAGAGGGGAGTGAGCGGACTATACCACATAATCCAAATATATTTTCGTTATAGTGATATGGTAATGTATGGGCTCTTTTGATATGGTAATATGGTATGAGTATGGACTGGGCTGGGCTGGGCTGGGCTGGGCTGCCAGTTCAGAAAGAATTTAATTGGGTCGAAGCCCAACAGAACTCCAACCCATAAATACATTTTGTTAGCACATTATGGATTATGCGTTCTCTCAAGTTAAGTTACTTTATTTAAGTCGTGATTTCACCTTTTTTTATTTATTTAAAATGCAATATCTGTAAAACTAAAATAAAATAATAAAAATTCAAAAATTACACGTTAGAATGCAACAACAGCAGAGAAGCACGAATACTATGTTTCATTAAATGCAAATATACAAATTAATAGTGATTACGTATATTGTGTGTTTCAATTAATCTACAAAAATAAGAAAATTTGAGAATCGAATCGGGCAAACCTTCATGTGGTACCAAACTATTCAAAGTGTAGAATATGAATTGAAGTTTTTAATTTTAAATTTATTTTTGGTATCACAAAATTATTTGGATCTAATTTCATAATTTTTTAAATTTATATTTGAAGTAGATAATTTGAATTTTACATAGTTATAAAATTGAATATCTTAACACGTTTTACACACACATAGCACATACGTAACATATACAAGAGGCGCATGTGCGCGCACACACACAGTACACACACATAGCGCTTACATATTCACACAATACGCACACAAAAACACATGCCACAAACGCAATACTACAGTCTACACACAACACACCCATACACTAATATAGACAGAACACACATTACACACACTCACACAATATTAAAAAAATATAAATTTTCTATTAAAATATATTATTTGACTAAGTATTAACTAAACTAATGCAATTAAAATAATGTTCTTCGGAAACCAGTGTCTTAAGGCATTTCACCATTTGTATAAGGCTTGTAGTTTAGTTTTAATCACCTTTTCCAATATATAAATCATATTTTATTTAGTTTGGTACACGAATATCGGGTGGAGACTAGAAGAATATAAAACTGAGAATGAATCAAAATAAATAATACTCCGAATTATTATTTTTTTACATTCCGACCAAGTAAGTTCACATAACTCGCCAATCCGAATGGGCTAACTCATATTGTGAAATTATACCTCTTATTAGTTTGATCATGTTATTCAGATTGATCCGTTAATTTCGAATAGAATTGACATATATCGATTATGACAAGAAGCTCATGAATTAAAACTGATATGGTTTATGAATTGTCTAAGCATTTAGGGAGGCTACAATTTGAGGGATGCCAAAACTGTTGCATTCAACCAAATTTTACATTTTCACTTTTCGATTATATTTAATTAATTAATATTTTCACATGAACTAATTTAAGTCATTAGATTTGATTATATAATATTCAATAAATAGTTATTTGTAGTGCATTAAAACGAGTTATTATTTAATTGTATATAATTTGGAATTCTTAAACGCCCTAAAGCATAAGAATAAATTATTAAATCATGTTAATAGTTGGTTAGTTTCGAAGTTCAGATAAATCGTTGGTACAAAAGAATATCGCTTCCCATTCCAAATCTTAGAGCATCCATATCCGTGCTCTTGCCAACGAGCATGGATATGAGCCCGACCCCACTTTTTCTGTCTGCTCTTAGGTAAGAGCACAACACCCACATCCGTGCTCTTCCGCAAGGACGAGCACAAGGGTCCCACCATTCCATATTCAATTTAAATAAAAACATTTCCACAAAATTAAAATCCATTAAAAATACCCGGAATAATATTACAAATACATTAAAAATTAAAAATTACATAATTAAAATCCTAAAAAATAAGAATTATATAATTAAAATCCTAAAAATTAAAAATTACATAATTAAACTCCTAAAAATAAAAAATTACATAATTAAATTCATAAAATTAAAAAACACACTACTCGTGGCCGAATTTCGCCCACATGTGTTTGATTAGGTCTTCTTGTAGCTCAACGTGGGTTCAAATATCGCGCATTGTGTGCCTTGTTTCGATCCTCTCACCCACCGTCTTATGCACACCTCGGCGTGGGGGAGCCCTCGCGCTTGAGCTTCCGGCTTCATCCTCGTCGTAAAACCTAGCCGCCCTCGGTCTTTCGTCGGCTATAATCATGTTGTGTAAGATAATACATGTATACATGATGTCGGCGATATTTTTCACGTACCACAGCCGAGACGGAGCCTTCACAATGTTGAATCGGGCTTGAAGGACCCCAAAGGCTCTTTCGACGTCTTTCCGCGCGGACTCTTGACCCTGCGCAAAAAGAACCCGTCTCGGGTCTTGCGGGTTGCTGAGCGTCTTCACGAAAGTCGACCACCTTGGGTAGATACCATCGGCGAGATAGTAACCCATGTGGTATACATTTCCGTTGACGGTGAAGTCGATCGTCGGTGCTACACCATTCAACACATCATTGAAGAGGGGTGAAGAATAGAGCACGTTCAAGTCGTTGTTGGATCTGGCAATACCGAAATATGCATGCCAAATCCATAGGCGGTAGTCGGCGACATATGCTTCATAAGCGGCACAATGTTGTTCGTAGTATTCTTGTTCTTCGCGCTCCGCTTCCGTAATGAGATGGGTGGAATCCATTTGAGGTTTTGAGTGAGAGATGAAGGTGTAGATAAGTTGTATGAAAAATATGAATGAGAGATGATTTGATGTAAAAAATGGATGATGAATGTGTGTATTTATAGATGATTTTGGGGAAAAAAATATAAAAATTTCAAAAAAATACAGAAAAATGGGCAAAAAAACGGCCATTTTTCTGGGATTGTGAAAATATATTTTTTATTTTTTGGTATTATTTTCGATTTTTTTTTTAAAAAAACGATCTTCCAACGGATATGCCGTTGGCCAATCAGAACACGCCACATCACATGCTCGCTGGCACAGACGTGCTCGATGCATCGAACAGCGCCGTGCCAGCGGCAAGAGCGCATCGACGGATAGCGATACCGCGCCGCTGGCACAGACTGACGAGCAATTGCTCGACGTTATGGATGCTCTTGTAAGTCGAACTGCATAAGTTTCAAAGTTCCAAAAACTCACGGGTAATGTTATACTGGTACACGTGTCTTTATACAATTGGTCCCAACTTGTCATAAACACCAAGTGTACAAATGAAATTTAGTTTCCTAGTTTTCCCATTAAATTAATGCATGTACAGTATACTGGAGTAGTTAAACCAAAAAGATTTAATCAACGAAGTTTTATTGTTTAATGTTTGTACAAGACCTAATTTTTCATTTTACGAGAAAAAACTCACACCCAATCTAAATCAACATATGATAAATAATTTATAAATCATAAAAAAATAAAATGATATAAATTTTACTAATATTTTTGTAAACGACTAGTTATGATTCAAGTAACAGATTAATAAGTAATTATTATCAATTTTTAAATTTAAAAAAATTAATCAATTTTAATTAAGAAAAGAAATCTTTAGAAAAATAAATTGGGGTAGTATAAATACGATACTAAGCTGAGAGTTGAAAGCCAGTGTTAATCCCCATTTCATCTTCTACAGAAACAAAGTAATTTGAAATATACGAAAATGTCGAGATCGCCGGCGGCAAGCTTAATTTTAGGCACTTTGGCCGTCTTCGTATTTGCTTCGGCATTCGCTGACGACGTCGTTGTGTTGACCGAGGACAACTTCGAGAAAGAGGTCGGCCAGGATCGAGGAGCTCTCGTCGAATTCTATGCTCCCTGGTAGCTTTCACTCTTCCTTTTTATGTTCTAACTAAGTGTTTCCTAGTTATATTTGATGATTAGAATTCTCTGTATTGGTTGCTTATTGGATTCGCTTCTTAGATCTGTTGATTTGGTTTTCCTTTGATTGATTGATCTGGAGGTGAGTATAATTACGTCAAAGAAGAAAGTTGATGACTTTCTTCTTTGTCCGTGTGTTTTTCATCAGAGATTATCTCCTGAATTGTTTGACATGATTGCTAGTTGATGCATAATTAGTTTTTTATTTCCATATATTCTTATATTCTAAAGGTATTGTGGATTTACTTACATATCCAGTTTGTTTGCAGGTGTGGACACTGTAAAAAGCTTGCCCCGGAGTATGAAAAGCTTGGTTCCAGTTTTAAGAAGGCGAAATCCGTTTTGATCGCCAAGGTGTGATGGTTTTGCTTGTTGAATGTTCTTTCATGCTCTCAATGCTATCTGCTAATTCAAACTGGATCGTTATTCTTAATTTAATGCACTTGTCTCTAATGAAGCCTTGTAGTTCAATCTGTAATGACAATGGTTTAAATCTTAGCCTAGGGGTTCTGCTTTCGAATAGTTCATTTTCTGGATCAGGTCCCATATTTTATGGGCTGCTAATGCAAAGCCTTAGAAAGCAGTTTATTGTTTCTATCTGTATACAAGTACAGAAACAAGTAACTTTACTATGCTTAAGTAATTTATTTCATGCAACTTGGTGTTGGATCAAGTCTCCCTTGTTCTAGTTGAACATTCTGAGAAAATGTATTATACTTCTGAAAGGTGAATGGTTTGGCCCAAAATTAAGTAGAACGTGGCCTTAGTTCTGTTGGCTAGGTAAAATTTGAAAGTTTGGCTATGCCTTTGAAGCTTTCTCCCAGAAAGTTCCATTTTTGCACCTTCTACTATCTCTGTTGGAACCAAATCTACTAACAATGTTTTCTTGTACTGATTAATTAGGAATTATTGGTATGTTTGAGGATGCAGATGCTAAAATTATGCTTTCGTAAGTTTGTTTAGTATTCCTAATCAACCCTTTCAGTTCAGCTAGTTGGCCAAAAGAAACAATAACAAGCATGATGACCTAAAAAACAAAAGCACTCTGTCATCAGTCTTTCCATTAGCTTTAGGCAACCTGGTTATGGGTCTGTATGGTCCAGAAGTGTCCAGGGCTGATGTGTTGACTTTATAATGTCTTTTATGGTGTAGACTAACAAACACATTAAATCATTCGATGATGGAGTATGGACTATGTTTAAGCTTAGAAAACTGAACAATGAGCTCTTCTCTCTTGTTTGCTATGCACCTGTGATCTGTGTTGATTAATTATATGAGTGTGGGGGTGTCTGTTAGATGTTTTCATCTTTCATAAAAAATGCATTGTTTTTCTTTTATTTGTGAGATTAAGCTAATTTATCGAACACTCTTTGCGTTTTATTTGCTTTAGGTTGCAGTATCTTGTAACAGTCTATATGCTTACTGTACCTTACTATTGTAGGTTGACTGTGATGAGCACAAAGGTGTTTGCAGCAAATATGGTGTCTCTGGGTATCCCACCTTACAATGGTTTCCCAAGGGGTCTCTAGAGCCCAAAAAGTATGTTTTAGAGAATGCATATGTTTTAGAGAATGCATATCTGACATGTCATTTATATTTTTTTTTGTCTCCATCTAACAACTGATGACTCTTTAAATTTCAACTTCTTACATTCTGGTATAAGTTATAGAACGGAGAAAGTGCTCATGCTTGAGTTTGACTTGCTAGGTATGAAGGAGAGCGAAGTGCCGAAGCCCTTGCTGTATTTGTGAACAATGAAGGAGGTAATTTTTTTTTGTGTCATAGTATACTGTTTTCCATAATTAAGGAGCTGTTGTTTACTGTGTCTGCTATATACTATTATTTGGAGAAGCTTTAACCTATTTCTTCCTGTTTAGAAGATGTAATTGCATTATTCTAAGATAATGCAGTTGGAGTGGGAACATGATGTACTCATTAAATGATTGAATCAAGTTACCTGTTGATTGTGAATCACATTCTTGTCTTTAAACTGTCAAAATGCACAGGCACACACATAGATCATTTTTTCCCTTAAAAGGCAACAAATTTTGAGGATCTTTGTGATTCTGTAGGCACGCAAGTATAATTTCCATTTCAATCTTCATTTGTAATACTATATTCTTAGAACCATGTTTAATCAAAGCTTTCTCACCTCTCTCCTTACTTTTACTCTATAATTCAGGGACAAATGTCAAAATAGCTGCAGTTCCTTCAAGCGTTGTGGTTCTTACTTCAGAAAACTTTGATGAGATCGTACTTGATGAGAAAAATGATGTCCTTGTTGAGTTTTACGCACCCTGGTACGTGCACGCACCACACATAAACTTCTATTGTGCTTTGTGTGTATAGGTGGAGATAAAGCAACCATGGAAGTCTTATTCTCATAGAAATTTTCTATATGGAGTGTGTTAGTGATTATGACTTGTACACTACTGATGCTTTACCATATCAGGTGTGGTCATTGCAAGAGTCTTGCTCCTGTGAGTGTATTTCTATCTCATCTGATACTTGCATCTATTAAAATATTATTATCAAGTTCCTTACTATATCCTTTCTACCTGTAGACTTACGAGAAAGTTGCGACAGCACTTAATCAGGAGGAGGATGTGGTGATCGCAAATCTTGATGCTGATAAGTACAAGGATCTTGCTGAGAAGTGAGTGTTTTTACCATTAGTTATTCTGGTTTAGGTTTTAAATTCTTTTGCTTTAGTTGTTTCAAGCGAGCATTCAACATTGAAATTACGCATGTCTTCTCCTGCACAGGTATGGTGTAAGTGGTTACCCTACGTTGAAATTCTTCCCAAAGAACAATAAGGCTGGTGAAGATTATGATGCTGGCAGAGACTTAGATGACTTTGTCACTTTCATAAACGAGAAGTGTGGAACTCACCGAGATGCAAAAGGCCAACTGACTTCCAAGGTTTGTGGAAAATTAACCGGGTTTCCCCCAATGTGGTTGTTGTGTCTGATTTGATTTTATCTTCGTAGGCTGGTACCATTGAGGCCCTTGATGCCATAGTGAAGGAGTTTATTAGTGCACCAGCTGAAGAAAAAAAATCTGTATTTAAAAAGTTGGAGGACGAAGCTGATAAACTCGATGGTTCTGCTGCAAGGTAATAATATTACTAATTACATCTCTGTAATTCACAATCATAATCCTTACAAAAACAATTATCGTTGGTCCAGATATGGGAAGATCTATGTGAAGGCTGCTAAGAGCTGCTTGGACAAAGGCTCTGATTATGCCAACAAGGAAATTTCGAGGTTGGAGCGCATGCTTGCGAAGGTAAAAACTTAATCTTGTCAAATTTTGGATACACAATACATGGGATTGAGTATTTGAATAAAACTGTTTAATTCATCATTACCTTTTTATGTATCCAATCTATCATCCAAATTAAACCTTCTGTATTTGTTTTAATTGTTGATGCAGTCCATTAGCGAGGGGAAGAGAGACGAATTCACGCTGAAATCGAACATCCTAAGAAGCTTCGTCTCAGACGAGTGAGACAATTGGCGTGTTGATTGAAATGCTTGGGGATTGATTTTGGTTTAGTTTTTGCTACACGTAGATGACGAATGGGATTGAGCTTCCTTGTTTTGGTGTCACCAAAAAGAAGAGCTGCTTGTTTTCTGCAGGAGCATCAATGTAACCAATTAATTTTAACTTTGTAGTGTTGGGGACTATAAGTATTTGAATATTGCTGTTGCTTTTTATATGGTTATTTTACAAGCTTTTTTCCAGCTAGTTCAACATTAATATAGAGGGAAAAGCATAAATCCATTTACAAGCCATGCTTTCCCTCTCTGCATTCTCATGTTCTTCCTTTCAAGTGCATTTTCGGAACTAGCTGGCCGTTCTCCAATCACCGGTGATCCTGAGCTCTAAAAACTTCACTAACTCATTGCCGGTGTTAACTACCTCCTTCATCCTCCATGTATCCCAACAATTATAATTAATTCATCGCAGTTAATGAGGAGCTATGTTGCTGCAATGGCTTCTAAACAGCAGAAACCGAAGGTATATGTTACGGACTCAATGTCCCACATCGGTTGTGAGAACAACTGATATGTGGTATATAGACTAAATGGGCTCTCCTCTCTTAACAGACTATAGTCTTTTGGGCGGCTGAGTTCTCCTATTTGATTTGTATCACTATACGCTTCTTCATTTTTTCATATTTCACTTATATATGTGATCAGTGGGGATTACATATAGTATGTCATGTTTGATCAGTGCAATACCTATGATTCGTCAGGAGTCAGAGCATGAATCTGATTTATATTCTCTAGTTTTGACGAGAGATCTCTCTTCCAAATAGATGGCACTTGTAGTATATCACTATTAGTATAATGTTTAAGAATTAGCTGCCTCGTAATTGTTTGGATACAGAATAATTTTCTCATTGATTGTAATCTGCATTTAAGTATGCTAGCTGATAAATGCAGAGTGTTTTGTTTTCAGGAATATTTTGCACGACAAATGTGTACAGGCAGCTTTTGTACTGCAATTTCATATTTTTATATTCAATGATACGATCGATTACATAGTGTCGTTAACTTGAATATAAATCTGTGCATAAATTTCAAGGCATGGAAGAAAATGTATGATGAAAGCAAGAAATTAATTCACCAGCAACGTCCCTTCTTATACAAGTTTTCCTTAAAATAAACTTGTCTTTCAACCTCATTGAATATAGGATCTGGAAAATACACTATCTCGCTAATGTTGTTTCACATGTAATTTTGGTGATATTTTTGTAACAGAAATTGCAAGGCACTATAGCCATAATTAATTTCAATTATTGTTTCTTGAAGCATTCTTTTTTATCACCTTTTCCCCCTCCCCGTTTGGTGGTCACTAGAGAGAAAAATAACCATGCAAAACACATGAAACATTAATCACCAGATGATTGTTATATTATTTTCTGGTGTGAAAAGAATAAATTCCCCAACTCATATCATTGCATAACTTTACACTATTACTTTCAACATAAATTCTCCAATTCAAAAAATGCATTCTTTTTTGTCTTAGGCCGAGCGGAGTTAAGGACAAGTGTCACTCGGTTGAACTGAAATTGATTTTTAAGCGATACTATTTGATACTTAATCTTTTGTTATCGTTGATTTTTTTAAAACAAGGTGCCAAAATCAGGTTAGTAAATAAACAAATGAAACAAAAAGAATTAAGACCTACAATAAAAAAAAACTGTCAGAAAAACATCTATTTATCCTCTTATCTGAATGTGGATGACAACTCGCAGACAGTGTTGGCCGTCCCTAAGGGCGTCCACTATGGGTAGGACGAGGCTATAGTCGCGTCTGGGGCGGTGGGCCGGCGGCTATAGTGGGGAAGGTGGGCGGACAACTTTTGGGGGCTATTGGGGCGGCGGACGCGGGATAGCCGCGTTCGGGGCGAGGACGCGGCGGTGAAAATGTAGAATTTTGTATTTGGAATTTGGGGGTTATTGGAGGTGTCCACTATAGTGGCGGAAATAGAATTTTGGGGCTATGGACAACAAAATTAGGGCTATAGACAAAAACTGGAACGGGACTATTGGGCGTGTCCGCCTTCCAGTGGATACCCTAACTTGTTGGTGATTTTTATTGTTGGTCTTACACCCATTGGTAAAGTTCTAACCAATGATGTTTCAGCGATGTCTAAGATAAGTCGATAAAGAATTATCGATTAATTTTACCAGATTTAATTACCGTGACGTTAGTAAAAACTAGTATTAACCTCCGTGCTATGCACGGGACATAAGAGTTTCAAATAATGAATACAAAATATAATAAAACTATAGAATACAAAATATAATGTGAAAGTTATCATAATTTTTATTAAAGCTGACGTTAATCTTTAAATTTCATCAACTAAAATTATTTGAAAGGTCAAAATTAAAAGTTGGACTGTTGCAAGCTAAAGCATCCTCATCCGTTTAATATTTTAATTAGCGGAGAACCCTTACAATAATCATTGTGTTATTATTATTAAGAAGTTTAAGCTAAATTGTCAAAATTTTAAATGGATGCTAAAAGGAAATAAATTTTGTAGCCCATTTTCCATGGTTAAAGGAATTTAAATGATTATTTCCATATTTAAATATTTATGCACCCATCACATAAATATGATTTGTAACTCATTTATCATTAATTTAATTTATAACAAATAATTTTAAAAATATTTACATTCTAAAATTAATATTTTAAAATTAATATTTTAGTTAATTAATCACATTCTAAAATTAATATTTTAAAATTATTTTAGTTCATGCATAGCACGGTTATAATCCTAGTTAAAATTTAAAGAAGACCTTGGCGCAAATATTTTAATTTTAAAGAGTCCATTCCATATAATAAAAGATAAATAAAAGAGGCCCACTTCATTAATTTTAAGGTCCATTCTTTAGCCATTAAAGAAATATATAATCAAACCCTACTCACATCATACTATTTTGCGCCTCCTTGCCCCCTCCAAACGTCTCTCTCTCAAATCTCCCTTCCCTCTCTTGCCTCTGCCGGAAACGGCTACTGCCGGTCATGCCGGCGCCGACCAGCCGCCGTTCCGCCACCCCTCTCTCCCTTCTTCCTTTCTCTTTCCTTCTTTCCCCTCTTCTCACTCTCTCTCTCGGTTTCCTTCTCCGCCAGCACCACCGCCGGCTGGAAACCGCCGCTTCTGCCATCGGGCTGCCGCCGTCGCTTCGGAGCTCTCTTCTTCCTCCGTCACACCTCCCTTCCTCGCGGCGCTGCTCTGCTCTGCTCTACTTCCTCCCTCCGTCGCGCCGTCCACCCGGCTTCCCTGCCGCTCGTTTCACGCCTCCGCTGCCTTGCTGCCGCCGTTGCCGGTAAAGATCGGATCTTCGAAGTGGCGGCTCACTTTCTCATAGCCAGTCGCCCCTTGCCGCCACTGCCCCGCCTCCATCAGCCTTGCTGCCTTAGTCACCCATCGTCGGAGCTGTCGCAGGCTTCCAAGATTCATGCTACGCTGTAATCAAAAATAAAATTTTCCGTAATTCATTCGATCAATAATAATGCAGATTCAATTAAAGGGGTGTGTATGTATAGGTGTTTTATCTTGTTTGAGAAGCTAGTGTTTCATTAGACCAATTTTTTTCCAATAATATCTGCCTCTTTTTTGTCCAATGTTGCCATTTTTTAAATGACCAAAAGGGTAAATAAAATAGCTTTGCATTTTCCCGCCAAAAAGGGCAAATAGGTCTTTTCAACAAACTGTCACTTTAGATTAGTATAGATTGTGGGCTGGGGACCCCAATTAATTATTATTTGTAGTGAATTACGTTTTGGCTTCCTCTTCTATGTACACATTGGAAAGGCCTCTTTCACATAAAACAATATTTTCTTTGAAAACAACGCATGCTCACTTTCAAACCCTCTCCAAAGACGCAATACCAAATATGTATGGATTTTTGGATTCGTTGGTAAATTGGTATGACCTCAATTAAGGTATGCCTATTGCAATATTGCATATCAAGTAAAACAATCAATTACGCAACCTAATTAACAATACTATTAAAAATTAGTTCACGATTATATGACTCATATCCATGTAATGCATCACTAATACTGTAGTATTTATATAGCATATGCATGTCCGATAAATCTCGTGGTACTTTCATAAATTTTTTGGAAGGAGTACAATTCAATATGTTGCTTAATTGATTACCTCACAAAACTTAGAAAACATGACGTGTGCGTATCAGTCAAGATTCACGGCTTATATAAACTAGAATATATAAGACCCTACTTTAATAGAAATATAGATAAAAGAATACCCAATTTAATAGTAATAAAGATTCAGAAACTGAAATCTTTAAGTTTGGCGTTGGTAAGTATGGTATAATGTATTAAAACTGTTAATTGTACATTCAAAAATTCAGTATAAGAGTATATAAATTTTTATTGAAATTTTTGGTACATCTAATTTTCAGTATAACTAATCTCAATGCTGATACTGTATCGTCTTTTCGGTATACCAAATTTGATACGGTATACAACAATGTCGTTATACTCGTATAACCAATCTCAATGTTATACTGTACAGCCTTGGTCGGAGTATTATATTATAAATATATTTAATGTATAAAAATATATTCGATATCCACGGTTATACTGTTTTTAGGGTATATCGTAAATAACGGTATTTACCATGGTCCACACTATATAACGAAATTTTGGTAGGTTGCGATATACCCCTGGAAGTCCGTTACACCATAATTTCGGTATTCCTAGAATCAAGGTCTCATTGTCTAATAATGCAGTAACAATAAATGAACAACCATGTTCGTCCTCAAAAATTAGCCAAATGTCAAATGTTCATATCCCACTAGGTTTTGGGAGTGTTACACTTGCACCATGAACTCAAATTAAAGTACATAAAAACACACCACACTTGAAACCAAATTTGTGTTTCATTTCTACAATATATGTCAATTATATTTGTCCAGCGCAGAGTAGGAAAAAAACAATCTCGGAAAAGAAAATAGGATGAAAGATGTGTATAGGTAGATGTGGCATTGATGAATGTCTTAATAGGCAAGGTCAGAAATGGCGTATGGATGGAAAAGTATACAGATAGCTTTGTACATGTGTTCATGGAGGATTTGAGAGACTCTTTGAGTACCTTCACAGTTAACTCCTTGCCTTGCCTTGCCTTCCCTTTCCTTTCCTTTCCTTTCTCAAGACAACATCTCATTCCTCATGCAAATCAACATTATTTTTAATAAAAATCAATCTGTTCGTGGTCGGATTGAAAACTCTTGTATGTAGTTTCTCTCGTAGCATGTCTCACGATTTTCGGGTCGATTATTAGGTAGTGAAAGCTACCCTTCTGTTCATCAAGTCTGCAAATGAAGCAATCCTAATATCCAATGATCATCACTGTAGTATATCTTTTTAAGAAGTAACAATTACTCATCATTATCCTCATCTTCAAACCCCTTTATGTATATGTATGTCTACTATATTCAAATTCATTTTTTTTATCTACCCTATTTTAGACATATCTGTGTTTGTTTGAGTTGAAGATTTGTATATTGAACTTAATTTAGGGTGAGGAAATAGCTAGTGATCTCAATTCCCAAAATAGATAGTTTAGAAATAATGGGAAAACTAGTGTAGTGGTAGCTTTTTAATGGCCATTATAGCGTTCCTTCAAATGAAGAAGTAATGATTTGAGTGAGGAAATTAAATAGAATTGAATGCGTTGATAATTTTCGTGTATATGTTTGATTATGGCTTGTTTATGAAGGTTTCAAGAGTAACGGCTTATTAATTTGGTTGGATACCAACGGCTTTTCGAAAGTGAAACCAATTAAATAATCCTCTCATATTTCTGTTGACAGATAATTTGCTTAAGAATAGCGTTAACTCACTCCGACCGACATGCTTACAATTTCATTCTCGTACATTCATGTCAGAAAACCAATGCCATAAATCATTAATTATTTATACTATGTCAAAATATATCTAGAAGTCACTATACAAATACATTTTACTATTTCATTAGTACTTTGTACATTTTTTATTTACTTTAAGTACTTATATATTTTACCTATATATTTATATACTGCTTCCCATTACATCTAGTGTTGTAGTTTATCTCTATAATAATATGATTATAAGTATGTCATATATATGTGTGAATTAATCAATTCCGATACTAAATTAAAAAAAGATATTTAACAAAAGGTGACAAGACTCATCAAGATGCAAAAGAATGTACTACTATAATTGAAGCAATTACATTATAGAATCACTAAATCACAGTTAAATCACTGTATCTTACACATCAATATACACTACAAACATAATTAGCTTGAAATATGATCAAAGCTCTCATATTATTTCAACAAAATGTGGTCCTCATGGAGCCCTTAGAACAAATTTTCAAATGTAATTAATTGAGTCTGTTCCATTAAACTCAAGTAACGTACGTGTCAGCGCACCATGAGAGAGAGAGCTTAAGAGGGAGGTAATGGTGATGGTAAGTGGGGCATTGTTTAAATCAGTGAATGAATTGAATTGTGTAGAGAAAAATTATAAAAAAAAAGGTGGTTAAATACAGAATTAGTTGTTGGTAATTAGAAAAGAAATAGAAATAAAAAAGATGGAGTGGGAAACGGATTGGAGGGGGACCTTGAGAGAAAGCGATGTTAGG
This sequence comes from Salvia splendens, assembly GCF_004379255.2. Taxonomy (NCBI): domain Eukaryota; kingdom Viridiplantae; phylum Streptophyta; class Magnoliopsida; order Lamiales; family Lamiaceae; genus Salvia; species Salvia splendens. Next base: position 27,647,262 of record NC_056042.1, on the reverse strand, counting down.
TCTTCTTGTCTTTGACTCTATCTATCTTAGTCTTTTTTATTTCCCCCATCCAATTTTCTTCACTCACAAGGTAATCATTATATGTGTATAATAAGAATTGCAACATATTTGGCTTCCACTTCACATAATCCCCCAGCCCTCCTCTCCTCTCTCTAATTATACTCTTCTATTTATCTTCATTTTCACAGTCCCAATCAAGAAGAATAGGAATATTGGTACAAAAACACACACAAACAAATCATTAAGTAGTAATTGTGGTGATGAGGAAGCCTGAGCATAATGTGGTGATGGTGAAGGAGAAAGTGAGCAATGTGAAGGCGAAGCTGAGGAAGGGGCTGTGGTCGCCCGAGGAGGATGAGAAGCTGATGAATTACATGGTGACGAACGGGCAAGGGTGTTGGAGCGACATTGCCAGAAACGCGGGGCTGCAGCGCTGTGGGAAGAGCTGCCGCCTGCGTTGGATCAACTATCTGCGCCCGGATCTTAAGCGCGGCGCCTTCTCCCCTCAGGAGGAGCATCTCATCATCCACTTGCATTCCATTCTTGGCAACAGGTAAATAATTAGCCTATCTCCTCCTCTCTATCAAAATTAATATTAGTATTACATAATTCATTATTTATTGTGTTAGTTAAATAAATTGACTAGATTATTAGATGGATTGCAAGAAAAAAAATTTTAATCTATTCATTAATTTATGTGTTAGAATTGAGAATCTCTCTTGATCAAATCTACACCACTGTTACATAGATCCAGAGCTCAACAAAAACATTTTTGTATCCTCTATTTCTTTATAGAATAAGCATATATATTAATATATGTGTGTGTGTGTGTGTGCGCGATCTAAACTAATTATTTTATGATTAAAAACTTGTGTAGCTGGTAATTTTGTGAATTCTTTATTAAAACCTTGTTCATGTTTGCAACTTGGCTGGTATTATTCAATTAGTTTGAAGATTTGACTGGAATATCTGCAATTGTGATTGAACAAAATAATAATATAACTAAATTAATCAACCAATGGGAAAGAGACCTTATCAGACGTAAATATTTTTGAATTGTTATTTCTTTGGTCTACACTTGATGATTGTTCACAAAGCATAACCTCACTCATATACAGAAGCCATATATATAAATACACCCATGCAGAGACCAACTTGCATTCTACGTCAAAACAAATATAGGAGTACCAAATTCATTTTTAATTGTTATTACTCCTTATTATTAACATGATAGTAATTATTAATTGTGCAACAGGTGGTCTCAAATCGCAGCACGTCTTCCTGGAAGGACAGACAACGAGATCAAGAACTTCTGGAACTCAACAATCAAAAAGAGGTTAAAGAATGCCGGCACCACCACCACCACCACCGCCTCATTGTCTCCGAACAACAGCGACTCCTCGGACCACCACCCCCTCAAGGCCGGAGGGGCCACTGTGTTCATGCAAGAGTACGAGGTAGCCGGCGTCTGCATGGACTCCTCATCTTCGTCGTGCTCGTCCCTGGCCACCCAATTCGGCAACCCTTTCATCCCTCTCATGGATCATCACCAGCACAACAACATATTCAACGTAAACAGCGTCGTTCCAATGTTCAATTTGGGGCATGAGGTTGGTGTGGAAACCCTAGGGGGGGCTTTGGGGGACTATGGGGCAATGGAGCCCTATGTGTTGGGATTGGAAAATGACCTTTCTGTCCCTGGATTGGAAGTTAACAACAACACTACTTCCAATTATGACAAGAACATTAGTGTCAACGATGCCCATTATCTTAGTAACAATAATAATAATAATGATCATGGAAGCATCAAAGTAGAGGAATTGGTTGGGGTTGGGAATCATTGGCAAGGAGAAACCTTCAAAATGGGAGAATTGGATTGGGAGGGTTTGTTGGCTAATGTCTCCTCCTTACCTTACCTTGATTTCCATCTTCAATAATCCACCCACTTTCAAATTCATACCTTCAATTATCTACCCAAATCTCTTCTTGTTTGTTTTTTGTTGATCAATAAATCCCTTACAGGCAAAAGTGGGTAGCTAGGATTGAGACACGTCACTCTCCGGGAGATCAACGTCTTTCTGCGAAGCAAATGTGAATAGTCAAAATGGATTTGTCAGACGTTAAATAACGAAATAGTACTTAATAATAAAGGATATAATATAGCAGTCGTCTTTTCGAATTTATGTGTATTCTTAGCATTTTGTATAGATGGATCAATAATTTGTTAGCATGTATGTTACTATATTCCTGAGATTGCTTTTAGTTGCTAGCATAGCTTCCTCAAAAGTTGTAACTAGTGTATTTTTTTTGCTTTCAGTGTTTATCTATGAAGACATCATTTCATGTTTATCTCTTTTTTTCTTTTTACTGTTTTATCAATATTTGATCTACAGCGTTAGAATTAATTAAAATGAGAACTTAAGAACTAATTAGTTCACTAATAAGTCACTAATATCAATTGACATCATAAAACATATCAGTTGCAGACTTACATTGAGTCGAAAACTTATATTTTTTGTGATGTTCAACTGATATTAATAAAACAATGAACTATGATTTCCAGTTCTCATTTTAATGGTGATATTAGGGAAATAGAAACCTATATTACTCTCAAGTATGATGATGTTCAGTTTCCAAGATAAAATAATACCAAGATAGTATACTATAGGATTGAGTTGTGAGATTATTTTAGTCATAGGGGGCTAGCTATGACTAATTATCTCATGATTATCCATCTAGGATTAAGTTGTGGGATTGAATCTCATGAACCAAACACACTACAAATTTAATCATAGATACAATCTTGCAAACCGGACACCCCTATGTGTATTTATTTATCTCATGTTTGCCTGTTTATTCGTACTATTCCACAATAACAATTTAATTAACATAGCTCTACAAATGAAATATCTCTCAATATATTTTTATGAATGAAAAACTAATTACACTAAACTCGTTTTTAGTTATCTTACTAATGCAAATAAGAGATAATCTGAAGCTTAACTAAGTCGAAAATTTTTATTGCAATATAATTAGTTATATGGTCATATTCTAAGCATCGTCTCTTGGATCTATTTCTAACAAACAAACATGATGGAGCCATATATGGTTGATTTTTGCGATTCACGTTTCCTTTTTAATTGACAAGATCTTATGAATTAACACCACTCTAATTAATCTTTAAGTTGTCAAGTTAAACGTAAGCATCACTAACTATCTTTAGATTAGAATTTATTATCTTACAAAATCCAAGAAAGATAGAGGTAGTAGTACTTAGTAGCTTGAGAAATTTTGCTAGGTATCCTTAAAAATTTAATAAGTTTGTACGCTATGATTATTAAATACATGTAAATACAAATAAAACATAATTAAAGCTTTTAAGATTTATCACTGGAAACCCAAACCTAATGATGTTTACTCACACAGATGTGGGAAAAATGCATTTAGTTGGTTCCGCAATTATAGGCTTAGTGGAAAGTAATAAGATCAAAATCAACAATATCTCGAGGTGAGAAATCACCATTCCAAACAGTCGAACTATAGATTACATCTAGAAAACAAGCAATCTCATGCGTCATAAATTTGCAATTAATTATAGCTCAACTAAAGTCATGAAATACTTAGATTAATTAAGTACTCACACGTTGCTGTCTCTTTCGACTATCATATCACATACCACATGATAAAGGTTCCTTGTGAGGGAAACCTTCCATGTGCCCAAGAAATACCCAAAGCGGTGTTTGATTTCAATTTTTTTGTGTTTTCAAAGATAAAGTAAAGATAAGTTGAGCTAGCCACAAAAACTAAACTCAAAATGGTTTTGGATGGAGAGAAAGAAGGTGAGAAGAAAGTGTAAAGAAGGAGGAATCCTCTTTGAGGACCTATGACCTCCCACAAAGAGATGTGGGCAACCCTAGGCTACTTTCACCCAAAGCAAACACTCCATTGGCTCCACATTCATGACTACACAACCATAAATGCATACCTATACTTGATTTAGCCAAATGAACATAAAACAAGCAACCTACAATGTAGGAATTTGGATAGAAATCTCACATGGGAGATGCTCTCAAAGGAGTCTTCATAATAACATTCATCAAAGTCTCCAAATAAATGTCTCACAAATGGTATTTATAGCTAGGGTTGGAAACCCAAGAAAATGGCCCAAAATAAGTGAAAAATTGGCAAAAACAGTGCCGACGCCCGACCGGGCGTTTAGAAAATGGCAAATCGCCCGACCGGGCGAATTTTCTGCCTAAATTCTTAAAATCGGACACAAACGCCCGACCGGGCGTTTTGCATAAGGGAAAACGCCCGCCCGCGCGTTTTGTTCTGCATGGCGCGGCTTTCTTCAAACGGCCATATCTCTCTCATCCGAACTCCGCTTGAGGCGTGAAACATACTCACGCGACCCTCTTTCGAAGACGAAGACATCGGTTGCCTTGGAAGAGAATTTGGACGTCATTTAATTTGTCAGATCACTGCTTGAATCAGACCCCAGCTACATCCTAGCTCCTTGTCATGGCCTTTTCATCGTTCTAGGACCCCAATCTACCCAAGGCTCATGGAGTACGAGTGACTCTTGAGGCTCGGAACTTGTGGTCGTATCATCCTATCCTTCTTTGGAAGGATTTGTCCTCAAATCCGAGCGTTCTTCTTTCCTATCATCCTTGGGAGGCCATCATTGGACCCCAATCAACCCACGGCTCACGTCTTCGGAGTGACTCTTGATGCCCGGCATACGTGGTCATATCATCCTCCTCTCCTTGAAAAGGATTTGTCCTCAAATCCCGTCCGCGCGTACCTACAAGAGTGAACATGAACCAATCAAGTATCATGGTACGATAAAAGGGATTATGACCACCACAACATCCAAAATATGGTATCACACCAATAAGGTGGGTATAATCATGCACAAAACCAAACGGCAAACTAACATATTCATGCTTCATCAAATTCAAGACCATGTAACAAGAAGTATGAGAACATAAATTCATGGATTCTTTCATGTCCAAAGCACAACCATATGAAGAAAAGTCTTTAGCAAGGTTTCCATAAATTATTACCACTCCATTGATTGGGTTAATTGATGCATAATAGAAACCAAGCATAAGCCAATTCATCACATTCTCAATTCCCTTGTCGTGGATGATTCTAACATGCATAGCAATATGATCAAATGAACCAATCTCATTCAAGAATACATAACATCTATTCCGCTTACCAATCGACAAATGTAGGTTTTCATGCAAATAGACATTCTCAATAGCTAACATGTGACCAAGGATATTAGAACACTTCAAATAGCGATCACCATAACAAAATACATCAAGCTCATCAAGATATCCTTCATGCCAATACTCAAATAATTTCAAAATATCGGCACTAGATGTGGGTGCACATAAGCCTATACATTCTTTAACAATGAAATCCCAAACAAGACCACTAGAAACAAAGTCTTTAATAAATGGACCATAAAACATCCCAATTACGTTGAAAGGCTTGATTGACATGCAATAAAAACAACTAACATGCCAAAACACACATACCCCAAGCACTTTGTTTCTATTTGGCTCAATCATCCCTACACTATCTATGCCCAAATTCTTGAATATCTTTACAAAAGATTTGACATTCACATTAGGGATAAAGGTACACAAGAAAGGGTATTCATATTGTGCATAGTCGAATATCACCAAGAAAAACCTAAGCACAAAATCTCTAACCTCAAGATCATACAAGGGAAGACCATCAATAATCATTAACACATCATTCTTGCTCAAATAAGGAATACTCTTCCTCAAATTGACAAACTTTTGTCCAACACATAAAGTAGGTTCATGACAATTCACATCAAGCTTGCAAGAAGATATGTCAATCAACAAACCAATTTTATCAAAAAGGATTTCACTCAATTGCCCCAACAATCTCAAAGCATGAACACAAATATGAGAACGATACATTGTTATGCCATTAATCACAACACAATCTACAAGAGACATATGAGTGGAAAAATCCTTCACAAAACGGCCATAGAACACTCCAATCCCATTGAAGGGTCTAACCACCTTGCATTGAAAACATAGCCCACACCAAGTTCTAAAGTCACTATCCATGTCACTTCTCTTCGTCCTACTATTCTCATCTACATACTCATGAAGCTCAAAGTTACCAACAAATGAAAGCTTAGGCATCTTGGCACGAAAGGAAGTCACTCCAACATTCAAGGTAGATTTCACAAGAGAGTAGTCATGTCTATCAATGCTAGTATTTAACCCAAAAGGATCAACATGTGAGGCAAAAATAGATTTATCCTCCAAAGATTCAAGCTCATGAGCCCACTTTTTACACAAATCATCATTAACAAATCTATCAACACAAAGGGACTTCTCTAATGTAATCACACTCAAAGAATCATCACAAGTAGATAAAGATAGTGCACTTGAACCTTGGGCAAGGAGTTCATCCACTTGCCCTCGTTCCTCTTGATCCTTTTCCGGGGGCATAGTTTCCAAGCCATGTGCAACTTGATACTTCACTTCCATGTCTTTAACTTTACTCACTACAAAGTCATCAACACAAGAAGACATACAAGTAGTGTTAGTAGGTAAAAACTTATTTTCCTCACCAAGGGCAAGAGGCAAAGGTTCATTTGGTGCCCACCCAAGGTTGGCCTTAGAATCTAACAAACACCCTTTACTCACTTGTGCTTGTGGTTTTTCTCTCATTTGATATTTTTCTTTTCTCTCACCCCAACCACTCTCTCTTGACTTTTGCACCTCACACTCTTGTCTTTTATCACGCTCTCTTGGCTTTTTAGACTCACTTTCACTCTCAAGCCTTTTTTCTCTCTCTCGGTTATCTCTTCTATCACTTTGGATTAAAATCGATGAAGATGAGGCATCCGGACACAAACCATGAGGCACCTTCGGGGTATGGAAAGAAGAGGATGTGCCCTTACAACTTAATGAGGTGAATGTTTGGTTTATGTCCCCACCACCATGTCGATCAAAAGGACCAATACGTACACTACATGGAACTTCTCTTTCAATTTCCCTCTCAAGCCCCGGAATTCTACAAAACTCTCTCTTTTTGCTTCTACGAGGAGGCTCTTCATAACGCCTTGAGACTCGTTCCCTTCTAATCCCTCTATTAATTACATTATCATGCCCCCTTGACACATAATCACCTCTACCATGCCTCTCTCGACTATATTCTTCATAGCACTTATAATCTTGATGAGGTCTTTCTTCATATTCCAACTCTTGCTCTCCTCGACCCCAATTATCACAAGCTATCCTCCTTTCACTCCTCAATGAGTTAAGTTGCCAATCACGGACCTTAGTGTAAACATCCATAAAGGTGTACCTACACAAATAACAAACAATACACTAGGAGCTAGTCCAAGTGTGGTTAGCAAAAACACAACTCACCCACACAACAAGAGGAGATTTTAGTAAGAGCTCACTTCCCAAATGATAATCCCACCCCCAATTCGCTCACCAATGTCACTCGGAACAAAGCTTAGAATATAGTGAGGGCTAGGTTCACTCACTCTCAATATCCAACTTCCAAAATGCAAGTGCTAAGACAAATCAATCAAGGTATACACATAGGCAATATAACCAAGCAAGTAAAGCCAATCAAGCATGTGAAAGTAAGGTTCAATGCCTAAGGAAGCTAACAAACAAACTTAGTTGAGCTGAAAATTTATGTAACTCTTGGCTGATCTTTAGGAATTTTTTTGATATGGCTACCCAACCCCAAAATTGATGAAACTTGGTAGATAACAAGATTAAAGGGTTTAGAATGAGGGAAAAATATCCCCAATATAGCAGGTTTTCGAGAAGACCCTCGATTTTACGTTTTCCCCAAATCTGTCAAACTAGGGCACAAAACAGGGCAGCAACTTCACACATTAATTTGACCTATCAAATGATAGAATTTTTGGCTGAGATTTTTCAGGAAAATAGTTCATATATCAAGGTTCATGCACACCAAAAATCAGCTCAATCCTACAACAATTGACCAATAAACAAGCAAAGACTAAAACAAAAGAAATAAGGAAAAATAAGGAAAAGGAAATTTCATAGAGGTTTAAAATCAAACACTTGGTAGGCACCTAGGCTCTGATACCAAATGATAAAGGTTCCTTGTGAGGGAAACCTTCCATGTGCCCAAGAAATACCCAAAGCGGTGTTTGATTTCAATTTTTTTGTGTTTTCAAAGATAAAGTAAAGATAAGTTGAGCTAGCCACAAAAACTAAACTCAAAATGGTTTTGGATGGAGAGAAAGAAGGTGAGAAGAAAGTGTAAAGAAGGAGGAATCCTCTTTGAGGACCTATGACCTCCCACAAAGAGATGTGGGCAACCCTAGGCTACTTTCACCCAAAGCAAACACTCCATTGGCTCCACATTCATGACTACACAACCATAAATGCATACCTATACTTGATTTAGCCAAATGAACATAAAACAAGCAACCTACAATGTAGGAATTTGGATAGAAATCTCACATGGGAGATGCTCTCAAAGGAGTCTTCATAATAACATTCATCAAAGTCTCCAAATAAATGTCTCACAAATGGTATTTATAGCTAGGGTTGGAAACCCAAGAAAATGGCCCAAAATAAGTGAAAAATTGGCAAAAACAGTGCCGACGCCCGACCGGGCGTTTAGAAAATGGCAAATCGCCCGACCGGGCGAATTTTCTGCCTAAATTCTTAAAATCGGACACAAACGCCCGACCGGGCGTTTTGCATAAGGGAAAACGCCCGCCCGCGCGTTTTGTTCTGCATGGCGCGGCTTTCTTCAAACGGCCATATCTCTCTCATCCGAACTCCGTTTGAGGCGTGAAACATACTCACGCGACCCTCTTTCGAAGACGAAGACATCGGTTGCCTTGGAAGAGAATTTGGACGTCATTTAATTTGTCAGATCACTGCTTGAATCAGACCCCAGCTACATCCTAGCTCCTTGTCATGGCCTTTTCATCGTTGTAGGACCCCAATCTACCCAAGGCTCATGGAGTACGAGTGACTCTTGAGGCTCGGAACTTGTGGTCGTATCACCACAACCTTTTCTTGTCATAATTTGTTAAGGCGAATTTTTTTCATGTAATTTTCAAAGTTCAAAATCAAAATTATCATTTGATGAATGGTGAGAACGTACAGTTATCATGGACAAAAAAGTAACAATTTGAATAAATTCGTCCGCACAATACATTCATTATTCAACTGCAGATAAATCCACTTAAAAAAGGACTTCGAACTTTTTTTAAGGAATTCTAGCTCAAGGCTTACCGAGAATCATGGAAACTTATAGGTCTTGTCATGAAAAATCAAGAAAAATCTAATACAGTATATGAAGAAAAGGAAAGCAATTTTTTCATTTTCATAGAAAATAAGTGAGGTTATGGAAAAAACGATGGAAATGGTGCGAGTTTAAAAAGTTAATTTTCAGTTTTGGAAGAAAATTAAGAGAGATTATGGAAAAAAACGACAAAAATGGTGCGAGTTTCAAAAGTTAACTTTATGTAGGACCAAATCAAATTAGGGCCGGCATGCACGTTTGCTTGAAGAATTTGCTATTTTATATATGAAGTTCATTTAGTTAACTATTCACATGTTTTTTTCATGCATCTGCTTTAATGAACTCTTCAGCTTTTTTTCCAGTGTGGACTATCTTTTTGGTATCTAAATTTTGGATTGGTATTAAATGTGGTACTCAAAATTTTATAAATGTCATCACATTTTCGTAGATTTGATTTAATATCCCTTAAGGGACTCTAATTTGCACTTTCTAGACTTTTCTTTGGTCTAAAATATTCTCTTGCCCTGAAGGGGCATTTTAGCCCATTTGCAATGAGAGAGACTACCACCATTTCCTTTTCTGAATTTGCTAATTTGGAGAGAAATATAATCAAATGTGTGTATGATAAATCAATCCTATAATATCAGGACAATTTAATTTATTTGAACTTCTTTCATCACAAATAGACAAAAATGTCCCTTAAGGACAAGAGGGTATTTTAGACAAAAAAGGTCAAAAAAGTGCAAAAGTACCTCGAACGATATTAAGTCAAAGTTTATGGACATGTGGTGATATTTTTAAAGTTTTAATACCACGTTTGATACCATTTCAAAATTTAAGTACCAAAAAATGTACTAGTTCAATTTTTTTCTATAGGGATGCGTTACATTGCTAACTTATCCTTAAATTGCTAACTACAACTAAATGATAGACATTAGATATTCAAATCAAGGGTTATGATCATTCAATTCTGAGTATCAATGCAATGAATAAAAAATGTCAACTATGATATTTAAGTCAATTAATAACAAATTAGTTATAACTAACTTTTAAAAAATATCTCACAATTTTAAAAGCATATAACTGTGTCAATTTAAATTATTTTTCACAACATATATCAAATTAAAGATAATTTTATAAGGATTCTAACGAGATCTCACTTGCATATGTTTCGATGTCAAAATTTGAAAAAAAAATTCTTCAATTTTTCGTATTTTTCATGTGGCAGTTAATATCAATATAGTTATCATAATATGTCAACATAATACATATAAACTGTCAATTCAAAATTGTGTTGACATATTCAAGGCATCGTATTAATATATTTAATACATTATATTGTAGGGAAAATCGAATATCCGAACCGAACCAAATCGAAATTTTGAAATTCGGTTCAGTTTTTCGGTTCGGTTTTAAAAATAAAAAAAAAATCCATTTTTCGGTTCGGTTTGGGCGAAATAAAAAACCAAAAAATCGAATTATATTTTAAATATAATATATATATATTTTAATATATTCTACATATATTATATATATATAGGTTTGTGTTAAAATGACAACATCTCTTAAAGTGACTGATGGAGTACGTACTAAACAAGCCCAACAGCAGTAAATCCCATCAGCCTAAAGCCCAAGAAAGAGTATCAGTCCGGCATGACTAAAGAGTTCAGTTCGGCACAACCAAAGAGTTCGGCCCCAGCCTACAGCTCGGTAAAAGCCAACCAATCAAACTCTGCTCTCAGGTCGGCATCAAGCTCTACTCTCAGATCGGCAAAAGCTGCTCGGCAATAATTCAGCAGTTCGGTCTCAGTATTCGACCGAACTAGGAGATAGTGGACTCATGCAGGATTTCCACCTCCACTACACCCACGATCTATTTAGTGGTGTCAAGCAGTCATTAACTCATGCAGGATAGTGGACCCATGCAAGATCGCCACGATCTCCACGACATCCACTGCCTAGTAAATGCTGCATGCCACGATCTTGGTTCAATGTATAAATAGAACTTAGATCAGATAGAAAAGGGTTAGGTTCTAAAAGCTCTCTAGAGATAAAAGATCAAATAGCAAGTCTGTATTGTAAGCTGTAGAAAACAGATCAAGCAATACAACTCTGCCCTCTTTTCTTCCCGTGGACGTAGATTTACCTCAGTAAATCGAACCACGTAAATCCCTGTGTCGTGATCTGCATCTTCTTGCATTCATCACCATCAAAAATTCGCCGATTCATCACTGGCGCCGTCTGTGGGAAACAGAGAACCAAATTTGTGATAAAGCGAATTTTTGACCCTTTTTCCACCCCAAAAAAATGCATACCAGATCACATACTACCCGTAATACCGTTCGTGATAACCGTGAGGAAGCTAGTCCAGCTCGCAGGTCTGAAAAACGGCCTCGGGAGACATCTACCTCCGGTTCTCACGAAGAAGGAACAAGCCACTCCAGGAGAGATCGCACCGAGTCTTCCCAGCAGCCCGATTTAAATGAAGCTGTCAAGCTGTTCTTGGCCGAGAAGCAGGAGGAGTTCTTAACCTTCCTGCAGAAGAACCAACAGCCGGAGAAGACAACGGCGGATTCTCCTTCCTCATCCAGACATGAAAGTCACTACCGCAGTAGTGACGTGTCTTCCAGGAGAAAGAATCCTCAACCCCGACATGTTCCTGTTCCTCCTCGGTACCGGAACCACAGGAGAACTCCATCTCCTCCGTACCGAAGAGATGTCGGGTTCGCCATGTACGGAGCATTAAAGACTCCGTTCTCGGACGATATCACCCGAACTCCTTTGCCGCGGAACTACCGGACACCGTCAATGACTTATGACGGGTTGGTGGATCCTCATGACTTCCTGGGACGCTATCAGTATAATATGGCGAACCAGGGTCTCAATGAGGTCCATATGTGCAAGCTGTTCCCCGAGCTGCTCATCGGGAACGCCAGAAGGTGGTTCGACAGCCTTCCTCAAGGCAGCATTAGATCCTACCGAGATCTAATGGATGCTTTCCACAGGAGGTTCTTTCAGAAAGCGGAAGCCCGAATCACTTCGGCTCAGCTGCTTTCTATACGTCATGGTCGCGACGAAAAGATCAGCGACTTCATGACGAGATTCCACAAGGAATGCCTACAAGTAGATGATCTCAACGATCTACTTGTCATTTCGGCATTCCAAAATGGAATCCTGCCCGGAGCTCTCTACAGAAAGCTCGTGGAGTGCGGTCCGCAAACAGCTCAAGAAATGTGGGACATTGCGGACCAGTTCTCCCGTGCCGATGAGGCAGACCGTCGAAAACGGTCTTTAGACAGCTCATCTAGAGGAGACGAAAAGAAGCCCGATCATAGCGATCAGAGGCTTCCTCGCCGAACTCCTTTTGAAAGAATTCAAAGGGCACCGGTACAAGGTAGATTGGGACCACGTCTCAATCCTGAGAAGCCGCCCGCTCAGTTCGTACCATTGAACAAGTCAAGAGCGGAAATTTTCGAACTGCATTCCGATATGTTCGAAAAGCCAAGGCGGATGACGAAATCGGCCGCGCGCCGACCTCAGGATCAATATTGCTCCTTCCATCAAGACTACGGTCACGATACCGAGGAGTGCCGACATTTGGCTGCAGGTATTGATGCCCTTGTGAAAGCAGGGACGTTAAAAAAATACCAAAGCAAGCAGCCGAAAAAGAACAAAAAGCAGGGAGGTGCGAACTGCGCCCCTCAGGATCCGAAAAGGCAACAGGATCCCGAAGACGATAACGAGCCGCAATATGATGGAGTAATCCTAACTATTGACGCTCTCCCTGCCGGGAAGACTAAATCGTCTCTGAAGTCATAGAGCAGAAAAAGGCTTTTGACGAGCTCAAAAGTTATTTAGCCGAGCTTCCAATTCTCTCTGCTCCAACAGATGCCGAAGTGATTTTCTTATACTTAGCGGCATCCGATCAAACCATTAGCGCGGTGCTTGTACGAGAAGAAGGCCTAAAGCAGTTTCCCATCTACTTTACAAGCCGAGCATTAAGAGGTCCAGAAACAAGGTATCAACCTCTGGAAAAAATTGCTCTGGCGTTAGTAAATGCAGCAAGGAGACTGCGGCCATACTTCTATGCTCACAAGGTATGCGTCTTAACCGATCTGTCTCTTCGGCAAGTTTTGACCAAGCCAGAAGCATCAGGCAGAATCGCCAAATGGGCCATAGAGCTGGGAGAACACTCAATCGAGTACCTACCTCGGAAAGCCATCAAGGGACAAGCCTTGGCAGATTTTCTTGCAGAGGCCAAGTTCGATCAAGCAATCCCTGTCATTGCCGAACAGAAAAATTCTACCAATGCCGAACTAGCACAGCCCTTGGAATCCGAAGAAGAGCCGTCGGACTGCTGGAGCGGATTCGTAGATGGAGCTTCGAATAAAACGGGAAGTGGAGCTGGTATTCTGCTTATCGCTCCCGATGGACACGAGGTAACCTATTCACTTCGGTTCCTATTCCCCACTACTAATAATGAAGCCGAGTACGAAGCCCTCCTGGCCGGACTCCAGTTAGCGCAAAGTCTGCTCGTCAAATCTCTCAAAGTCCATTGTGATTCACAAGTCATAGTAAATCACATGTTGGGTACAAGTGAAGCTCGTGACGAGAGAATGAAGAAGTATTTGGACAAAGCGCAAAGCATCAGCCGAAGTTTCTCCTATTTTCGGATAATCCGCATTCCCAGAGCGGAAAATAGCCGAGCAGATACCTTAAGTAAGTTGGCCTCAGATCCGAGCTCAAAGGCGGAAGAATTAATGCATCGAAGCATTGATGAAGCCGAGGTACATTCAGTATCCAGCTCGCCGAACTGGATGACGCCGATCTTGCAGTATCTGGATCAAGGACAATTGCCCGAGGATAAGAGAGAAGCTCGGAAGATCACGTGCCGAGCACTTCGGTACGAACTTCATGAAGGAGTCCTCTTTAGAAAGTCTTACCTCCAGCCGTTATTGCGGTGCGTAGGACCAGAAGAGACGGACTACATCCTCAGAGAAGTTCATGAAGGATCGTGCGGTAGCCACATCGGAGCCAGAGCTTTAGCTAAAAAAGTTCTGAGATGGGGATATTATTGGCCAACCATGGTACAAGAAGCAGTGCAGCTCGTCAAGACATGCCCGAAGTGCCAAATCCATGCAAATATCCCAAGGATGCCGCAGACCGATCTATCCACTATGCAAAGCCCTTGGCCTTTTATGCAATGGGGTATAGACATAGTAGGACCACTACCACAAGCTCCTCGGCAAATAAAATTCCTAATCGTTGCCGTGGACTACTTTACGAAGTGGGTGGAAGCTGAACCATTAGCTACGATAACGAGCTCGAAGGCATTGGATTTCGTCTGGAAGAACATAGTGTGCCGATTTGGCATACCCCACATCCTCATCTCGGATAACGGGACTCAGTTCACCGACAAGACGTTCAAGAATTGGTGCCAAGAGCTGAATATTCAACAGCGGTTCACTTCGGTCTCTCATCCACAAGCAAACGGACAAACGGAGGTAACAAATCGTATCCTGGTGAAAGGGTTAAAAGCTCGGTTAGAACAAGCCAAAGGACAATGGGTAGAAAATCTCCCTCAAGTCCTATGGTCCTACCGAACTACACCCACAACCTCCAACGGTGAAACTCCGTACAGTCTTGTGTACGGCACTGAAGCCGTGATTCCGGTGGAGATCGGCATACCCAGTCCCCGAACTCTAAACTTCTCAGCAGAAATGAATGACGACGGACTGAGAGCCGAGCTAGATCTTGCCGAAGAAAGAAGAGAATTGGCATGCATAAAAGCAGCCAAGTACAAGGAGCAAGTAGCCCGGTATTACAACCAAAGGGTGAAGAAGCTGCAATTTCAAGTGGGAGATCTCGTCTTGAGAAACAACGAAGTAAGCCGAGCAGAAAAGCTGGGCAAGCTCGAACCCACATGGGAAGGTCCGTATCGGGTGTCAGAAGTCCTCGGCAAAGGGTCTTACAAATTGGCTCACATGTCAGGAGAACAGGTACCCCGAACATGGCACATTTCCAACCTCAAGAAGTTCCATTTGTAAGAGACAGTCCGGTCAGTCAGTCTTAAGTCCTGTTCGGTCAATGTGCTTTCTTTGGTTTGCTTGGTCTTTGTGCTTTCTTTGGTTTGCTTGGTCTTTGTTTGTCTCTGTGCGTTTTGTCTGTGTGTTTTGTCTGTCTCTGTGCGTGTCGTCTCTTACAAATGTTACTGAGGTATCTTGTTCTTCGAAGGCTGATCCCCTTTTTAGAACATATATAAGCCAACGATTGTGAGTCAAAGCTTCTAAAGAGGATACAAGACCACAATTCAGCTTAAACAAGCAGTTCGTCTAAAACGAGCTGCAATAAGCCAACGATTGTGAGTCAAAGCTTCTAAAGAGGATACAAGACCACAATTCCGCTTAAGAAACAAGCACTTCGTCTGAAACGAACTGCAATAAGCCAACGATTGTGAAGTCCAAGCTTCTAAAGAGGATACAAGACCACAATTCGGCTTAAAAATCAAGCACTTCGTCTGAAACGAACTGCAACAAAAGTCCGATTCACGCGATAAAACTTGCCTGAATTAGGACAAGGGAAAGTCCGATCCACGCGATAAAACTCGCCGAATTAGGACAAGGGAAAGTCCGATCCCCAAATTAGGACAACGGAAAGTCCGATCCGAGCGATAAAACTCGCCAAATTAGGACACAAACCAAGTCCGGTCAAAGAAGAGTTCACTTCATCAGACCGAGGACAAACATCAACTTACCCCGTACCTTTATCCAGAATGCCGAAGTGATTCACTTCGCTTTTCGGGGGGGGTAGTGATGGAGTACGTACTAAACAAGCCCAACAGCAGTAAATCCCATCAGCCTAAAGCCCAAGAAAGAGTATCAGTCCGGCATGACTAAAGAGTTCAGTTCGGCACAACCAAAGAGTTCGGCCCCAGCCTACAGCTCGGTAAAAGCCAACCAATCAAACTCTGCTCTCAGGTCGGCATCAAGCTCTACTCTCAGATCGGCAAAAGCTGCTCGGCAATAATTCAGCAGTTCGGTCTCAGTATTCGACCGAACTAGGAGATAGTGGACTCATGCAGGATTTCCACCTCCACTACACCCACGATCTATTTAGTGGTGTCAAGCAGTCATTAACTCATGCAGGATAGTGGACCCATGCAAGATCGCCACGATCTCCACGACATCCACTGCCTAGTAAATGCTGCATGCCACGATCTTGGTTCAATGTATAAATAGAACTTAGATCAGATAGAAAAGGGTTAGGTTCTAAAAGCTCTCTAGAGATAAAAGATCAAATAGCAAGTCTGTATTGTAAGCTGTAGAAAACAGATCAAGCAATACAACTCTGCCCTCTTTTCTTCCCGTGGATGTAGATTTACCTCAGTAAATCGAACCACGTAAATCCCTGTGTCGTGATCTGCATCTTCTTGCATTCATCACCATCAAAAATTCGCCGATTCATCAGTGACACTGTGACACCACTTTTCCAGCAATATTATAAACGCTAGACAACAATCTATAGATTGATGTCTAGCGTATTGGATATTGCTGGCCGAGAAAAAATGTTGTATAGTGTATTGGATATTGCTGGCCGGGAAAATAAACCCTTGAGCATTTTTTATGATTGTCACATAGCAGCTAATTATTCGTCCACGTGTACAAATGATTGGCTAGGAATGGTGGTATGGTGTTACTTTAAGAGGTTTTGTCATTTTAACGCGCCCCTATATATATATATATATTCTATTAATTTTGTATTTCATATACATATATATAAAATAAAATATTATATATATATATATTATTAATTTCGGTCTTTTTTCGGTTTCGGTTATTTCATAAAATTTTGGTTTTTTCGGTTTAGTTCAGTATTTGAAGTTCGATTTTTGGTTTTTCGGGTTTGGTTCGGTTTTGATTTTGAACTAAATTCGGTTTTTCGGTTTTGGTTCGATTTAGGTAAAAATTCGAACCGAAACCCGAATGCTCACCTCTACTATATTGACATTTTGATCCAAAACCCTAAATTTGGTAGATATTTTTATCTTTTTAAGTATTAATAAAACGAATTTACACATGGCAAATTATAGATCACTAAATCTTATGATCTCTATTTAGTTGTAATTAGCAATTTAGGAAAAGTCCCTAACTATATAGGGCCGACTACTTTTGTTTATGTAAGGTAGCCGGCAAATTAAAACTGATACAAAACGGATTAACATATGACAAAATTGGATAAGTAAGGATAATTAAACTGACTTCAAAACAATAAAACCTGGTATTTATAGTGGTTATGAAACCTTAGGAATTTAAAAGAAAATAAAATACAAACTAGAAAATTAAAAGTAAATATGTTTGAAGGCATAATACAAACACCATTTTCGATATTATCTCCTAGTGGCTAGAACTGCATCAAGGACCCTCTAACACCATTACTGTAAACACTAGCACCAAAATATATACGGCCCACCCATAGGGTAGGGTGTTTTGATTTACTTTTCTGTAAAATAAATAATCCAAGCGAATCTAACTTGAAGCATGCTAGGGCTCAATTTAATTTAATTTTCCTACGAGCTTTCTCTTTGGACAGAGTATGTGAATTCTATGTGTTAAATTAGTATACTATGATATTCTTGACAGTTTATTTATTGGGATTTCCTTCTCTGAAATAACAACCCATCACTATTATCACAAAAATAATACTATAAAATAAATACTACGTATAAATCATGATTTAAAGTGATACTCGTCGAATTTCAACATCTTCCACATTCGTAATACTTCAGTCTCTTTAGAAATCTAACATCAAACCTCATATTAATATATAGTACAAGTTTAATTTCTAACAATACAATTCATTGGGAATAAGAATTCCATCAATAATGATGATATCTAGCTAAAAGAATTATATATACCAAATATTTTTTGTAGAACAAGATAGAGAGGAATAAAGGAAATTAGATGTAATGAAAACATTATACTCCTAGTTCTTATTAATGCTTCTATAAATAAAAGAAGAGAAAAGAAAATTTGGAGGGCTTGCTTAACATAAAACACTTCAGTGGCAAATTTGGTCCTTCCAAGGAAATATTTAGGATATATATTTGATCTTTTCTCTATAAATTGATATATTCACGTAGAATCTTGAAAACATAATTTAAAAAACTTGATTGCCAATACATTGTGTCAGGGTTTTGTTGGTCTTATCTCGAGATAAATAACAAAAAATTTAGAACAAGACTTTTAGAGCATTGTAGTTCGATGATATTTTTCCTTTTTAATAAAGTAAATAATGTGGTGTGAACACAATCCTTCATCAACAAACGATAAATAAACTTATTAGCAACCAAACCTAGTTAACCAAGCCAAAAAGGAGAAATCAGATTGATTAATTTGATAAACAGATCAATTATTATTTATTTATGACTAGTCACCAAATAATCTTTTTCCATCTCAGGAATTAAAGAAAACAGACATCTTGTCTCAATGATTAACGATCGATGATGATTAATCATCACATCACATGTTCAATTCATCTATATATATACAATTAATTAATTAATATTTACAATTAAAGCTAGTATCTCCAACCCTATTTTGTTCAAATTTAGGCGCTAGCCACCGGCTAAATTACTTTACAATTATCAGAACTTTATCAAATGAATTCAAATCGCATCAAAACAAATCCTCCCAATATTTGGTCTTCCTAATTCTTTTGAATGTCATTTCACAAACGTTTAAACATCTCTTTCACTTCAAAGGGGTTGAATGTATTCTTTTGAACATCGTAATTATGTCAGGTGTGCATTGGAAATATGATTTGTTACATTTATCATCAAATATTGATTCTAAAAATAACTTATAACTGAGAGTAATTATGATGAACAGACGCATGAAAGTATTGAAATGATGAAAATTACGTTATTTGTGTCATTATTTACGTGACAAGTAATTAATTAAAGAGAACGAATGAAATATAGATACATAACTACTGCATGTTATATTCATAACTAACCCTTAAATTGCTAAATGCAACTAAATAATAGACATTAAATCATCAAATCAAGGATCAAATTATTCAGCCACCCGAGTATCAATAAAGTATACAAAAAATAGTCAAGGTAAATGCAATTAACAACAAATTAATTATAAGTAATTTTTAAAATATATCTCAAAACTTTAAAATTCATATAATTATCTCCATTTCAATTATTTTCTAGCACAACATATATCAAATTAAAGATGATTTTATAAGAGTTCCAACGAGATCCTACATGCATATGTTTCGATGTCAAAATTTGATAAAATTTTCATAAATGTTCATATATTACGTAAAACAGTTTTATATTAGTACAACTTACATAATATATCAATATAATGCTTATACAATATCAATATAAAATTGTATGTCATGTATTCGTATTGATATATTTAATAAATTATATTCAAAGTGTGATCCTAAACTCTAAATTTGATTGTTGTTATTATACTTTTAATATTAAAAAATAAAAATACACATAACAATTTAAAACCATTAGATCTCTAAAATCATATGGTCTTAAATTAGTTGTAGTTAGCAATTAAGGGATAAGTTAGCAATTGATCATATCCTCATAATTACATTTGTATAGTGTCGAGTTCATTCATTTGATAATACTATTGATTAACTTGTTAACCACATGATATATAACCTCAAAGACTGAAAGCATATTGACGCAGTTTCATCTGACCAAACCGACAATGCTGAAAAACAGCACATAATGTTTATTCGCGTGGTGCTTGCAAAAGGGTTTGACATGTCAAGCTCATCGTTTTGTCATGGCATATCTGGATTTCGGGCATTTAACATCGTTAAAGGGGTGATATCGACATTTAATTACTTTTTTTCAGACATTTTATAATTTCGGAATTATATTGTATTCCCTTTTGAGTGTCTAGGATTTCCAAACAACTTATATATAGTGGCTTTCCCTATATTTGACGTGTTTTATCTATTAGATCGATCATTTTTATGGCAAATTTGCATCACATACTGATTCATTATATATGGAATTAATAGATTAAATACCAACCTATTTTTAGTTTGATATTGACAAGACAAGTGATTATTTAATAAGTATTTTTTATTTTTACAACTAAAAGAAAATGAAAGCCTATTTTAGAGGCTTTTATAAGATGAATCAATGTGCAACAGTACTGTTTTGTATGCTTTATGAATTTTTGCTTTTATTCTTGGTTCTTTATTGAAATCATTCTGATTCAATTCCGACATTATCTTGTCGATGCGCATTCAAGTTTGCCCTACCATATGTTGCATGTGTAAACATTTTATTCTAATGTTTGTTTTTGTTTCATACTAAAACAAAGAATGGGAGTTAGAGATCAGTAATAGTTGTTTCGATGAAGTTAGCCACGTTCGATAACTAGCTACTGTTGTATCAAATTGAGTTATAAACTTACAATATTAAATTTAGTTTATTTTTAATAAATAAATAAATAAATACTTTTTCCCTTTTCATCCTTAAAAGTTATCAATCACAAGAATATTAAAAAGGCGAGGATTGTTAGGGTTCAAACCATCCCATATCCGGAAAATTAGAAAAAGGTGTAAGTAATACTCCCTCCGTCCCCAAAGAATATACATTTTGGATTCGGCACGAGTTTTAATACAAAATTGGTAAGTAAGAGAGATGTAGAGAGAAAAGGTAATTAAAATATTATTAGTGAAGAATGAGTCTCATCTCATTAGAGAGAAAAAATTTCCAAAATAAGAAAGTGCATATTCATGTGGGACGGACTGAAAATGAAAGAATGCATATTCTTGTGAGACGGAGGGGGTATATAATTGCAACCCCGACTTTATTAATATAAAGTCTTTTGGGGATATATCTCAAACACAAAACCGTGAGGGCTTAGCCTATAATGAATATTATCATACTAATCTGAAATTCAAGTCTACGTCGCCGAACCCTAACAAACATGTCTGATGTTGGAAAACTCCGTTGGCAACACAAGATAAAATATGTAAGAGAATGCTATCTTTGAAGCGAATAAAACAATAATTCAACATAAGAAATTGATAAAAACGTTTGTATTTACAAATTTTCTTTTGATTTCATACTGAACTTATGCACTTGAAATTCAAAACAATAACTCGTCCATATTGGTTACCATATTTCATCACGTCAACTGAAATGTCTTTTCTGATTTGAAAGTAACATTCAAACTAAAATTGACAAGAAAAATGAACTATTTGGGCTTCAATAACTGTACAAAGTCAAGGTTCAGCCAAAATAATTCTCATTTTCATCTTATTACTATTCACACGATTTTATTTTATATCTTGAAAATAGAATTAATAATAATTTTATATTTATCTTCTATCATAATAATTTGACACACACAAAATAAATAGATGAGCGAAGGTCATACTAATTAAGACGCATTTCTTCGTCTAACACTGTATTGTTGTTAATGTCATGCAAATTTTGTTATGTACGAAAATAGATACTTCCTCCATCCTCTTAAAAATAAGGACTTTGGGGACAGCATGAATTTAATGCAAAATTGGTAATGTATGAGAGATAAAGAAAGAAAAAGTTATTGTAATATTGTTGATGGATAATAAGACTTACCTCATAAGGGATAAAAAAGTTGCTAAAAAGGAAGTCGGTTAATTTTATGGAACAGGTCAAAATGGCAAAAGGAAACTATTGTCTGAGACTTCGGGGTTAATGAGAGTATAAAAAATAGTAATCCCTCCGTCCCATAAAAGATGTCTTACTTTCCTTTTTAGTTTGTCCCACTAAAGATGTCACATATCCATTTTTAGAAAAAGTTCCCTCTCGCAATAATATAAATATGATATTTTCTTTTTCCACCTATCACACAAAATAAAATCTCCTAAAATCTCGTGTCGTCCCACAAGTGCGACATTTTTTGTGTGATGGAGGGAGTAGTACTATATGACAAGATTTGATGTAACCTTTAGGCGCTATGAAAGCCCATCCATAGAGGTCAATGGGTTGAAGCCCAGCCCAGTCGCATAACCTCCCAATATTACAAGCCAGGCCCAAGCGTCGTTGATATTGAACTTCGTTATCAAAGTAAATTTTGAATTTGTCTAGTTAATTTCTAAATATTAATTTGTTACTATATATAAGTATATTTGATTTTCTAAATTGGAATGACACATTCGCAGTGGGCATGTCTAAGAAAAAAGTGGTCAAATATATTGAACGATCTTGACCTTGAGTGCCAACTAAATAGACATAGTAGTTGTTATGTCAAGAAAATATTCTCTAAAATAGATACTCTTATATGCCAATTCATCCCATGAAAATAGATATACGACAAAAGAGTTTTTTTAACACCTATAAAAACTCTCTAAACAATTGATAACTGTTTTTAATATACAAACGCTTCATATAAATCATTGATGTCAGAGCTTTACATTATTCAATAAATTGCGTCATTCATGTATAAAAGAAATCTACTAAATCCCTCAAAAAAAAGAGAGAAATCTACTAAACGAAAAGGTTATATTTAGCATCTCTACTCGAAGTAATGAAGTACTGTCCGATTATTTAAATATTATGGTAGTTTTGGTAAATATATATAATTTGGGACAATGATGGTGGAACACTGGAACTCATGATAACTTGGTATAAAAGTTAAAACAGGCCTCTTATTTGATATAGTATTTAATTATTTATGGTAACTTGATACTGTTGGCTTCCATCATTTCGATTTATAATTAGCCCAATCTTATATGCCAATTCACCCCCCGGCCACTATCTCCCTTCGATACCACGAATTTATGCTTTTGGACCATTTCTATCATCATATTTTTCTCACAAAATAGCCTTCTTACTTTATTTATTTCCCCCCACCATATTTATGTAGACTTTGTTTGGTTCATTTGCTATATTACGTTTAATAACTTTAAACATTTTGAAACCTCGTGTTTTTATTAGGACATAATGTTTATTTTGAAATTTTATCGTAAATATTGTGCACACGTCAGAAATGTCACATGTGAATTTTGGTGTGCCGCATTATGATTCAGTCACTATAATATTTTTATTGGGACATAATATGTATTTTGAGATGGGTATTTTGAAGTACATGAAATTAAACATGATCGATGAAATGAGATTGACGTATAGTTGGCAACGGATGGGCAGATTTTGCTACAATGAGTCTGGGTTCGAATCACACTGCTGTCGTGTTGTTGCTTCTATTTCTCAGGCAAAAATATGAGGCATCGAGAGATGGGCTGCTGGCAGCCAGTGGGTTAGGTCTCCCCCTTAACGGGCTAATACGTAGCTTGATTGAACCCTATCACATGATGTCGGACCGAAGTGTGGGGGCCGCCAAAGTGACGGAATCGCCTTTATGCGGCAATAAATGACCTACCGACAAGATCATAGGCGAGGAGAATTATTGTTTAATTTTTGTAATAACGGGTAATAAGGAATGGAGTAGTTTACATTTATTTTCCCAAAATTATAGATTCAGATTAGTGGGCAATTAGTATTAGTAGGGTTAAAGCAATCGGGGGACCTAGTTAGACTAATTAATGACGGTCAAAAAACAGCATTACGCAGCGGAGATCTAAAATGGTTGCGATATATGAAAGCGGAAAGATGTAGGATTGCAAAAGCGTGCTTACTTTTCCATGATTACTTGGTTAGTTAAAGTAGAAACAATTCGGTGTAAAGCAAAGCAACAAATAAGATTGCAGTAATCTAATTAATGCAACTCCCGTATTTTTCGGATTACATTTCCACCTCATTTTTATGTTACACTACTCCACTCCATGATTTTTTATTTTTTATTCACTTAATTTATAAATAATTGCGATACATAGCAGATGCATTTGCACTTTGCTTCAGCGTCAAATCTGATGGTTTAATCATCAAATCTATTACTTCAATTTTTAATGAATTTATTGATCTTATCTCAATTTTCTAAATTTATTAATTTCATCCCAATCTTTGATAATGATACCAGTTCTATTCCATTCTTTTCAACTTATTGATTTTGTCTAAACCTTTTCAATTTCTATAATTTTCATTATCGAAATCTCAGTTCAACGATTGAATTGTAACATTAAGTGTTGCAGGATGACTCATTATTTTTCTCCAAAAAAGTTTGTGTATAACGATACTGATATTTGAATATAGTGTTTAATTGTAGAAAACACTCTATCTTAAACTTGATCGATGAAATTGATACAAGTGAGAAGGAGAAAGATAAAATTAATATTTTTTCTTCGAAAATTAAAAATCTAAATATTCTGTATATAAATCAACCCCATGGAAAAAACGTTCAATACCAAAAAACCATTATGTGCCGAGCACCACCACATTAGTTGGTAAGGTAATAACGTTTTGTATAAGGCATTAGTTGGCACTCTAAGACAATGGTGCTGGGTAAAATGGGATATATCGAGCATTTAGAGTGCTCTATATTCGCCTAGTCGTAATATTTCTAAGTACTTTCTGAGTGCATCACATGATATTTCGAGCACATGAATGTACTTAACTCTGTTGGTACAAACTCGCACATCCATCTTTAATGCAAACATTTTCGATCACTCATCCGTGCTTGGAATACCTGAGCACCCATTTGTGTGCTCGGAGTATGGAATATCCGAGCACCCATCTGCCTGACATAAGAATAGTTTTATATACGTATCACTTTTGTTGGCAATTGAAACTAAAAAAATACTATTGTATAACACAAATATCCCACATCAGTTTACAAAACTGAAATCATTATATAAGTCCCCTCCTCCTATTTTTAAGATGGAACCCACTTATTTCTATCAGCTTTTTTTTTTGAATTATTTGTAAATTATAACAACCACTTGTAAAAATGGACGTCTATCATATGCAAAGGCAATGATGATGTTATATATACATGGTAGATAATAGTATTATGAAAATGAAGAAATAAAAACATACAATTACTTCCCAAAGTTATAAGGTGTGGTGAGTTTAAAAGGCCCCTAAGGTGTGGTATGTGTGAGATGGCGATGGGAACGGAGGAGAGCGAAGAAGAAGCACTATACCAATACCACTATGGCTATGACTATGGTATTGGTATTGGTAGCTCTCTCTACTTGGTTCACAGCCCTTCAACCATTTCCCATGCACCAAATACCAATCATCTAACCCACTCTTCTTCTCAATCTCAACCCTCCAACAAATATTCACAAAAAATTGATGTGGACATCCATGAAATTGAAAGCACCAACTGGACTAAGTATTTATCCTTGTCTTATTCCAATTCGGGGGCTTGGATTTTGATGCAGTTGGCCTGGAGATTTTTGGTCAGTTTCGTCGTTGCTCTGCTCGTTTTCTACGTTGCTGCTAAGCCGCCACACCCCCACCTTTCCCTTCAGGTACTAAATTCATTTCTCCTTCACATTCAGATTCTTCCTTTTTGTTATAAAAAATATATGAAATCACAAATTAATATGGTCTACTTAAATCAAAAGTTTTATAAATGGAATAGTAAATTAATTTTGTGACTATAACTCTACTTATAGTATTATGCAAATTGGGCCCTTCATAAATATCTGCAGCCCAAGAATACATAACTCTTAGCTTAATTTTAGCTCAGTTTTTACTGTGATTAGATGTAGTAGTAACTTATATAGTTGATGTAATTAATTGGTGCAGGTTGCAGGAATCCGACAATTCAGATTAGGAGAGGGAGTAGATGCCTCTGGTGTCACAACCAAGTTACTAAGCTGCAATTTTTCAATCAATCTAATAGTAGACAACCACTCCAATCTCTTTGCTCTTCACATCCACCCACCTATCATCAAATTAATCTTTGGCCGTCTCACTTTTGCAATCTCACAGGTAAATTATTTAATTACACATTTCAACTCCCAACAATTTAATCAATATTAGTTTATTTTAATAATACTTACTAATTGTGGGAGCAGATACAGGGGACAGAAATGAATGCTGGGAGTGATGATTTGACAGTGCTGAGGTTTAACATTGGGACCAAAAATAAGGCCATGTATGGTGCAGGGAGAAGCATGCAAGATTTCTTAGAATCTGAAAAGGGGCTTCCATTGGTAATTAGAGTGAGCTTGAGATCAAAATTCAATGTGATTTGGGGGATTTTGGAAACCAAATATCATCATGCAGCACAATGTTTGGTGGTCCTAGATGATAGTTATGATAAGAAACATAGGACCCAAGTCTACAATAGCACATGTCATGTAATTAGTTCCTAGTATTAATTATGCCTTCTTTCTCAATTTGTTTTGTTTGCTACAACAAAACTGGATCTAGATGCATTGTGTAACTGTAATAATTCAGTGTGTAAAATGTTGAGTTTTTTGCCCTCGAATTGTGCAACCAGAATATTCATAATCAGCTATAAATTGGAAAAGCTCTTTGTAGAGTGAAATTAATACAAAAAAAGTTCAAATCAATTTCGTCATGTATATCAGATCATAGAGTAATATCTATGAATATACATAAAAAAAGTTTCCCTCCTATTAAAATTCAAACATGTTCCATTCATTCATTAAAGAAATGTACAGCAATTATCGATCTTTGTGATCAAATACCAGATACCTGAATATGATTCTCATGATCTTTGTGAGAATCTCATGCTTTAATTCACCCTAGCTCCTTTTCATTTAATTCGGTTACACATACTTACATTAAATTATTCTCCAACATGTAACAATTAGTTACCTTCTATTTTATCACCATTGACTGCTGATATAATTGTCTGTTGCTGGTAGTTCTAAATTTATATTTCGGACTTTTCTATGTATACGGGAAATAAAATCATGCTGTCGTCCATTTCTTATCTTCGTCGGTCCCGTTTGATAAGAAAGGTGGGATATGAGAAGATATGTAAAATAAGATAAGAAATACGGGCTTCATGTCAAGATATGCAGAGATAAGATTTTTTTTCGTTTTGTTTGATAGAAAAGAAATTATCTAAATTTGTATAGTAATATTAAATAACAATGGCTTAACTTGACAAATTTGTCACGACCACAACTCCCTAGTACTAGTGAGTGTAGCTATTTCACAACTAAAATAATCTCATCAATCATGAACTCATCATAAAAGAAATAATTAACTCGAGGGAATAGTCTCGAAGGCGAATGAGTACAAAGTCAAGTCATAATCAGAGTATCGAAACCAAATTCATAGTTTTCCAATAACAACATTTAAATGCAGCGGAAGGTTCTAAGACAAAATAGTATGTATGAAGACATACTACTTTGGGCTACCTAACTACTTATTAACGGCCTCTTCCCAACACCTTCGTCGCCTCAATCACGTTCAACCTGCACGTTAGAAAAGAAACATGCAGGGCTGAGTATTTGATATACTCAGTGAGCACAGTGCCAAAAATAAGTTCCATTTAATTGTCAGCCATAGTTGAGTGAACACAGGGTTTTTAGTTAAAAAGGCCCGAGTAACTGAATTCATTTTCATTTCATAAAATTGATTGCGCAATCACATAAATACATAAATACCATATCTGAACGTATGTGAACCGGGAATGTGGCCACATTCCACGACGATCACTGGACCGGCCAACTCGAAAGCTAGCTCACGATCCCTATATGTGTACACTAGTCCAAGTAGGGTTTGCGGCCCTACTGGGACCCGAATTCAATTTAACATGATTGACATAGCCAAGCAGATAGGTAATCGTAAAAGCAAAACATGGCATGACAAACATGTTTAGAAAAGATTCACATTTTCTTACTAAAATCACGTTTTGAAAAAAATGCCCACCTCAGAGCTTAATTCCTCAATTGAAAGTTCCTCGACTTGGTCTTACTTGACGTGCGACGACGTCCCTTTAGAAAAAAAAAAAGGTATACTTAAATTAGGCTTAAGAAGCCAAATAAACTTGAAGTGAATGCATCCTAAGTGCGTGATCATTTTATTCTTTCTTCTTATTTCATGGGAAAGTCCTTAAGCATAAATTAAATCGAGGTATTTAATTTATTTGGAAGCTTATGAAAATTATTCGGTTTACACGAGAGCGTTACCTCCTATGCAAATTATTCAAGCACATCATTGTGGAATTAATTAACGTACCATTTCCTACATCAATTATTCGAGCACTAAGCTAAAGTCCGGTAATTAAATTCATCACCGCGGTTAATTAGCGGATCATCAATTAATTTGTCGGGTAAACATTGTATGAGGGCCCGCGAATTTAATTTCCGCAGCAGGCCCAAAATGAAGGAATTAACTCTTTCTATATTTAACATTTTCAGGTCCAAACTCCCACTTAATTTAAATCCTTATCAAGAGTTAGCCCATCATCAATTTAATTCGTTTGGCCCAAAATATACTATGGCCCAAATGAAAAGAGAAAAAAAAGAAGACTCCTCCCCAAAAACCGTCGGTCTCTCTCCCATTCCTCTCTCACAAAATTAATTCCCATATTGAAAATTGAACTGACTCTAGCCTCTTCTCCCTCTTTCTCCTCGGCGAAGACGCCGATCCACCGCCAGCCGCCAGACCCTTGACCGAGGTCGGCTGGTGCCGCCGTTGTCACAGAGACCTCGTCGTCTTCATCGCTGGACTCCAGCAGTCTCCTCCGTCAATCCCGCCATCGCCGTCTCCGAGTGCTTCTCGGTGTCAACGCTACTCACACTCCGGCACATAGCACCGTCGCCGTCAGCTCTCCTCCGGGTCTCGGCTGCGCGTGGTGCGAAACGGCCATAGTCGCCGCTGTCACAGAGACCTCGCCGTCTTCATCGCTGGACTCCAGCCACCGCCTCCGTCAATCCCCAGCGCCGCCGTCGCCCTCTCTCTTTCTCCATCCATCCGTCTCTCTTCTCTCTCTCTCTTCCCTCACTCCCTCTTTCTCTCTCGGATCTGCCGCCGTCGCCACTGTGCATGCACAGGCAGCGGCTTTGTGTTGCATGTGATCTTTTAAGCTTGCAGTGACGTGGCAGGGAGTTAGTTGAGTTAGTTAATAAAACTTGATCGACCAATGAGAGGGGAGGAACGTGTGATCAACCAATAGGAGCAGAGCTATGACGTGTACAACAATCCGACGTGGAAGAACCGAGGCGAGCTAAGATGAGCTAGGATGCGAAGTATAAATAGCCATAGTTACTCTTCCTTTTGTTCTGTTGTTGAAGTTGCTTAGTTGAGAGTTAATCAGCTCAGATCGTGGATCTGGAGCTCCTCTATGCTTGTTCATTGCGATTGTGGACATTTTATCAATTCGTTATCAATTCAATCATTTTTCATTGATCATTCAAGTGTTGTGATTGCGTATTATCGCGGAATCTCGGTGGATCTGAGCTAAGATAGGGAGGTTGCGAAGTAAAATCGTAACAATTGGTATTCAGAGCAATCGATCTCCGGACGTGGGGACGGTGACTCGAGGTGCGGAAATGGAGAAAAAAATGATGGAGATGATGGAGCAAAAGATGCAAGAGATGAGAGAAGAACACGCGAGCCAGATTAGGGAGCTGACACAATCAATTGCTGCGATTAATCTGCAGAATCAAAAAAATAAATCAATGGAGAATAGCGAAGGTAGTAGCAGAGGATATCAAGGTGATGGAGAATGGGGAAGATCGACGCGTTATGAATTCCCCAAGTTTGATGGCGATGGATTCGAAGGCTGGATGATGAGAGCTGAATACTTCTTTCAAGTAGCTAAAGTACCTGAAGAGGAGAAAATCAGAGTAGCTGCAATCCATCTGGAAGGGAAAGCATTGCAGTGGCATAGAGGTTTTGAGAGTCTGCATGGAGATATGGCTTATGCCGACTGGACGTGCTATAGTTCATCGTTGGCCGCACGTTTTGGTGCTCATGCTTATGAAGATCCGCTAGCTGATCTCAGAAATCTCAAACAAAAAGGTACGGTACGCTACAAGATTATATGGACACTTTTGATGAATTATATCCTAGAGCTGGAATTAGAGAAGATCAAGCTCTAAGTTTCTTTTTATCGGGATTGATTGATGAATTGCAAATGCCTATGCGTATGTTTCGACCTAAGACTTTAGCTGAAGCTTACTCCCTAGCTAAGCTGCAAGAACTTACTGTTAGAGCCTTAGGAGTTAAGGCCAAAGGAAATCAGAACACTATGCAAGCTAATAGTGGCTATTATTCGAGTAGCAGACCAATGTCAGTAACTGCTACTAATAAAGTGGGAACTATGAATAACTGGAATGGAGGAAACAAGGAGAATAACAGAATTGGAGGGGTTAGAGCTAGTACCAATTTAACTCCTAAAGAAATAGATGAAAAAAGAGCAAGGAAGGAATGTTTTTGGTGCACTGAAAAGTTCACTCCAAATCATCAGTGTAGCAAAAAGAAATCATATGTTGTGCAGCTATTAGATGTGGGTGAAGTAGAATGTAATGAAGAACAAGGGGAGACGGATGAAGAAATTGAGGAGGAGAAGTCTGAACTACAGCTTTCATTACATGCGGTTTGGGGTAAGGATGGGCCTCAAATAATGAGGATTAGAGGAAAATGTCAGAAGAGGATCTTAAGAATTCTGATAGATACTGGCAGTACTCATAATTTTCTGAGTGCTAAAGTGGCTAAAAGAATTAGCTGTAAGTTACTTCCTGTTAACTCAAAGGCTGTGGAAGTAGCCAATGGACAGATTTTGCAATGCACTCAAAAGTGTAGTAAATTAGAATGGGAGATGCAGGGGTCCAGATTTCATGCAGAAGTTTATCTTATTCCTCTGGAAACTTATGATCTTATCTTGGGTGGAGAATGGTTGTCTACTTTGGGTGAAATCAAATGGAACTTTAATAATCTCAGTAGAGGAAGTGAAATTACAAGGAGAGAGGTGGGTACCAAAGGCTGAGCAGTTGAATTTTCTACACATAATGAATCCAGAAGAAGAGGATGTAAATCAAAGAAAATTGAATCAGTGCATACCTGCTGTGGAATTTGAAACAGACTACTGCTATGAAATCAGTGTTGAGGAAATTTGGCCAAATCTCAAATTGATTCTGGAAGAATTTGCTGAAGTATTTGAGGAGCCAAAAACACTACCACCACAAAGAGAGCAAGATCACAAGATTATACTGAAGGATGGAGCTGAAGCAGTGAATATGAGGCCCTATAAATATGCAGCACATCAGAAAAATGTCATTGAGACAATGATTGAGGATATGCTTAAGGCTGGGGTTATTAGGCGTAGTGAGAGTTCTTTTGCAAGCTCAATTGTGTTGGTAAAGAAAAAAGACTCTACTTGGAGAATGTGTGTGGATTATAGAGCCTTGAATGCCATAACTGTCAAAGATAAATACCCCATACCTGTGATTGAAGAGCTGCTGGATGAGCTAGGAAAAGCAGCTTGGTTTTCTAAAATCGATTTGAGGTCTGGCTATTGGCAAGTGAGGATGAAGCCGGAGGATATCCACAAGACTGCTTTTAAGACTCATTCAGGGCATTATGATTTCCTAGTTATGCCATTTGGCTTAACAAATGCTCCTGCAACATTTCAGAATCTGATGAACACTATTTTCAGGAATTATTTGAGGAAATTTATATTGGTATTCTTTGATGACATTCTAGTATATAGCAGTAGCCAAGCAGCTCATGAACAACATTTGAGAGTTGTCATGGAATTGATGAGAGAACACTGCTTGTTAGCAAAAAGAAGTAAGTGTACTTTTGGGTGTAAAAAAGTAGAATATCTTGGCCATGTTATCTCTGAAGATGGAGTCTCAACTGATGAGGGAAAAATAGAGGCAGTGAGAAATTGGCCTCAGCCTAAATCTGTGAAACAAGTGAGAAGTTTCTTAGGTTTGACTGGTTATTACAGGAGGTTTATGCAAAATTATGGGGTGATAGCTAGGCCTCTGATAGAAGTGATTAAGGGCAATGTGTTCAAATGGACTGGAGAAGCACAAGAAGCTTTTGATAAACTTAAAGTAGCTATGACTACAGCTCCTGTGTTGGCTCTACCAGATTTTGGCAAAGAGTTTGTAGTAGAAACTGATGCTTCAGGGTTTGGGATTGGAGCTGTGCTAATGCAAGATAAGCACCCCATAGCCTTTATTAGTAAATCCCTATCTCCTAAATATCAGACTCTATCAGTATATGAAAAAGAACTGCTAGCTATTTTGATGGCTGTGAAGAAATGGTATCACTATTTGTAGAGTAAAAAGTTTATCATCTTGACTGATCACCAGAGTTTGAAGTACCTGATGGATCAGAAATTAACTACTCCTACTCAGCAAGCTTGGATGACTAAGCTAATGCACTTTGACTATGAAATCAGATATAAGAAGGGCTGTGATAATTCAGTGGCAGGTGCTCTCTCCAGAGTTCCAGAAGTGATGACTTATACCTTGACTTCTTTTGTGATTCCTCTTGAGTTGATTGCAAAAATCAAGGAGTCATGGAAGCAAGATCCTTTGATACAAAAGATTCTACAAGCAAAACAGCAAGACAAGGATTCTCACCCAAAGTTCAGTTGGAATAAAGATGAACTGAGAAGAAAAGGCAGGTTAGTGGTGGGAAATGATAAGATTTTAAAAGCTCAAATCTTGTCTACTTTTCATGGAACTGCTCTGGCTGGTCACTCAGGAGTCTTAGGCACTTACAAGAGGATATCTGCTCTCTTATATTGGCCAAAATTAAGAAAGGATGTCAGGGAATTTGTTCGATTATGTGTTACTTGCCAGAGATATAAGCCAAGTAATTCCTCTCCATCTGGATTATTACAACCTCTTCCAGTTCCCACTGCACTTTTTACAGATCTCTCTATGGATTTCATTGAAGCACTGCCAAGTTCACAAGGTTTTGACACTATATTTGTGGTAGTGGATAGATTGAGTAAATATGCACATTTTATGGCTCTCTCACACCCTTTTACAGCAAAGAAGGTGGCTGAGGTATTTCTTGTCTCTGTTTTTAAATTACATGGGATGCCAATTAAAATTGTAAGTGACAGGGGAGCCATCTTTGTGGGAAATTTCTGGAAGGAATTCATGAGTTTACTAGGAGTGGAGTTGTTATATTCCACTGCTTACCATCCAGAGACTGATGGACAGACTGAGATAGTTAATAGGAGTCTACAATGCTATTTGAGATGTGCTATGGGTGAGAAACCACACACTTGGGTCCATTGGTTAGGATTGGCCGAGTATTGGTACAATACTACATATCATTCTAGTATTCAAATGACTCCTTTTGAAGCTCTATATGGTTTTGAACCTCCTTTACATGTTCCTTATCTACCGGGTGATTCTAATGTTGAAGCAGTAGATCTGGCATTAAGGGACAGAGAAGAAATGCTGAGCATACTTAAAAGAAATGTACAAAAGGCTGCTGATAGAATGAAAAAACAAGCTGATCAGCACCGAATTGATAGAGAGTTTGATGTGGGGGAATGGGTTTGGTTGAAGTTGAGAGAGTATAGACAAAGATCAGTACGAGGGAAACATCATAAGTTCGAGCCTAAATACTTCGGTCCTTATCAAATTACAGACAAGATTGGAGCAGTAGCTTATAAGCTTAATCTGCCAGCTTCAGCTACGATCCACAATGTGTTTCATGTGTCCTTGTTGAAGCCCGCCTCTCCACCAGCGGGTCCTATTATTGATCTACCTACTGCTTCTCATATAAATGATGCTATTCCACAGGCTGTACTCGATAGGAAGATGGTAAAACGGCAGAACCAAGCGGCTACTAAGTGGCTTATTCATTGGGAAGGAAGATCACCAGCTGATGCTTCTTGGGAGTTCGCGGATGTCATTAAGGCAAGATTTCCTTGGTTCCTTGTGGACAAGGAACCTTAAGGGGGGAGTATTGTTGCATGTGATCTTTTAAGCTTGCAGTGACGTGGCAGGGAGTTAGTTGAGTTAGTTAATAAAACTTGATCGACCAATGAGAGGGGAGGAACGTGTGATCAACCAATAGGAGCAGAGCTATGACGTGTACAACAATCCGACGTGGAAGAACCGAGGCGAGCTAAGATGAGCTAGGATGCGAAGTATAAATAGCCATAGTTACTCTTCCTTTTGTTCTGTTGTTGAAGTTGCTTAGTTGAGAGTTAATCAGCTCAGATCGTGGATCTGGAGCTCCTCTATGCTTGTTCATTGCGATTGTGGACATTTTATCAATTCGTTATCAATTCAATCATTTTTCATTGATCATTCAAGTGTTGTGATTGCGTATTATCGCGGAATCTCGGTGGATCTGAGCTAAGATAGGGAGGTTGCGAAGTAAAATCGTAACACTTTGGCCTCCTCCGTGCTTCCCGGCCGCTGCCTCCTCACCAACTCCCGAGAGGTAAGTTGGGGAAATTCTATTCTACTTCCTTTTTGGTTTTATTTCTAAAGATTTAGTCTTTGATTTAAAAGTTTTGGTGTTTCAAACTTGTAGATTTGTGATGGTGGTGAAATCAGTGATGAATCGGGGTGTAGGGCTGCCACCGCCGGCAACGGCGTGCCAAATTCAGTCACCGGAATTCCGGCAGATTCCTATTTTGGAGATAAGTTTCTTGACTTGTGTTTACTATGGTTGTAAGACTTGGATTGACTATTATATGGATTTGGTGATTCTTGAATAATGTGTTGCTACTTGGAAGACTCATGTGTAACATGTTAATCTCACTGTGTTGTTAACATTGGGAAGATTCTATGTTTGCCTGTATGTGATGTGTCAATATGTGGGAAGAGTGAGGTGGAGGTTACCTTCTTGAAGAGTAGTTGCTGTTCTTGAGTTTCTTGTCTCTAGAATTTGAAATTCTCTTACTTCCTCCCTGATTCCTTGTTGAAAAAGATGAGCTTGAGTTTTAACATAGAGGGTTTGTGAAGAGGGGAAGAATGGTGTTACCTATGGGGAGTAGGAATTGCCTGCAGGGACTCTTCTCCCAAACACTCACTCTCAAACTTGCTACTTGGCTGAAGATTTCGAGCAAGAGGGAGGGGTTTTGGAGGTGGTGTGGGGGTTCTTATAGGAAAAGAGTGTGTACTTGTGAGGGAATTAAATGGGCTATTGTATTCCTTGTTCTCTTCCTGCAGCAAATCCCCTTTTTATATGATTCTGCAGCAAACTTTAACTAGAAATTGTTGTTTTTACTAGGAGGTAAGGACTCTTGTATTTATGTTATTTGTTGGTATTGACAAGCAGAGGCTGCAGGGATTTGTTGGGAGCTGCAGGCTGCCCCTTTTTGCTTCGGTTGTGGGAGGAGGAGTGCAGGAGTTGCTGCAATCTGACCTTGCCCCTTTTGGCAAGTCCTTTGATCTTCATTGAAAAGGTAGTGTTGTCTCCTTCCTCACTTCTCCCTTACTTGGCAGATTTCTGTTTGTTTGCACTCTAGGATTTAATAAGTTTTGATTTCTTCTTACAGGTTCTTGTATTCAAAGGAGGAAGAGAAGATTGGGCTACCTATGGGCTGCTGATAGCTCTCGGCCAGCAGGCTGTACTCACGGGCCTCGAAAAGAGGGTGGCTTGGGTTCGTAAAGAATAGACTCAAGGCATTCCCATTTTGACATTCATATGTATTGTTCTTGTAAGCTAAGACATAGCTTGGAATGTAACAACATAGTATTTTGTTTCCTAAAGGAATAAACGAACGCGTATTCATTCTTAATTCGAAACTTGCTCATTTCCTTCCTTTCTAGATCGATATTAGTCACTAATCGAGCAAGCCGAACATAAGGGTTGTGTATTCTCGAAATTAAAGTAACTAGAAAGTGGCATTCACTCCGTTGTTCGATAAATAACTTAAAAGTTAATATAATTAAATTGTGGCCATTACAAAATTGGTGGGTTACATAAACATGGTTAAAGTTATAATTATGGCAAGATTGAGGAGCCCTTGTCTTATGTTGGTCTTTGAGTTAAGCCTAAATGTGACAATTATAAATGTTCATATATAATTCTCTATTTTGATATTATTATCTTAGCACTATAAACGTTCTCACATTTTCGTAGACCAGTCCATTTCACAAAAAAGATTGGATAAGTTTTCGTAGACCAGTCCATTTCAGAAAAAAGATTGGATCATCAATCAATTTATAAAATACTCTTTTAATTACGTACGTATATGTGTGTGTTGTATATCAATAATCACCTTTACTCAATGTCTTAATAGATTCTAAATTTGCTTGAATTCTTCTTAATTTTAACCAGTGTTTTAAGATATTCGCTAAATTAGTGAATGAAAGCTATTTCAAACTCGAGCTTGTTTATTTTGATAACATTAATTTCATGAATGAATATATAAATCAGTTGTGGATGTGCAGTTGGAGAGTTACTGAATAGTCTGAATTGCTATATACATTAATTATGTATATTCTCATACATGCAGGACTAAATTCATTGATGATGATGATGATAATAATAATAATAATAATAATAATAATAATAATAATAATAATAATAATAATAATAATAATAATAATAATAATAATAATAATAATAATAATAATAATAATAATAATAATAATAATAATAATAATAATAATAATAATAATAATAATAATAATAATAATAATAATAATAATAATAATAATAATAATAATTAAAATATGGTGTTGATAACAAGTACTACTATTTAATTATACTGAAGTTAGAAAACCTCAGATAATACCTGGTTGAATAAGCTGGTTTGATTAAAGCCGAATGCATTTGACTAAACAAGAGTATAAAAGAATAATATCAGACACTCGTTTTACTCTTTCGTTTGTCGGCATCTTGTTGCTGATGAAATGTGGGAATTTATAATATTTAATATACTCTGATAATTAGTTTCATATAGGTTTTCATTATTCAGGGGAGTGATAACCCAGGAAGGCTCTTGCTACGCTTTCTCTACAATCGAAATATACAATTATGAAATTAATTCAAGAGAAACTTCGTAGTTATGCCTGCTTACTACATTCCAAGATAAGCAGTCACACACACACAAATTAATCCAGTGATGTCTCTATATAGTTACCATGTAGGATACTTGATGTCAATGATTCAACACAGCTGGAGATATCATCTCATGGCTGATCACAGTGCTCGTGACGCCGGAATATGGAAGTTTCCGGTCTTTGTCTTCTTCCAAGACGCTAGGTTTGTTTGTTTGTTAGGGGTTTCATGATACATATATAACTATAGTATAACATGATTAAATTTGTCATGTTTTTTTAGGAATGTGTTCAAGAGGGATGAGCTAGGGTTGGAGATAATGCGGATGGCGTTACCGGCTGCCCTTGCATTGGCCGCGGATCCAATAGCGTCTTTGATTGACACGGCCTTCATCGGGCATTTAGGACCGGTGGAGATGGCATCGGTGGGAGTTTCCATTGCCATTTTCAACCAAGCCTCCAAAGTCACCATATTCCCACTTGTGAGCATCACCACCTCATTCGTCGCTGAGGAGGACACCGTCAACACTGAGCACCACCACCTCGACTTGGAGAAGGCGTCCGACACCACCAGCATTAATGCCATCATTGATGACAATTCCAACAAGATCAAGGCTGATGAAGGTATGCATAATGCATGTGTATATATGCAATCTTCTTCATCTATACTAATTGATTAATTTGTTGAGAAGAAGCTAAAACATGTGTGTCGAAAGTGGAGAGCAAGGAGCGGCGCCACATCTCTTCTGCATCGACAGCTCTGGTTCTTGGATTAGTGTTGGGGATCATCCAGACCATATTCCTTGCATTCCTTGCAAAACCACTCTTGAGATTGATGGGCATCAAGCTGGTTAGTTAGTTAGTCAGTATTGTCCTATTTTATGAACATATTTTTACCTACAAAGTTGTAAATGTTTAGGGATCTCCAATGCTGGAACCTGCTGAGAGATACCTAACCATAAGGTCTATAGGTGCTCCAGCAGTTCTCCTCTCTCTAGCCATGCAAGGCATCTTTCGCGGATTTAAGGATACTAAAACTCCTCTTTATGCCATTGGTATTCTATCTATATGTGTGTTTTATATGTCCAATTTTGTTGGTGAATAGTATCATGTCTGTAATTCTTGGTCTTCTTTTGTATCAACAGTTATAGGTGATCTAACAAACATAATCTTGGACCCCATCCTCATATTTGTGTGTCGTTGGGGTGTCTCCGGTGCTGCTATTGCTCATGTCCTTTCACAGTAAGTTCTGTTTCACTCACTCTAGCTATATATAATACACACTATTCCCAAACATGGATTTTACTTAAACATGAAACTTGTTTTTAATTTGGTCAGGTATTGACATATGCAAAATTGTGATATGCGAAAAATAAGCCCATAAATAATGTAAAGACTTCATTACATTAGGACATGAAACTCTTCATTGATTCTTGCATTGATCTTGTCTTCATTGCAACAGGTACTTGATCACTCTAATTCTGTTTAGCAAGTTAGCAACACAGATTGTGATATTACCTCCAAGCCTCAAACATCTGCAGTTGAGAAAATTCCTCAAGAATGGCAAGAACTAGTATTAGTACATATTCTTCTATACTCTTTTTGTAGAAACGCGCGTCTTGACAGAAGCTCGTCCAACTGCAGGTTCCTTCCTACTAACAAGAGTGATAGCTGTGACAATCTGCGTGACTTTGGCTGCTTCGTTGGCTGCAAGGTTCGGCCCCACTCCCATGGCTGCATTCCAGATAAGCCTTCAGGTCTGGCTCACTTCTTCACTCCTTGCTGATGGCTTGGCAGTTGCTGGACAGGTCAGCTACAAGCCTACAACACTAACCATTTTAAAAAGAAAAAGAAAAAGAAAAACAGTTGAAATTAACAGAATATAATCAAACCACTAATTGATATCTAGGCAATCCTTGCTTGTGCATTTGCTGAGAAGGATTATAAGAAAGCAACAGCTGCTGCAACTCGAGTGCTGCAGGTAACTTTCACTATATAAATCTCAAACAAAGTAACAACACATTGTGATCCAAATCATACCAATAAAATGAGTTTTCTTTGCAGATGGGATTTGTGCTTGGGATTGGCCTTGCTGTGTTGGTTGGAGTCGGGCTGCAGTTCGGATCAGGAATATTTACCAAGGACAAAAGTGTTATTCATATGATCGCCATAGGCATCCCGGTAACTCAAACCTGAACCTTACCATAACCTAAATCAAAATTGTATTTTAGGTTTAGCGTTATGAGTGGTGTTTGGATGAATCCACCTGCAGTTTGTAGCAGCAACGCAGCCTATAAACTCGCTAGCATTCGTTTTCGATGGTGTCAATTTTGGAGCGTCTGACTTTGCATACTCAGCATACTCCATGGTAAGTGCATGTAAGTTACACCTAAGATGAAGATGAGCAACATTCTTTTTAATATCATATTTTTATTTTATTAACTTTTCAGGTGCTAGTATCCATAGTAAGCATTGGGTCATTGTTTCTACTCTCAAAAGCAAAGGGTTTCATTGGGATATGGTTGGCTTTAACTATCTACATGGGACTAAGAACATTTGCTGGCTTTTGGAGGTAAAAAGGATCTCTAAGTTGTTCACCATATATATATATAGGGATGTATTCATTTCCTTTTTGCATATTTCCTCCTTTTTCCTTCTTGATCTCAGCCCCACGATTTTGTCATCCGACGGTTAGATTGATGCCACGTGTCATTTAATAATGCAGATTTTCAGTTGAATAATGCACACCGACTAATAATGCACCATTATAGCGTAATAATGCAGATTTTCAGTTAAATAATGCACACCGACTAATAATGCACCATTATAGTATAATAATGCAGATCATCTGTACCGTTGATGAATGAGATCTAACGGCCCATATTAAGAAGAATAAAGGATATATATATATATATATATATATATAATCCTATATATATATATATTCTCCCCTTAGATTTAAGTTCCTTCATAATCTGGACCGTTAGATCTCATTCATCAACGGTCCAGATGATTTGCATTATTACACTATAATGGTGCATTATTAGTCGGTGTGCATTATTCAACTGAAAATCTGCATTATTACACTATAACGGTGCATTATTAGTCGGTGTGCATTATTTAACTGAAAATCTGCATTATTAAATGACACGTGGCATCAATCTAACCGTCGAATGACAAAATCGTGGGGCTGAGAAAATATGGAAATAGGAGAAAATATGGAAAAAGGATTTGAATACAATCCTATATATATATATATATATATATATACAATCCTATATATATATATATATATATATATATATATATATCATACCATTTTCTTTTTGTTGAATGATATCCCAAGTTTCCGATATGGATGCAGGATGGGAACGGGAACAGGACCTTGGGGCTTTCTCAAGGGTAGATCGTCGTCATAGAAAATAAATGTGATCCTAGTATGTACTAATAGTAATAAACTTCATCCACACATTTTGCTGTATTTTTTAGTTTATCATTGTTTTCTTCATTCAAGATCCTCCTCCACTTATGCGTATAGTTTCCTCTCCAATTTTGTCCACATAATTGTTGCACTTTAATTATGAAATAAATTATGTTGAGAATTAAAATTTTTGGCATATGATGCTAAAAAATTTAATTGCTTGCAAGTTGTAGATACGTGAAATATTTGTTAATTTTAATTTGAAACTAATTCTATCATTTTGGTCAAAAAATAATTTTTATATTTTTAATATTAGAAATTGACATAGTCCAAATTATATTGACTAACAAGTCGATTTTTCGTTGGGTAGAATGTTTGGCCCCTCAAGCATAAAATAAAATGTCTTACTCCATCACTATACATGGAACGTATGGGAAAGAACACTGGACCACTATCCTTGCAGATGCCAAGACAAACAACTTCCTTGTTTATTAGAGAAAAAAAAAAGAGATGGTATTTCAATTTCAATAATAATTCATTGTAGAACACATATGTTGATGGTGATTGGCTGCATAAGATTATTTTAGGATAGAAGTGGAGAGGGACGTATTGTGCACTGATTTTCTTGTGTTAGAAAAATGGGATAGTGGTGTGGTGGGGGATCAGTTGTTGATGCCAAGACAAACAACTTCCTTGTTTATTAAAATAATCTTATGCAGCCAATCACCATCAACATATGTGGCATTCATTCCTACTTGTCGCAATACAATTATGTATACACATTCTCTATTTATGTAACAATAATAATATTCATGAATTGATAATATTCGCTTAAAGAATCATGGATGCATGATACTCCACTTCAGCAAAATAGTACAAAGGAACAGTTGTCCAAACTAGGCTGGGTTTTCTTAATACAGCCCCCGATGACAAATGAAAACTCAGGTTGTTATAATCAATAAATGAGGTAAGGTTTTTAATACATCTTTTTCAATGAAAAAAAATTGAATTTCAGTTTACCAATTAGAACTCACGAAGCCCATCATTGCTGCTGCTGCTGCTGCCGCCGCCTTCGACATGCACTTCATTTCCGCGAGCCAAAAAAAGAGCACAAAAACTTTTATATACTCCCTACACTTTTTTCTTATCTAAGTAAGAACGAATTCATTCTCTGTTTCGCTAGACTACGAGCTTATCAAGACGCATTTGATCAAGCCAAGCCCCTAAAACAGTGTGATCGGTTGAGTCAGTTTGAAGATTTGGTTTCAAACACTCACCGGATGGTGCAGCGCTAGTGGCTGCGGCTTTGTCCATCATCTCAGGTGGTGATTCTTTGACAAGTGATTGCACCCACGATAAGTCTGGGTCTTCCCCATCAGCTCTGCGATCAAACGAGGACGGCCTCTTCACACCACAACCTTCATGTTCTGCGCTAACTGACCAGTCAACTTTCCCATTGACAGGTCCCCACTTAGACCATGCACTTGTAGGAGA
Source organism: Salvia splendens (assembly GCF_004379255.2). Taxonomy (NCBI): domain Eukaryota; kingdom Viridiplantae; phylum Streptophyta; class Magnoliopsida; order Lamiales; family Lamiaceae; genus Salvia; species Salvia splendens. Next base: position 27,605,162 of record NC_056042.1, on the reverse strand, counting down.
TCCTACAACAGGGGCATGGTTGGACCCAAGTTCCCGGGAGCTGAGGCTACGCATCTGCATCTGCCTCTCACGCTGAGCAAAAGCTGAGAGACGGGCACTCATGGGAGATCCTGGCTCTAAGCTTCTTGGTGACATCCTTGGAGATGACACACCAAAAGAAGCCTGCAACAGAGGATGTTCAACATTTCTTGGAGAAAAAACATTAGTATTTATGGGTGATAAAATGTTTTGCTGTGGTTGGAACTGATTAAGAACAGCTGACTTATGTGAGGGAGAAAAAACACCAAAAGTCGCTGCCTGATCAGAAAGTCTTGGACATGAAGTGATCTCAGCAGAAAAAAGATCTTCAAGATTAGGAGTCAATGTTGTCTGGGAGCGGCCAGAACCTAACATAGCAGAATTAGGGCGTGGCTGTGAAAAACAAGCCATGTCATTTAAAATGAGTTGCTGGGAATCATAATCCTGCAACATGTTCAGATCCTCAGGTGGAATATCACGAGCACTTAGGGAAGATCTCAGGCGACTGGACTGCAGATTGCTACCGGGTAGACTGAGAGTGGGGACATTTGGTTGAGTCCAAGCTCCAGAAGATGAATGAGACATTACATTGGCTGTAGGGGACATGTTTTGATTGAATGCAGAAGGAGACATCACTGACTGTGATGTTGGGGAGCCAGGCAAAAGGCTCAAGGCTGCAGCCATGTCCATGAAGCTTGCAGTAGAGGCCACAGATCTCGGAGAAGGCACACCAGATCCAGTAGAGACGTACAGAGGACGAAGCTCTTCCTGGGTGTGCGCAAAAAAGCACACCTGTCTAGCACAGCTTGTGCCATCTTTGCACAGCCTTGTCCGATACTGAGCAGGGTGCAACCAGCATTCAAACACACCATGAGCATACTCACACATATCTCCACGCCTGCATGCACCCTTTCGAAAATCAGGGCAAGGGACACAGCTGTAGTGGTACTTCCGCGGGTCTCTTCTGCGAGCATTTTCTCCAGGGTGAACAAAAGGGCATTCAGTCCAATCATGAGAATATGCCCGTGAACACGGCCTGACCTTGAATGAGAACATGCGAAATTCATCAGTTGCGTAGATACTATTTCTAATGTCCGGTAGAGATGGATCCACAGGATACTGTTTCTTCTCTGACACAGAATTAGCAGCAGGATCAACAAACTTCGGAGCTGTCGGAGAAGATACATAATCAGACAGCGAACACGCAGACCTGCTTTCTGGTGATGATGACAGTACAGGGGAAGATGCATTTGAACCAGTTATGGTGACCCTTAGATTGCACTCACCAACAGACGCATCAGAAATGTTGTTCACAAGCAAGTCTTCTAGAGCAGCTTTAGCTCCAGGGAGTTTGGGATGAGCTACAATTACGTCAACTGGACGCAAGCCACGGGCATCCTCAATATGGGGATCAGCACCAGCAGATAGCAGCAACTTTACAACATCAAGTGCATGGACAGAACCTCCAAAAGCCGCACAATGGAGAGCAGTCCACTTGTTGACACCACATGATTTATTCAAATCAACTTCAGGCAACGCAACTATTAGCTTTAGCACATCCACACTACCAAAAGTAGCGGCTACCATCAGTGGTGTTCTTTCTTCCAGGTTGATTTGCTTTGAACCTTTATTGCGAACATACCAAAGTCCAGCCGCATCAACCACAGAAAAATTCACCTCTATCAATCTTCTGAAAGATTCTAAGTCATTGTTGGCCACAAATTCAAGCAAACTGGAGAGAGAATCATCAGTTTCAACAGATACGTTGTTCGAATCCTTCATGCTAGATTGGTTAATAGCTGCCCCCTTGGGTTGTACAAGAATTGTGATTTGATTGCTCAGGCCCACTGCACATACTACGATCAACTGCAAGTCCACCAATATCATTAACCATATGAAAAGTATAACATATAAACTATACCAAAAACCTAACAGAAAACCAGTCAAAATGAAATAAGGGTCGAACAAAATTAATATGTGCAACTACCAGATAGCACTGAAGTTCAACAAAAATTATTCAAAAGAATGCTTGTAGTCATACTACAAAAGCGAAAAAAATAAATACACTACCGAAGCAAAGTAGACCATGTAAAATTATCTTTTCAAAATTGACGGGCAACCAATTTCATATCTATGTGCGTTCAGTTACAAGTCTGTAATACTTCAATTAGTTAGAGAGATGGAGCAATTAATTTAAACGCAAGTTGTGACATAAGATCCAGAGAGTTCTATATATAACAAAAGGTGAAAAAACAGGATCCTCGGGGGCAATTCCTAAAGAAAGAAGTGTACGTATTAAGCTAAACATCCAAATAATATCCCCGAAGTAAATACTTATTAAAGTAGTACTAGTCCGGAATAGAATCCACTTTTGCACTCAAAAAAACAAATTATTCCTGTGTGTTCACAAATTATACCTATACCTCGTGAAAAACGAATCTTTATCCCAAAATGACATATATATTCAACAGATACATAAACCTACATCCACAATTACTATCCACGTATACAAGAAGCATTTGAAATTGTAAGCACAGAAAGATCGCAGAAAATTACTAAAACCACGCAGGAGTATACGCATAATGACCTAAAATACACAAATTTGGTGTGATAACAAAGCAATCGCGAATCAATTACATAATCTCATAAATTTCACTTCGAAAACAAACACATAACCTAATCAAAACAACAAATTATCACTTAACAGAAACGCAGATCAGTTGGGAGAATGAAGTCAACGACTACTGAGTCCAGTCGCACAACATTTTAAGAAAGAATCAACTCACCTACGATCGAGAAAAAAATCAGATCTGCAAATAGATCATCTCACTCGCTCAGTAATCAATCTAACGATCGGAAAGAAACAACAAACAGAAACAAGTGAAAATGTGAAGCAGAAAAGGCGATCTTCATCGCGTAGATCAACTAGTGAAACAAAATCGAAGAATAGAGAGGAGATTTTGTGAATGTATACATACAGATGAGTGTGTATATGTATGAGTTGAGACGGAGAGAAGAAAAATCGAGAGAAAGCGAAATGAAAGGAAAGCTTGTATTGTTGTGCGCGGTTTAGAGAGAGTGTGTGTTTTAGGTGTGTGTCCCTGTCTACTGACAAAAGCGGTTTTGAAATTGAAATGAAGATGAAATTCAAATTCAAATGCCGATCAAATGTTCATGAAATTACTTTGAAATACACGCGAAATTATGTGGATTTGGAATTTCGGTGCAAGTCATGAGAAGGAGGGATTTTTTGTGAGAGAGTTTGTTCCGCTATTAATTTTTTGTACGAACAATTCTGTTCTCCATAATACTACTACTGTTTTAGTTATTTTTAATTATTTTAAATCCTTAACCGACATTTCTACATTTACTAGTATGGGCCTGTCAAATTGGGTATCCGCGGATACTCGATTCGAAATTTTCTGGTACCCGATACTCGACCCGAATTCAATTTCGGGTACCCGGATACCCGACTCGGGTATCCAGTCCCGAAAAATCGGGTACCCAGACCCAATTGTGATTTTAATTTTTTTTATTTTTTTTATTTTTAGAAATTAACTACAAACTTTTATAATTTATTTAATATTATTTAATTTAAATTTAATAAAATGTTGAAGTAGTATTCAAGATAAAAATAACTATAAACTTTTAGAAATATAAAATTCTTGTAGTAGTTCGAATTTAAGAGAATAACTAGAAACTTTTAGGAATACAAAAATTTTGTAGTAGTTCGAAATTAAAAGAAAATAGCTACAAACTTGTAAATATACAATATTTATAAGTTATACATATTAATATCATTCAACCATTCACAATAAATCAATAACCATCAAAATTCATAAGTTCAAACATTCATCTCTTATAAACATCACAATTCAATAATTCATAAAAATCAAGATCTAACAATAACATCATCAAAGATTCAAAATTCAAAATATCACAAGTCAATGAAATCAAAATGCAATTAAAAAATTAAATTACATCTTACACGCTAACTATTAAGTACTGTATTAAATAAAATGTAGTTAAGAAATTAAACTACATTTAATTATAATAAAAATACTACTCCCTCTGTCCCATTAAATATGCAACATTTGCTTTTCGGCACATGATTTTATGTAGTGTTGTTTTGTGAGTTAATGAAGAGAGAGTGAAGTAAGAGAGAAGAAAAAGTAGAGAGAATATTGTTTCCATTTTTAGAAACGTTTCATTTTTAATGGGACAAACTAAAAAGGAAAACGTTTCATTTCTAATGGAACAGAGGGAGTATAATTTTTAATTTTAAAAAACAAATCGGATAGGTATACCTGATCGGATATCGGGTAACCCGATACCTGATAATCCAAAATTCTCACTACCCGATTCCGATCCGATACCCAAAAAATCGGGTTTCGGGTATCCAATATCCGATATCCATTTTGACAGGCCTATTTACTACTCTCTCCGTCCGCGAACAGGAGTCCCGTTTTTCCATTTTAGTCCGTCTGTGAATAAGAGTCTCGGTTCACTTTTACCATAAATAGTAATAAGCTCCCACCTTCCACTAACTCATTTCTCTCATATTTCATAACTAATACTCCCTTCGTCTCAGTTTAAGAATAAATTTTAGTTATGACACGGGTTTTAAAAAATTAGTGGAATGTGTAATAAATGGAGTGGGGTAGTGATTGTTGGAGTATGTAATAATTAAAGTGAGGTAGTGGAAAGTGGGACTCTTTTGCCTTTTGGATCTTTAGAATTTTGTTTTGTTTTATTTTTATGAAAGTAATAACATTAAAGTGTAAATTTGATGAATAATGAAATTAAATTTTATGTCCAAATATGATAGATTCTAAATGTGACTTTTAAACTGGGACGGACTTAAATAGCAAAATGTGACTCTTAAACTGGGACGGAGGGAGTATATTCAAGTGGGACCTCTATTTCACTAATTTTTTCCAACCACTTTTCTTAACGTTACTTAAAACACATGCCACCAAGAAATGAAGCTCCTAACGACGGACAAAGGGACAAAGGGAGTACTAAATATTAAAAGTTATGGATGATGAGGATGATTGCATCATCCCAAACGAGAACATGTAATTATTATTTTGATTTTGATGATGATTGATTTGATTATTGTATTGCATCTGCTGATGTTGACCTACATATGCAGAGTGATAATGCTCGTTATTGTTGACCTTGTTTGAAGCCATGAGAAAAAGAGCACTCTTAGAGCATTAATAACCCCATCCCCAGTTCCGGCCCCAAGTTCCCTCCACGTTATCATTCCTTTACAGTTGCGGTCCGGCCCCAAAAGCCTCTAACCCTGCAGGCCGTAACTTGGGCCGCAACTAATAAATGACACTATTCACAACTTCAACATATTTAACTCGTAACCGCAATTCGTTGAACAATTAAAACCGGGAAAATGCATTGTTCATTAGAAATTAACATTACATTACTAGACGAAGCAAATTTAAAATACAAGAAACCCGGGCCACGACTACTACTTCTTCATTTGGGCGCGAAGGTAGGCGATCATCTCACGGTGCAACTCGAGCTCCTCGTCCGACAAATTCGATGTATCCCTCGATGTCAACTCCGTCAGCTGGCTCATCCGCCATGTAATATTCATCTCCGCCAAAGTGTCGGACATCTTATCCAGAGACGGATTGGTCGGCGCCATAGCGGAGTTGCTCGCAGTTGCCTTCCCCTTTGCTTTCCTCTTGGCCGCCTTTGTTCCCATCGGGCGGCTCTGAATGCTAGGAGATGAGAAGAAGACGTCGTCGTCTGTCACGTTGAGGTCGATTGCCGGACCTCCTTCGCTCGAAGAGGCGGAAACTTTGGTTCTCTTCGCCGCCCCAGTTGCCGCCGGCTCGGCACCGTTGGTGAACTTCGGGCTCTTCTCGACAAGCTTCCAAACCTCGTAGTACTTGAAGGCCTTCTTCCCTTCAGTGAAGAACGCATCCTTCGCCTTCTCGACGAGGTCCGCCTCGCTGTGCCCGCTCGGCCACATCCGAACTACGTTGGCCCACTTTCCGTTCCCCTTGCTCATATCCACCTGGACCCGGCCCCAATGCTTGCGCAGCTTCACGTAGCGTAGCTACGCTCGATCGACCCTTTAGGACGGCCAGCGTTATACTTCTGAGCAATCCCCTCCCAGATAGCCTTGCCAGTCTGCTGGTTGCCGATGATAGGATCCTCGGCCACGTCGATGTAGTTCCTCGCAAGCCACATTGTCTCATGCGGAGTGTACTTCTTCGGCCCATCCTCATCGCCGACCTTCTCCTTGCCCCGCTCTTGAGCAGGCTCCATCTCACTGAATTCGAACTCTTCCGTGTTGACCGGCGAGGTTATGTCGACGTTGCTACCGACTCCCGGACTAGGCGTCGGCTGCGATGGTTGCGACTCCGGTATGTACCAATTGTTCGAGTTAATGAACTCATCCATCTCACGTTCTTCGCTGTTGAACCAATCTATTGATGTCGATTCAAAGTGTATAATAGAGATTGAAATGGAATGCACGTAAGATTGATGCACAAATGGAATGCTCGTATTGCGGCCCGGCCCGAGACCCGTGTAACGCTGGGCCGGGACTCGCCGGTGCAGCACGGCGCGCGATTAACGCCGTCCCAGGACGGGCCGCGGGACGGGCTCCAGGCCGGGAATGCGGCCCCGGGACCGGCCTGAGCCGCGGCTTGCCTCCGTCTAACGCGCGGGACGGGCCGGGACTCGCGAATTGCGGCCCGGCCAGCCGCGTTATTTATGCTCTTAAAACCTGGAATCTTGGTCTCATTTTCAAGTGATTTTATAGATAAATTTAAGGTCAACATAATATTAATAGAGACAAATTGTGAAATTAATCCAGAGAGAATGAATGGGTGAGGCTGTTATGATACAAAGAAAAAATGGAGAGAATGAATTGAATGCAAAAGATTGAAAAGACCAACCCTATTTTAAACTTTCTCGATCTTCAAAAGGCATGTTTTCGTTTTGAAATTGCATATTATAACCATAATAAAATTGCATGTTTTAACCATAATAATTATTCCATTCAACCCCTCTTTAATTTATCATAAAAACACAAAACATAGATATTCAATTATGTCATATAATCAAGAGGCATAGTTTCACTAAAGTTGCATCAAAGATGTAACAATCTAATTTGTCTCAAAAATCCATTTCAATTGCTCGTTGACCAAATGTTCTAACTTCAAAAGCAATTTTCGTTTCATTTAATAAAGCACATTGCACTATACAACAAAGAAATTGCATCATAACAAATTTTGGCATTGAAAAGTTGAATTTATCGAAGTTAAACATGCATATACTGAAAAGTGAAAAGTGAAAAGTTGTAGTGAAGTTAAGATTCAATTATGCATCTAAGATTGAGAAAACATGCAATATGTGCATGAATTTTGCAACATAACAATGTCCAAACTGCATTTTAGTCACTATCTAAATCACATAAAGAGGAATGAATCAGATATCATAGTAATGCACTAAAATGAGTAAAATATTGTTATTATTCGATTTAGACTAAAGTCTCAAAATGGTCCTTAACATATGACGTTTTTTTTTGTCCAAAACATTATCTTTTGAATTATTCGGTCTCTCACATTTGAAATTGGACCACATTTGGTCCATTTTGGACGGAACCGTCAAATTTTTGACGGTTTTAATTATCGGGTCACAAATCCGTCATTAATTGGGAGAAATTGATCCGTCACTAATCCGTTCGTCTCTGCATCTAATTTTGCGCATCAATTTCACATCGATTTGATTAGATTGAATCAATTTCACATCGATTTGGTTAAATTGAATCTCGAAAACATGCCGCACATTCACTTCCACCACCACCACGGGCGGCGGAGCATTCCGAAGGGGTATCTAGCGGTGATGGTGGGGCAGGGCAGCGAGCAGCATCGATTTGTGATTCCGGTGATGTACCCGATGTTCATGCAGCTGCTCAAGGCGTCAGAGGAGGAGTACGGTTTTGATCAGAAAGGTCCGATCAGCATCCCCTGCCATGTGGAGGAGTTCCGCCACGTCCGCTGCCTGATCGACAAGGAGACGGCAGAGCACCACAGCCACCACCTCCACGGCCACCACCACAACCACCACCACCACCACCACCACCAGTTTTTGTGCTTCAAGGCGTGATGAAATTAATGGCGGTTGGAGTTATTGTTAGGTGATTTTTAAATTTGATGTTTTTGTAAAATCAAAACTCGTTTTATTTGGCTCCTGGTTTGAATTTGACTTGAATTTGCATGATCTTTTGATTGTTTTATGTTTTGATCTATCAATCAAAAAATATTACGGAGTTTCTAGCGAATCTACCAATAATTTGTAATAATGAGTTCGAACTTCATAAATATCTATTAAATTCAAATTAGTGACGGATTTGTGACGGATTAGTTTCTCCCAATTAGTGACGGATTAGTGACGGATTTGTGACCAGGTAATTAAAACCGTCAAAGATTTGACGGTTCCGTCCAAAATGGACCAAATGTGGTCCGATTTCAAATGTGAAGGACTGAATAATTCAAAAGATAATGTTTTGTATCAAAATAAAAAAAAATCCATATGTTAATGACTATTTTAGGACTTTAGTCTTCGATTTAAAATAACAATGTAAACTATCCACCCACAGAGATTAAACCTCATACATACGCACCACAGCTCGGAAAAAATGCAATCGTGTCAATAAAAATTGCAATACATTAATTTCCGAATTGTTTTGCTGACACTTTCTCAATCACAGAATGGAATCTTTAATCAATTGTCAAATTGCTGAATTGTTTAAGATATGCCTTATCCTTGTTTCTAAAAAAATTGTTTGTAATATTGAGCTACTGACGCATGGTTCATTTTCTGCCATTTATTTCTCTTAATCTTTGCAAAAGCGTAGGTCCACATGTTTTTATTTTATAAGTTCTCGTAAAACACTTTCGTTTCATTAATAATAATAATAATAATAATAATAATAATAAATACTCCATAAAACTGTAGTAAGTAATAAAACTGTATTAATAAGAATTATTGGTCTTTACATAAATATGCACTCCCACATCTGTCGTTCCAATCTCATCAAATCTTTGCCTGTTCTTGAAGTTGTTCCTGTTCAAAGGATTCCCAACTTCAGTTGATGGGTTGATGCAATGGATAATCAAAATCACAGGAAGAAAAACAGATAGCATGCGTTTGAACTCGGCTCATATCGACATTCTTATGTCAACATTTTACTCCTGCTTTTTGAAGAAAGGATGCACCAACCTCGTTCACAAAGAAGGCATGGAAACCGTATGGAACCCTTTTCGGAAGTTCAACTACAGCAACAGGATCAGATGACATTGTTTTTGCATCAATTACATTCACTGCTGATTTCCTGAGGATCATAAACCAACACAAGGTGATGACAATTTAAAAATACTAATCTTAAAACAGTAATCTGAAACATGGCAACTTCTTCTGATCATGAAGTGGAAGAGAGCGTACCCAGTGTTTTCATCATGCACAAAGAAAATCAAGTAGCCATCATCTTCTTCGGATGCAGTCCCGGGCTCCCGAGGGACAAACACAGCTTCTGATCCAAATCTTCCAGGTCCGAGATCAAAGCGACCACTAACATTCCCTCCAACTTCAATCTTTTCCTTTCCAGTCTCCGGTTCAGCATGTAAATCAAACTTCACAATTCCAGTTACCTTAGCAATACTGTCCAGTACTGTCCCATACACATATCGTTGTTTCCTGCATCCATAAAAAACTTTTCATTCCCCTCACAGAATAGAATGAAAACCTTTTGACAAGCACCTAAACTAGGACTGATTTACATAACCGGAGAATATCCAATGGTAAGTGTGACACACATAAAACCAACGGATTTCATAGCATTACATATTAATAAAAAGGAGGAATCTTATCAGTGTAGATAAGAAAGATTCTTATCTTATACATCAAATAAAAAAAAAACTAGATATACTAAACAAACCTTAATAAACTTAAATAAGGAACCGATATTATAGGTACATCCAAATTAGTAAGGATACATATTACTAGTAAAAGAATTGATTTAATTACAATTTTATCTTCCAAAATCCAAAGTAGTTTTATTTAAGTTTATAAACATTTTTACCTGCCAGTATAGCTTTCGTTTATCCTGGGAAAATCAACGGCTGACTCAGATAGCTTTTTTTGAGTAGCCAGACCATTTTTAAGATTGAATCTCATCTCGTACCTGAAAGAAATATAGTATCACCTATTTATAAAGTGAGATAAGAGTATACATGTATCAGTATGGATCTTACAGTTCATTTGTGAAATTCTCAAGCTTTTCTTTTACAGCGCCATTGACCATGTCAAGATCAGGATTTTGAAGTCGGCAAGTGATCAGAACAACTTCATCACCTTCCTCCCAAGCATTTGCTGACAAAAAATTTACACAAATTATTTGTCTAAAATTTGAAGTCTGTAAACTCCAACAAGAACATAAGTCTCCCACTAGTTAGTGAGGAAGTTTAGAAAGTGAATCTTGCTCCAACAAGAAAAGTAAAAGCAGCTTCAAGTAAATCTGAGGCTCTATTAGAGGTTCATGATAAGTCATCAAGAGATCAGCAGAATTTATAATAGATTATGACTAAGCTTACTTTCATTTCTTTGACTCTGTCTCAAAATATGAAGATAAGTGTTCAACATTTGTGGAACTTTCTGCTAGAAATAACTGAGGTACAGCCAAACTTGCAAATCTAAGGCATATAAGGGTTGAGTTGCTCACCATTATGAAATATGAAGCAATTTGGAAGCTCAAACCACCTGATTAGCATCTCATTTGTTGCATATCGCGGAAGAACTCCAAAACGGGCTTTCTTAGTAGGATCAAAAGAATAAACGAACTTCTTGTCCTTCACCATCTCCTGCAAGCATGATAATTAAGAGTTTAAGTAGTTAGTATACAAAAGTTCAGGTCAGAAATATAATTATACTAATAAACTTCTTTTCTCTTTTGAGTTGGGGGAAGGGGTTGTTGAGGATTGAACCCTAGGCCTGTCTCTTTAGTCTTTACAGAGAAGAGGTTCACCACTTGGGTGTCCCCAGAGGAATATTACTACTTCATATAACAATGATGGAATGCTTAGAGCTTCCATTTTGCAATAGGACGGCTAATGCAGATTTTAGTTCTTATCAAGGAAAATTTGAAAGAGCAAGTGTCTGATGTAGGGTTATATACATCTTATATTCACATAAACAGTTCAATTAAGCTTCTGTTTGTCGCGTGAAAAGTGAAATAACAGAGAGAAAGCTCAGGGCCCATATGTAACATGTACAAGCACATTATGCCAGACTAGAAAATGGTACATGTAAAAAAATGTAAGCAGTAGCAGTGAACACACATTGTTGAGTAACCACTATACCTTTGGTCTGAAACACAGTGGCAGATCCATAAAAATCGCATAGTTTTCAGTAATGGCAAAATCATGCATCATAACTGACTCTGGAATAGTTATTGGCACTGGATCATGCATCAGACCTTCCTTGGAAACAACTCTGTATGTGACATATGGTGGCTTTTGAGAATAGCCGAAGGTAAACATTTCTCCTGGAAGAAAATACTGAATCAGGATATCGTTCATTGAACACAAAAGAAAGTTCCCATACGTTCTTTTTGAGGTGAGACTCACTGATCTGAAGCATGAACCTTCACATGGTCTCATCCTTATTTGTATTTCGATTAATTGGTTCAGAATAGGTACCACTAATTTTTAAGTTAATGTTTTCACAACCAACACAATATCCTAATAAGGGTTTTAAATACTCATCCTTGGATTTTATTAGCATGTTCTGTTTCTTTTTGGTGGAGGTACTTGTTTCGTATATTAAATAAAAGAAATTTTCTTTTAATGGACATGTTTGAGGATCAGAGAACATGTTCTACAACCATTAAGACTTTATGTCCTTACAAATTGATTTCCTAACCAACCAAGTTCATATTAGGCTCAATTGTAACTTGAACTCAAGCTGAATATTGATGGCTCAATCTCGAAAACCGGCTCAAGGTTGGGTCACTACGACTCAAAAATCCGAAGCTAAAAGAGTAAATACGAAAGCAATAAGGGCAAAATGGATGTAACACGTTCTTGGGGAAAACAGAAATTCATTTTGTATTTTTAATGGCTATACAAGTTAGTCCCCTTTGTTTCAGCCATCGTTTTTATACTACATGGAAATAACTTTGGTATTCGTTTCTTCTAAATCAGATTTACTGTAGAGAAATTTGTGCAGCAAGATGGAAAATAATAGACAAATTATGGCAGTGGACAGAGATAATTGTGTTGTCAAATTACGGAGGGAGGCTTTGTGGGAGCAGAGAAACTTAAATAAACCAGGTGATTGATTACTTCTACTGCAGTATGCAACTGGATATCAATTAACCTTACCTGTAAATGGGTCAACTTTAGGATGAGCAGTAAAAGAATGTGACAGTTTTTTGTCGTAATCCAGCAAGCCAATTGTTTCCAGATCCCCATCTTCCAAAACTTTGATGGCATCTGAATTATGAATAGTAAAAAACTATTTTAAGGAGGTCCGCATGCTTTAAGTAGAATGGACAGTAACGGAGGCTTAGAACAAATAAAATTGAAGCCTTCAGAAAGGTGCATTCTTCTCGAACTAAGACAGGAGAAAGAAAGAAAAGCTTACAAGGTTTATCTCCCTCACTAAGCGCCAAAAGCTTCCCATGATGATATACCAGAGCTGTATTAGCTGAAAGAGAACCCCCACAATTGTCAACCACAACCATGCATACATGAAAGGCAGATCAGCATTTCTGATGCTAAGGAAAATATTATGTTACCAAGAAATATAGAAACAATCTCAATGCAAGAGATGTATAAAATAGTTGTGTATTTCACCGACATAAGCAGTGATAAAGCTGTCATGTACTCTATATAAAGAAAAGAAAACACAGAGAGAGCTAGAGACAGTTAGATAAACAGCAGTGCAACCCACCTGTACTATTTCCATAGGTAAGATCCAGTACTTTGAGTTTTGTTCTTAGCATTAGCAAGTTAACCGAGAGAAGTCCGAAAAATCCTTTCAGGTCACCAATCTGCAGATCAAGTTTGAAATTGTTAGGCAGCAAAAAATAAAGCATGTAGCAGATTAGGGAGGAAAACACCCATGTTTCCTCATCTAAAATCAGAAGAACAGAACGAATAGCAGAAGATGTTGGTTAAACATCCCAAATACTTTTAGCTGTGTGCCGTTTCTCTCGAGAATTCCCCTTCATGATTGTCTCTTACACATTCATGCGGTTTAATGGATGGTATTTTAAGATTTTCACAAGTAAAACAACTCAGTGCTGCCCCACCCATGTCCATATTAAAAGAAGGCATCTTTTAAGTCCTCAGATGTGCAAGTATGGCTCAAGTTTTTCAAAGATGAATTGCTATGATGTACTACCTCAGCCGACAAAAAATAGACTAATTTTACCATTTTGGGGTGTCACCAAAATTAGACTAATTCTAAACATGGGACCTTACAATCCACTAACACTACCTCCACCACCTTTTCCTTCCCTCTCCCTTACTTTATCAATTACGTATTAAAACCTGTGTCATTTACAACTTTGTCTATTTTTTGTGGCCGGAGGTAGTATAACTTTGTGAAGGACTCAGCTCCATTTTAACTTGTGTGAATGGACATAAGGCAGTTCAGCTTTATAGTCCTTAGACACAGAAGAGAAACTGTTGTGATTATTATGCAGGTGTTTACTACCAGTAGATCAAACATAAACTCCTGTTTATAAGGATGTATCTCAATTCTAAAACCCTAATAAAATCCATTATTTTATCAAAAAAATGGGTCCAGATAGTATTTAAATCTGGAATCCACATTCTCGTATGATTTTCCCATATAGCAATCATCCAATTATCTTCAGGCAGTGTACGAAAATGTAAATGTGTAAAAAATAATCTCTTCTGCAAAGTGCAAACAAGTTATTAGACTTTAACATTGTATAAAATATAACACATACTATATTCAACGTATTTGAGCATTTACATGAAATAATGATTTCCTTTTACTAACCGATGCATATGGAGGCGATACCATATTTATGATTATGTCCTGGGGAACAGTTTTAGTACTCTAGTTTTTTTGAGTTGTCTACTAACTGCAATGACTCTGCTCCAAAGTCTCATTATAACAAGAGTTGGTTTAACTAGAAGAATTGGACAGAAATTGGTTAGCAGAATTGATACTTTATAGAAAGGCAAACAGGTTGGTTTGCAGAAGATATAGATCACACAGAGTTAAATCTATTAAATAGCTAATTAGTCTCATGGCCTTCACCTAACAAGTTTAAATTCCACTGCAGGGAAGAAAGAGGAGACAGAAATTGGTTAAAAAATTGGACATTATATTACAACTGAACATACCTTCATGAATTTTGATCCACCAAAAAATTCTTCTTGTTTAAGTCGCGATGTCTTCACAAAGCGGGAGACATAGGTTGCTTTCCCATTTTTGATGCGCATACCATGAATCATTCTGCAAAAAGTATGATTCATATAAACCATAGTCGAAAAGAGTTTCAATCATGAGACGTAGAATATGCTATAAAGAATTAGAGAATTGGATCTTTCACAAAGCATACATGGATATCTCATAAGATGCAAATGCATGAAACCAAACGCAAGCAATGCAAAACATAATAGGTATAAGTATTCACCATTGAATAGAGATCAAACGTTTTGGGGAAAGAGATGGTAATACCACTCATGTGGTAAGTTTTTACCCCATAAAAGACCTGATTAAAAATTGTTCCATTAAAGGGAACTTATGCTCCAAGATACCTCTCGTGGACTAAATGCATATTTATCTCTCGAAAACAATTATTAAGCTCCACTTTTGCAATTTTCATCTACAAAGAAGTAAACCAAACCAAATTTCCCTAAGTCAAATGACTATAAACATCTAGCCCAACACAATCACTCCACACTGCAAAAGAAAAGAAAAAATATAAACGATAACTTTGCCATAATTAGTCAACCAAAATGAATTACCATCTCATGTTCTATACTAATAAAAATGAATGCTCTATTTGAAAAGATGAAAGAAGCACGAGAGCATAGTAGATAGTCATCCTACGATAAAAGCATAGAGAAAGAGCTAGGCATCCTAAATTCGAATGAGGATTTGAAAGACGCACCCATCTCCATCAAACCTGCAAAAAGGAAGGAGAGGAGGATAAAGATAGTGCTTAATACCAAACTAACTGGAATGGTACATACATCACAGTTCACTACTTCAAATACAAAATACATTCCAGTTATAAATCATAAACATATGTCTTTGACAGAGAAAAGTTATTACCAATGGTATCCAGCAACTGGAGCAAACCTCGGATTGGGGCCAACCCTCACAAACTCACCATTGAGGCATTCCTGCAATAGGCAAAATTATGATTATTAAACTATATTGTACAGGAACTTTAGTGAAAAAGTATTACTTTATGTAAATAAATTGACACAAAACGTTATGATATCACACAGCAGAGGCACAAATCTTGTGCCTGTGGTCTCTGAATGGGAACCACCCAAACAAAAAAAAAGTATGCATAGTTAAAGCCTAACATCGAACAGAACAAATGAACCAATTTTAATATCTTTGTCATCAAACCAAACCAAACCAAACCGAATTATATTTTCAATCACATAGTGATCTTTGACTAGTTACATAGTTGCTTAATTCAGTTGTTAACAGCTTGTCATTTAATAATTTGGTTCATTTGGGTTGCCACAAAAGAAGATAATAACAGAAAAACAATTGAAGGTACTGACCGGCAGATGGCCCTGGACTGGGAGGTCGGTGAGCGGCGGCGTCTCGTCGACGGGGCCAAAGTTTCCGGCGAGATAGTGAAGAGGCTGCTTGGAGTCATGCATCATCTTGACGAAGGCCCATTCGAGCCAATCGATGGCCTTGGAGGCTAGGCCCTTGGTGGGCTTGGGCTTGACCACCACAACGCCGGCGCCAGTCCTCTCTAAGTCGTCGCTTTCCTGTGCGCCCATTTCGGCCTATGAATCACAGCGTGATGAGGGTGTGGGGATTAGATATAGAGGAACAAGAGTGCGTGGGGAGTAAATGTGGTGAGTGTGAATTGATGCGTCGCAATGCTGCCATTGCCACGTGTCCGCTTCTGCTTCTACCAATGATTCTCATTTTTCCTTTTTTCTATTTTCTGGCCACCTAACGATTTGTTTTCATCTCTTCAATTTTAAGAGTGTCCACGTGTCCACTAGGGCGTGGACACTCCAATAGCCCCGCCCCAAAAGTTGTTCATAGCCCCAAATTTATCATCTATAGCCCTAAAATTTTGTTTCCGCCACTACAGTGGATACCTCCAATAGCCTCAATTATTTTTCCATTTATGTTAATTCAATTATAATTAAATTTATCGGACTATATGAAAACGGCTATAGGTGTAGAAATTAAAATTAAACACAAAATTTTCGTCGTATTAATGGTATGGGAAAATTATACAACGAAAATTTAATATAGTACAAATCACAATGGTAATCACACTGCGCCGCCTCCCCTACATGCCCAAACTTCTTCAATCAAATCGGCCTGGAGTGTGGTATGTGAGGTGGCCTTGCGCATGTTAGCGAAACGTTGGATCAAATATTCATTGCTACGTGGTACGCCCATCTGGATCGGCGCGGAGGTAACACCGTGACTTGTACTTGCCCCCTCCTCCGGTGCCCAACGCTCCGCCGCAAATCCTTCATCTTCTATTATCATATTATGCAAAATGATACATGCTAACATAATGAATGGAATGAGGTGTATTTATAGGTGAATTAAATTTAATAAATTAAAAAATGGAAAAGCGCCGGACACCGCCCCCACTATGGGAGGCGCGGCTATTCGCCGCGTCCGCCCCGGACCGCAGTGTCCTCGCCCCACTTTCGCCGATTGGGTGTCCGCCCCGCCTATTTCGTCCGCCTTCAGGCGGACGTCCTTCCCACTACGGACAGCCGTGTCCTCGCCCCGAGCCGAGGCTAACCATTGTGGACACTCTAACAAACGAAACGTTTTTGTCTCTTTGTGATTATTTTACATTCTCTCCATTCGTGGTTAACGGATGCAATTTTTTTGGCAGAAAGTTTAAAAATAGTTTGTTAGATGAATGGAGAATAGAGTAAAAAAAATTAATATTTGCCAAAAACAAAACAACTCAATTATCTTGGAACTTCTCAAATAGAAAAATGGGGCTCTATTAATAGAACGTAGGTAAGATAAATTTCATATTAATCCATCAACAGTAACTACTACTATGACATATTAATCCCTCCGTAGATGACCTCTTCCTTGGGAAGTACTGAGTTTCATGCAGTTTTATTTTGTGTATTAGGTGGAGAAAGTAAAGTAAGAGATGAATAAAATAGAGATAAAAGTGTTTTCATTTATAGTTAATTGGTCATCTTGGATGAGACAAATAAAAAAGGAAAGTGAATCATCTTTAGTGAGATGGAGGGAGTATTATGTTTTCATAAACACGTGCGGAAAGGAAAGGGGTCGTGGTTATTGGGATGGAAGGAATATATGCTAGGGTTGGTATACTATCTAAAAGCAAGTTCTAAGAGTGCATAGTTATTGCATAAGTTTCGAACTCGTGTCTACTTTTTAATCGGTATAAGAAGAAGTAATTTTATCACAATGTGTTTGTCATGTCCGGAAAAATATAAACTTCGAACTACAAGAAAACAAAAATTTGGGCAATAAACAGTAAGGTGTAACTCTTAGAATAAGTAAAAAAATTAAGCAAATAGAGAATTTAATAATATATTTGAGCAATTACATAATACTACTAGTACTTGGTATTTTATTTAGACGGGGGGACTGCTATGTGTGCGAAAGTAGCAAATTAATAATAGCAAAAGTGGATCATAGTATAATTTTTTAATAATAAAAATAACAATAATAATAATGTTGTGCAATTAAAAATTGCTTAAATTACATGCGTAATCCATGCTGTCTTATTTATTCTGCCATATATAAATATTTTATCACTATTAGGCTCGACCTTTTATATTTATTTCTCTCGCCGTTGAAAATTGAAGAAGAAAGCAGAATCAGTATTTTTATTTTCCGACGCCGGCGAACGCCCCCGCTCCTCATTCTTTCGTCTCTCTCAAAAGCAAACCCTCTCCAACATTCATCAGTTGAGGTAGGAATTCTATTATTTCTCGTCTATTTTACTTTCTGCCCTATGAATTGCCAGTAAAATAGTGAAAACTATTTCAAGTTTATACTATGAATTGACAGTAAAATAGTGAAAACTATTTCAAGTTTATACTATGAATTGACAGTAAAATAGAAACTTTTTTCAAGTTTAGACTCTGAATCGGCAGTAAAATAGAAACTACTGTATTTCAAGTTTAGACAAAGGTCGTTTTTTTCTGTAATTCAAAAATCAGATCTTGAATTGGTTATATATGGTCCATAATTAGGACGTGAATTGTATTTATAAGAAAACACAAGATGTATATGCTTCAAAATTAGGGTAGGAGTTTGTTCAAGAAAAACACACATGTCTTTTTTTTTTGGGTTCCATAGGGCTTTTTCTTTTTTTGTTCTAGAATAGAACTTAGATTCCGTGTTTGTTCTAGACTTTTTTTTTGTTCCGGATTTGGGAGAGACGCATGACCCTCATGCGTCACCTTTTAATGAGACGCATGACGATTATGCGTCTTTTATAGAGACGCATGAGGGACATGCGTCTCTCAATTTTTTCGAATTTTAATTGAAAGACGCATGAGGGTCATGCGTCTTAGGGTAAAACGCATGACACTCATGCGTCTCTCCATAAAACATCAAATGGCTTTGTAGTTCAGTGGTAAGAATACCATATTGTGGCTGTGGAGACTTGGGTTCGAATCCCAGCAGCCACACCACAATTTTTAGGTTATCCTTACTCCAATATTTATTGAAATTTATTAATAATTAATTAATGCATATAACTATTACTAGTACTTTTAGTTTTTGTGGGCAATCCAAATGAGGAAACAAGACTATTGCATGTGGAAAAACAAGACGATCCAAGATCAATGCGCATCATAGCTATTTGATATTTATAGTACTCAACATCCAGATTAAAAAACTATCTACAAAATCTGCTATTACTAAGTGAAAATTAATTAATGACTTGGGAATGAGTAAAACCATAAAATGCTAAAACTTAACCTAGTGTGGCTGCTGGGATTCGAACCCAAGTCTCCACAGCCACAATATGGTATTCTTACCACTGAACTACAAGGCCATTTGATGTTTTATGGAGAGACGCATGAGTGTCATGCGTTTTACCCTAAGACGCATGACCCTCATGCGTCTTTCAATTAAAATTCGAAAAAATTGAGAGACGCATGTCCCTCATGCGTCTCTATAAAAGACGCATAATCGTCATACGTCTCATTAAAAGGTGACGCATGAGAGTCATGCGTCTCTCCCAAATCCGGAACAAAAAAAAGTCTAGAACAAACAAGGAATCTAAGTTCTATTCTAGAACAAAAAAAGAAAAAACCCGGGTTCCATAACTAAAAATCAGATCTTGAATTGGTTGTATTAGTAAGCGAAAACCAGATGTTGAATTGGATGTATATGATCCAAAATCAGGGTAGAAATTTGTTCACTTGAATTGGTTGTATTAGTAAGCGAAAACCAGATGTTGAATTGGATGTATATGATCCAAAATCAGGGTAGAAATTTGTTCAAGAAAAACACAAACTGGGAGGGATACATGTATGAAGATTATCTTTGTTTCAACTTTGCAAAGTCATACCTTGGGTCTTGAAGTTATTCTAAACTCAATATATGTGAAGTAGGAGTCCCTCCTGAGTCAACTATCAACTCTTTACTAGAAAACTTTAATATAGGCCTATTTGTTTTTCATTATAAAAATGTTTACATAGGTCCTGATGTTACCTTTATCGCCAAACATTCATGTTCCAAGTAATGGCCTAGCTCTTGTGATTTGCGAAGGTCTAAACTCACTCAATACTTTTAGCTTCTTCAATGGAATTCACTAAATCTCAAATTGCCATGTTTTTAATCGATGAAATGACGGACCTTTTTTAGCTCCAATTCTAACAGTACATAGCTTTAGGTGTCTTGTTCTTTGTCATCATAATTCAGCTTCAACTGGATTTGGCGAATGAATTTACTTATCGTGCTCATTACACATAATTTATGGAGCATTCGTTTCCTTTGTTACTCAACTTAGCCCTGATTTCGTCTTCTATAGGCTAATGGTGGTGGTTGGTGAGGCCTCTTTCAGGGCTCGTTTCAATGCTCCAGACTCACAGGTTAGATGTCTGGCCCCAAACATTCATGCATAACATCGCATATCATTATGTTCATTTTACACTTTCTCACCATATGTATTATTATATATTACCTTTTGTATAATTCACCCAAGACATGTATGCACTATGCAATGAATTCGTCATAGATAGAACCACATAATATACTAAATTTTCTATAATTCACCCAAGGCCTGCAATCCCCTTCTTGAAGCACTGCGAATAATTGGCCTAGTAAGATAATATAAGATCGATAAAAAGAAACAACTGAATGAGAGCATACTGTAATTACAAGAATAGTTTTTCCTTCATCCTCTACTTTCTCCATTATGATAATTGTTTTGTCAACCACTACTGCTGCATGTTTTGATGAAGATCGCTGACTTATTGGAAGGAGGAACTGATTTGTTTAGAAAGCTACCGCCTGACATCATGAGAGATATCCTGAGCAGACTCCCGCTTGAAAACACTATGAGGTGCAAATGTGTTTGCAGATCATGGCACGATCTAATAGAAAGAGGTGTGTATCCGATGAATGATGAGCTTTATGTGAAGATTCAAGCCTGGCGCTTCATAATTAATAAAATGGAAACGGAGATTTTTGAAAGACGAAAGTACGATAGCCTTGTGGCCAGAGGATCGACTATTGTTGTCATTGCTATTGCAGTCGGGTGCTTCATCTTTGGCACAAGGAAGCACTGTGTGTAAGTTTTAGGTGGTGTTTTTTTGTATGAAGCTTTAAGAATGAAATATTGCTTCATTTTAGAAAAATATTGCACTTTACTCACCATTGTAAGAGTATGTTTTTTTGTTTCATGTTGTTTTTGGTGGATCATTTAGTTGCTTCTAAGTAGTGAGAAAAAGTCCAATGTTTTAAAAACCGGACCGACAAGCGAACCGGCGTCATTACTGGTTCAACCGGTTCACTGGTCGAACCATTGGTTGAACCGGAATACTGTTTATATATATATATATATATTTATTTAGTAGTAAATAATAAAATTTAATTAAATTTTTTATCAATAAATATTATAGTATTATACATTTAATAGTATTATTATAGAAAACAAGTCTTGTACTAGTATATTAGAATATTTAATGACGTTAAGTTTAAAAACAATAATAAATTATAATACACAATATTAAAAACTAGTATTAAACTCTATGTATAATTATAAACTTCTATATTTTAAACATTAGTGATTGTAAAAGTATAATTAAAATATAAGAAATATATTATAATTAACAATTTCTTAAAAGAATATATAAAATTAAAATGAATTATCTTAAAAGAATATAAAATTAAAAAGAATATATTTTTAGTGAATGATATAATTTTATTAATTTTTTATCAACAAATATGATTAAATATATAAATTATACTAGTAGTAAGTTATTGTAAATAAAAAATTTAATATTTATGTATAAAAATAAATAAGATCATAGTATTATTTTCAAAAAGTAATGCGGCAAAATAATATTATACACAAAGATATATAAATAAACATAAATTAAAAACATATATTTAGTAAATACTCCTAGTATATAATCAAATAGTAGTAAACTTTTAATATAATTAATCACATATTCTTAATATACATATATACGTATTAAACACGAATTATTAGTTTATATAGATAAAATATTTCGCGTTTAACATATGAAAAAAAAACTTATGTTCGTATTTACTATCAAGAAGTCCTTGTGGTGTAGTTGTAGAATTGTTGGAAAGTTCACCGGGAGGTCTTGAGTTCGACCCCTATCAAGGCCAAAATTTTAGAATAAAATTTTGAAAAGCATTTGAACCGGTTTCCGGTTCCCGGCCAGACCAGTCCGGCCGGAAGGTTTCGGCGGTTCATGGCGGTTGAACATGCCACTGGTTATATAGTGCTAACCGGACCGGACCACCTACCGGTTCGCGGTTGAACCGGTCGAACTGGCCGGTCCGGTCCGGTTTTTAAAATATTGTGAGAAACCATATGGTTATTAAGTATAGTTTTTGATACTCCTACTTACTGTGGTTCTTTCATAGTTTTCGTTCTTTGCTTGTTTAGGTGCATTGATTTTAATGCTCCCTCCACGCATAACAATGTGTTTTCATAAAGGATTTCTACGGATCTACATATTTATAGAAGAATTCTATCTCTATGAATTTGTAGATTAAAAAATCCTCTTATTTATTAGGGGAAAAATTAGAAAAATTCTTGATGCATCTATAAACACCTTTTCTATCATTTCAGATCATGTTACACACTAAAATTAAACTTACTATATACAAATTAATTTAGTTTGTGCATATAAAGATGATTCGGTAGTTGGTTTTGGCAAAGTCAATTTTGTAAAATGTTGAATTTTGGGGGCTTCTGGCAATTATTTGAGAAAATAGGGGCTATAAGTATAGGCTACTGCACTTATTTGTTATCAGCGTTTGAGAAATACTTCAAAGAAAATTTCTCGTCGGTCAAAATGGCGGACAAAGAAACCCCACTGCCGTCTCCGTCGTCCGAAATCACGGTATATTCTCTTTTCTACTGTTCCAGTTATTTCTTTCACTTATATTACATCATAGTGAATTTCCTATTCAAATTTCACGTTTCTATTTTGCAGCCGTCGCCGTCGTCCGAAATCTCGTCCAAGCAGATTCTTCTACTGTTCCAGTTGTTTCTTTTCCTTATATTACATCATAGTGAAAATTTCCCTCATTCAACTTCACGTTTCTATTTTGCAGCCGTCGCCGTCGGCCGAAATCTCGTTCACTGCTATGACGGTAGATTATTCATTTTCTTTTCCAGTTGTTTTTGCTTCACTTATATCCCTCGTTCACTCTACCATCTACCATTCTATTTTGCAGAGGTTTAAGGAATCCATGCCATCTAAAGACAAGATAATTCTTGATCAACCACTACCAAATGCTCTTGGTGAACAGAAGCTGAAGGGGCATTGAGAAATCGTTTCGCCCGCTCAATGGAGACGCAGATTGAACAGGGCATAAGTGCGCGCTAGAGAAGATAAAACCCGATGCTCTTGTTGCCGTTGCTGCCATGAAAATTTGTCCCGGTGATGTTGCTGCCAATCTTAATGGTCAGAGCTCAACTGCTGCAGCCAAGAAAGAAGGTCCGACGACAGAAGGTCCGACCTCAACCATTGTCGATTGCACCAAAAATGATGAGGTGACTGATGAGGAGAAGGACGAGGAGGGTGATCGGGTGGCTAGGGAGTTAATTGCATCTAAGGAAGAGGCGGTAAATGCACTGTTCGACCTGGTGGAGAAATGGGTGGCTTTTCACCTCCACAAGACCACTCCGGCTATGGGAATGGCCTACCGTGCTGCAGGACTCGTCCTCATCACAATTCTGGCGATGCTTGTGCTTACCCACAAGAATAATGGGTAAGCTGGCTTGGGAGTGAGTGGTAGGCTACATAATTAACACTAGATTTGTTGATTGTAGTTCTCATTCAAACAACAATTTTCAGTGAACTTTGTCACTTGTAAGTAAGTGTTACATACTTCATCTACACTTTTACAAGAATGGTCTTTCCCAATGACTTTCTCCATTATTATTACATAGCCAAGTTTTTTATCACAAGAATCAAAATTTCAAAAACAACCCAAAAATAAATGAACATTACTAAATGCTAAGTTCTCCCCATCAGGCGTCACCTTGATTCTAGAAGTCGAGGTTTCAAACCTCAAATCCACCCTCTACAAATAATCTGAAATTCAATCAGTATGCTCTGTTTTATAGATTTATGTTTATTTTGCTTTTTCCTTATTTTGTCTTTCAACAAATCTGACTCACCTATCCAGGATTTTCAGATGAATTTATTCTTGTGTCACTGATGCAAAAGTAGTTAATTTTCCAGAAAATGAAGATTGTGTTTCTTTTAAAGGGACAGTTATGGCAGAACTTAGCATTTAGTAATGTTCATTTATTTTTGGGTTGTTTTTGAAATTTTGATTCTTGTGATAAAAAACTTGGCTATGTAATAATAATGGAGAAAGTCATTGGGAAAGACCATTCTTGTAAAAGTGTAGATGAAGTATGTAACACTTACTTACAAGTGACAAAGTTCACTGAAAATTGTTGTTTGAATGAGAACTACAATCAGCAAATCTAGTGTTAATTATGTAGCCTACCACTCACTCCCAAGCCAGCTTACCCATTATTCTTGTGGGTACGCACAAGCATCGCCAGAATTGTGATGAGGACGAGTCCTGCAGCACGGTAGGCCATTCCCATAGCCGGAGTGGTCTTGTGGAGGTGAAAAGCCACCCATTTCTCCGCCTGGTTGAACAGTGCCTTTACCGCCTCTTCCTTAGATGCAATTAACTCCCTAGCCACCCGATCACCCTCCTCGTCCTTCTCCTCATCAGTCACCTCATCATTTTTGGTGCAATCGACAATGGTTGAGGTCGGACCTTCTTTCTTGGCTGCAGCAGTTGAGCTCTGACCATTAAGATTGGCAGCAATAGCACCGGGACAAATTTTCATGGCAGCAACGGCAACAAGAGCATCAGGTTTTATCTTCTCTAGCGCGCACTTATCCCCTGTTTAATCTGCGTCTCCCTTTAAAAGAAACACAATCTTCATTTTCTGGAAAATTAACTACTTTTGCATCAGTGACACAAGAATAAATTCATCTGAAAATCCTGGATAGGTGAGTCAGATTTGTTGATAGACAAAATAAGGAAAAAGCAAAATAAACATAAATCTATAAAACAGAGCATACTGATTGAATTTCAGATTATTTGTAGAGGGTGGATTTGAGGTTTGAAACCTCGACTTAACTCTTATACAAGAGGACTTTGTTATCATATTCTGGTTTTTGTTGGTTTTGTCGTCTTAACTCTTACGTGCTAAGACACTTTATTAGTATCTGGGAAATGATATTAAACTGATACAATTGCAAACTGCTGATTCAGATTAGGTAGCGGTGTTCCAGAAAATGGGTTGTCACAAAAATGAAATTCCTATATATGATATGGAGTAGTATCATTAACTATCATGCATGTGTCTTTTTTATGCATGAGAGGACAGCACACAAATATCGTCTTGCTTCATCCCAGCACTTGTGTTCTTATTTGGAGAGTTTTACAGTACGGATATCTTATGTTATTGGCCGCCGTAGAGAAGATGTTACACTTTCTTGATTTTAATTAATTATACTTTGTGGTTTCAAAGGAAGAGCTTGAGGAGGGTGTACAAACAACCATATATGATGATTACAAATTTTTGACAAAAGAGGACTTCACTAAACTGAATCTGACAAATTTGATTGGGACCAATCTTATGCATGGTTACTTTGTACGTTATCGATTGTATAAAAAGGTTAAAACTCATAACTTGGGAACAGCCAGATATGAGCATCAAGTTCTTTGCCTCCAAATGTTACTCACTGCTTTAGTCTGCCAATTGTTTACAATATGAACCTCCCACTGTGGCATATGTTAGCTGTGCTAATTAATTGACTATCTTAATGCAGGCACAAAGCTTGGCTGAACCGTTTGCTTATGAGTCTAACATAGAAAAGCAAAAGCAGGAAAAATCAGTCTGATGCGAGAATAGAATTACGGTATGTTTTACTTCACTTGCATTTTGTGTTTAATTGTATCTTTGCTATTTCACTTACATTGTGCAAGCAACTCTATGGGAAGGATTGATGTAAAATGAAACAAGTAATTTTTTATCCTATGGTTGGAGGTGAGTCAGGTGCCATTTGTTCGTAGCAGCCAAAAGTAATGAATGGCCTCTGATTGCCGAAAAAGTGCAATTTTATCCTAAATCAGTTAAAATGATAGAATTAAATTTATGACAACCATGGCAGTCTTAGCTTTGTTTGCTTGGAGATTCAGGGGGAGGAGTTACTATTTTGATATTATCTGCTTTATAACATGAATCATTCTTTAAAGTTGTTGATATATAATTTGTAGGAGTATTTACCTTGCGTTCCTGTTAATAGGACTTTGGCAGCCCGACTTGTTGAAGCAGAGGAGAGCAAAATGATGAGAAGGTTGCTGAAGGTGCTAAGAAGGGACCAAAGAGGAAGAGAGGTCTCACCACTGAAGTTGTTAAGGATGAGCTGTGTACTTTATATATGTTTGAAGATAACTTCAAATTTTTGTAGAGTAAATGATGATTGCTTGTGAAATTAACTAGTAACCATAATAGAACTTATGTCCCTACTCAAGTATGTTGTGTCTTACTGTATATAATTACATAAAACATGAAAACAGGGATAAAAGGCATAGAGAGGTTGGGTATCATATGCTTTTGAGGCACTAGCTGACATGAGTTCATCAATTCAGTTATGTTTGTCCTCTTATTTTAGGTAGTTGGCTGGTTTTTATGGTAGTTTATGGTACTACAAGAGGAGAAATGGACAGTTTTGGCAGTGGAGAGATTTCTTACATAATGTCACGGGTGTGTAAAATCTGTTCAGTGGGTGTTGTAGGTTTAATTTTTGTGGTATATTCTCTCTTCTCCAATGTTATCAGCACCCACCCTTTCTGTAGCAGTCACTCTTATTGCTTCTCTGGTTTTCTTCCACGACAAGATGAATGCTGCGAAGATAATTGCTATGTTGTTGGCGTTTTGCGGCTTTGCTTCTTACACATATATCAGAACTGTCTTGATGATCTTGAGGCGAGGAAGAATCAAAATGAATCTTGTGATGCCATCAACACAGGTGATCCTTGTTAACTGATTCTCCACTTCAAAAACTCGACATTTAGGGGTTCAAATTATTACTCATTTTCTCATTGCAAGAATATTACCAGTACTTGTTAATGCTGCTGACGATTTTGAGACTGCACATGTTAATAGTTTATAGTAGTAATAGAAGATTGGAGGCAGATTTTGCTGATCAAGAAATCTGTGCAATAATAGTTTATAGTTTATATCAGACCAAATATTTCTTATACAGAAGTGTAGAGATATTGCTGATCAAGAAATCTGTGCAATAATAAAAATCCGAATTGAGGTTTCAAATTTTATGTGGGATGGTTTGGTATTTATATATTATGTGAGGGGAATAATAAGAAAAAGAAGAGAGAGAAAAGAGATAAAGCCAAAAGCACTTATTCTGAAAAATTTGCATTACTCGACTTCACATTCTAATAGGTCAACAAATTTAATCCCAAATTTTAAAAGGGGAACAAACCATATTTTGAAATTTCTCAAAGAATTCTCTGCACAATGAATTTTTTTATAATCAAAAGGATAATCCTACATCACCCGATTTAGCCATTAATCCATCTTTGTAAAGCTTTACCCAATACAGTTATTGTTTGCTTTCATCTTACCATATCATTTTCTGTCTATTGCTATCAGTTAAATATTTTAATAACAATAATAATTCTTATACAAAACCAGATATTGCACAAGATGAAATATGCCTCAAATGAAAATGAACCCACCAACCCAGACAGAATAGAAGACAATGGAATTAGCCTCAGATTATGGAGGCGGACAGAGGAGCCAGGAAAGGAGCCGGTGGCATCAAAGAGCCTTAAACCAGCTCTCATGTCGGCCTTAAGCCATCCACATGTTTGCATACAATGCAGGAAGGAATACGCTACGCTACAAGCCTTCATAAATACAAATAGCAGACTTGCATAGATGTCGTCATGTCATGTACATAATCTCTAACAGCGGCAGTAGTGATTATTCATGAGAGATGGCAGCTACTGGTTTTGCACATCAGACTTCTACTAGTACCACTTTGTACAATATGTTACAGCTCAAACAAGCAGTGGAAACTAGCATCGAGCATCGAGCAAAAATCTACGTTCATAAGGGCATCAAATTAGAATCATTATGTAAAGCAATAGCTACAGAAGGTGGGGTTTTTGGAAATTATACCATAACTTTGTATCTTCACTGTACAATGTCCAATCCAATTGTTCAATCATTTGTTGAGCATCTGTATTTCTTTTGATGCTCTAGATCCTGCCACACACAGAATACTTTTTAGAAATGGATGAACTGACAACAAGGAACACGACACAAGAAATCAGAAATAGCTAAAGAAGAAATCAAGTTCTAAACAGCAAGCACGCCAGCATGTGCTTCAAAGATTTGTGAAGTAGACTAAAGTCCAGTTCAAAACTAATTGCAAGATCAATTTATGTAGTGCAATCAAGTGTACAATAATGGATCATAATCTCTTAAACTGGGATGCCATACATTTCCACATATAACCTCGCTCAACAACCAAAGTCCCTGTATTTGAGTTGGATGGGGAAGGGCCGCCTTCCATGATCTTTTATAAAGTGATGTATACATGCATGCCTTAGTTACTTTGCTTGAGAATTTTGGCTACTTAAAATGGTGCTTCAAAGTTACTGGTCAGCCTGAACCATTGTAGCACTCAAGAGAAGACGAGAATACAAGTACTCCAGCATAAGTGAAACACTAACAAGTTAAAATTGTTTGCACTAACGCTCACCACGCAAATGGGATTCAAGATAAACCATGTAAAGAAGAAACGTGATTTTCCTTCTAGTGATATTAGAGCTATTACCATGTTAGAAAATGTACACATGTTTCACAGTCAACCATACAGATCTTCACCAGGCTGATAATGGACATGGAAAAAAGAATGTGGCCTAGGGAAAAGTTTCCAGATCATCACCTAGTAACCACATTTTTTTCTACTTTTTTATATTTCTCAGGGGTAAGGGACAAAAACACAAAACGAGGTAGTTGCATGCATTGAGATCAAACAACTAGATCAAGTAGGAATGAAGAAAATCCTGAATTATTGACAAAATGATTGATCAACCCTAAACTGTATGATGGGAAATGAACAACCTGGATCTCTATCTGCAGGTTTGACATAAGCTACGGCTTCTTCTAACATGTCTGCAGTGTTCGTTTGCTGCAAACAGTAAAATCAAAAGACAGCATCATAACAGTTTTAAACTCTTGAGAATTTGGAAACCAGTTTGTAAAAGGAATGGAGTTAAATCATTTAGGCAGTTGCTCATTTAAAAAGCGAAAGGATTAGTTCTACAGCACTCCAATACGAATGCTGAAAGATATCCAATTTTGACTTGAATAAAGTTCACCAGTTATATAGTAAGACATCAATTCACATCATAAGTCCCCACATCAAAATATCTACGTCTACTTCTTAGTGTAAAGCAGAAAGAAGACACATCATGTAGTAAAGCCATGGGTTCTCATCTCACTTATCCAACGTGGAAAGGGTGCTTGGTCAAAGGGTCTTGATAAGCTTGTGCACCCTACCTGCATCTTGTACATCCGAGAGTTAATGAGGAGCATGAATCAGTTATGCATTATTGTATGTTGTTGGACTTGTCTTGTAGTTGAACTAGGGTTTAGCTAGTCTTCTAGTACCCTTTCAGCAATGCTGCGAGGATGAGTAGCACATAACTGAGTCTTCCAAAAGATTCTCCATCTCAAGATCCAATGACCCACAGGAACCTTGCAGTTGCCTAGGCTTCTCTCGTTTCTTCAGCAATGAAAACAAACATTTACGAGGGATGTCATCAGCATGAAGCACGAAACTTAAAGCTATTTATTGCTGAGAAGAACCTAATCTATTTTTTCCAGTAAGCCACATACACTCCCAATGGAAAAAGATTAGGTCATTCAGTACAGTAAAGACATACTAGATTTAGACCATCCACTACGCGTCCCGGAGGGACGGGTCCTCCGCGGGACCCGTTGCAACGATCATCCCGTCCCGAGCCCGCGCCCGTCTCGTCCCGTAGCCCGTAGACGCGAGACACGGGACGCGCCGTCCCGCCACGCGCCCGATGCTTGCGTGACGCCCACTCGCTGGCCCGCGAGTGGGCGTCGTCACGGATGACGCAATAATTTGTTTTTTTTTAATTCGAATTTTAATAATTAAAAAAAATAATTTTCAAACGGTAATATTACCGTTAATTTTTTATTTTCCTTTTTTTAATTGTTTTTTACTCTATAAATAATCCTATTTCATACTTATTTCAAACACAAACACACATCTATTCCTCTCAAATCCTCTCTATCACTCCAATTTCCATCTTAAATCAACTCAAACAAATGGATCATTTTGAGCAAATGCGTCAATTAATGGAACAATCACTTGAAGAAGATCGACGACGAGAGGCGGAGGAAGCCGCGCCACCCCCACGAGCTCCCGGAAGTACATCAATCGGAACCGGGAGGAAGCCGCCGCACGGTTAGTACGCGACTACTTCTGCGATAACCCGATTTGGGGAGATACCTACTTCCGTCGCCGTTTCCGCATGAGTAAACCGCTATTTCTCCACATAGCGAATGTTAATTATGTAAACCGCTACTTCCGTCGCCGGAATTTTAATTATGTCTTTTTTTTTAAAGTTTAAGTTGTAATGTTGTTTTAATTTTAATGAATTGTGTTTGTTTAAATTGAATTGGGTTAAAAGAAAATAAAAAATGAAATTGAATGAATAGTAATTAAGGGACGGAGCGTTGCAGGTTCCGTCTCTTAGTTAAGGGATGGAGGAAAAAAGGACAGTGGGGCCCTCAAATAGTGGTCAAATAGTAGTTAAGAGACTGTATAGAGTCAGCGTAGTGGATGACCTTAGTGGTGCGTCAAATATGTCGAGTTTCCTATTTAAATATAAATAAACAACAGTGACTCAAAGTTGCTATTACCATACAACCAAAGCGCACAAGATTATAGTCTCCACTATCAAATACGAATACATGGGAAGTTCAATATGAAGTAAGAACTATCATCACAGCAATTCTCCATATCAATGGGCACAAAATACTACTAGTAAATCATATCACCAAAGAATTTTCACTATGCTTCACATGCGTTGTAACTAAAATGCTTTCTTGCTATCCTTTAAATTTTTGACCTATTGGAAATATGAGCTTACGTACTTCAAATTTAAAGTCCATACTTTAAAATACAGAACTCCACATTCAGAAATCAGAATAATAGTAGTATTTTCCATAAAATTCACTTCACAAAAGTTAATTTGAGGCTATATTTCCCAACTCAACGAGCACATACGTAATTCCAAGAAACCAGTCATCCGTAGTCTTTTCTGAAAAACAGATAGTAATTCATAAATTTCCTTAAATTTCACGGTCAAATGTTCCTATTATCATATGCTTCAACAAGATTCCACCTTTTACTAAAATTATCGTACGAGTTTTGTTCTCACTAAAACCTAGTCTAACCAAAAGCACATATAGAAGCAAAAAATAACGTTGATGATTACTTGCTGAAGCCCTGAACCATTGATCATAATTCATAGCAATCGAGTAGAAGAAGACGACGACTCACGACGAGACTTTTTCGGCGAAATCCTATCCAAGTCCTCCGCCTCGCGTGCCCGCTTAGCCGAAATTCCTAAATTCGAAAGAAACTGTAGAATTTGTAAAAACAAACTTATATCAAATCAATTCTCAATATAGAGAAGATAGAAAAGATAGAAAGATATTTTTATTGATTGAAAATATATGAAAGTTACAGAGAAAGAAAGCTAGCTACTTATTTATACTAGGGCTCATTGAGCTAAGTTCTAGCTACGGTGCTTGTAGGTGCATGAGGGTGATCACATGCGATCATCTCTCGTTTAACTAACTATCAACTAACTATCAACTAACTAACTAACTGCCAGCTCACAACTGAATTCCTTCTTCTTATTTCTTCGGATCTTCTTCACTTCATTGTCTTCATGCAACGACTCTTTTCTTCTCTTCACTTTCAACACCCCCTTCAAGATGGACAATACAAACTTTTAAAGTTCATCTTGTCCAATACTCCTTGAAAAGCAGCAATTCCCAAAGGTTTGGTAAATATATCAGCAAGCTGCAAAGTATTCCGAATATGCATAGGCTTGATAATTCCATCCAAGTACTTCTCTCTTACTGTATGACAATCTATTTCAATGTGTTTCGTACGCTCATGGAAGACCGGATTAGAACAAATATGAACTGCAGCCTGGTTATCACAATATAAAGGAATAGCCTTTTCTGGTTTTGTTCCAAAATCTGCCAAATTACAACTTCACAACATGCTTGAGCCATTGCCCTATATTCAGCCTCGGCTGAAGATCTTGATATAGTGTGTTGTTTCTTGGCTCTCCATGATATCAAAGAAGTTCTCAGAAATAAACAATATCATGTCATTGATCTTCTAGTGTCTGGGCAAGCTGCCCAATCAGCATCCGAGAATATGCTCAAGGAAGGCTCTGATTTTCTGGAGTAAAACAAACCGTGTCCTGGTGTTCCTTTCACATATCTCAGTATTTTCTCAGCTGCTATCCAATGTTCTTCACAAGGTTTAGAGACATATTGACTAAGTTTATGGACAACAAATGTTATATCTGGTCTTGTGATGCACAAATATAGAAGTCTCCCAATTAATCTTCTATATTTTGAAGACTCTTTCATTACTTCTCCTGCATCTTGTCCCAGCTGCTTTGAGGGATCCATAGGGACTGAAGATGGCTTGCAGCCTAGCAAACCAGCATCTCTCAATAGATCCATAGCGTATTTCCTCTGAGATACAAGAATGCCATCTTTGCTTCTAGCAATTTCCAATCCCATAAAATATTTAGGGATGCCTAAGTCTTTGAACTTAAAATGTTGAGCCAAAAATTTCTTGAAACTTTCAATCTTCTTTCTGTCATTTGTGGCTACTAAAATATCATCTACATAGACCACTATGCCAAAGAAACCTGCATTATCTTTCTTAAAGAAGAATGAATGGTCTGAGGCTGACCGTTGAAGCCCAAATCCACTCAAAACTTCAGACAGCTTTAGGTACCATTGTCTCGAGGCTTGTTTGAGACCATATAAAGATTTCTCAAGTCTACAAACAAGTTTGGTCCCTGGTTCACAGTCGACCCCCTCAACAGACAGCCCAGGAGGTATGTTCATGTAAATCTCCTTTTCTAAGTCTCCATATAGAAAAGCATTGTTTATATCAAGATGGCAGAGTTCCCAATTATTTATAGCTGCTAGTGCAAGCATAAACTTCACAGTAGTGAGTTTAGCTACAGGGGGAAAAGTGTCCAAAAAGTCTACACATTCCAATTGTGTATAACCTTTGGCAACTAGCCTTGCCTTATATCTTTCTACTGTTCCACCAGCATGGAATTTCACCTTGAAAACCCATTTACAATTGATGGGTTCTTTCCCAGGTGGAAGAGTTGTGATATACCAAGTGCCTATCTTATTTAGAGCACTCAACTCATATTGAATAGCTATATGCCATTCTGGAATTGGAGCTGCCTAGAATAGTTGGCTGGCTCAAATACTGCAGTCATCAGAATGACATATCGAAGGTATGTTGGGGATAGTTTTGATAAGGTGAAGTAAGAAAAAATTGGGTAGGGAGTAGTTGAAGAAACTGAGTTACATAAGTAATCAATTAGATGAGCTGGTGGTGTTGTTAGTCTGCCAGCTCTGGTAGTGGTGGAAGAAGGAGGCTGCTGGTGAGATTCTGAAGAAGATGTGAAGGGAGTATTTGATGAAGAAGGATCTTTATTTTGTGCGGCTGAAATATCTAGTGAGGTTGAGTTTGGAGAGTTTGGAAAACTGGATACAGTGAGGTGAGAAAAAGGAAAGATGTTCTCATGAAAAGCAACATTGCGAGTGATAATCTCTTGCATGCTGTCAATTTCAAGAAGTTTGTACCCTTTACATCCAGATGGATACCCCAGAAATATACACTTTGAGGCTCTTGGTGAAAACTTGGTTCTATCTCTATTAAGAGTTGATGCATAACACAAGCATCCAAAAACTTTCAAATGAGAATATGAGGGTTCTTTATTGTATAGGATATGGAAAGGAGTGGTGTTATGAGGGAGAACAGATGATGGGGTTCTATTTATCAAGTATGCTGCAGTAAGAATGCAATCTCCCCAGAAAGTATTAGGTAAATGAGATTGAAAAAGGAGACTTCTTGCAACATTTAGAAGGTGTTGGTGTTTCCTTTCCACTCGAGCATTTTGTTGTGGAGTTTCCACACAAGAATGTTGGTGAATTGTTCCAAAAGGGTGTATATGGAGGGTATAAGGAATTCTGGGGCATTATCAGTTCTGAGCATTTTAATCTTCTTATTGAACTGAGTATGAATGTATATGGAGGGTATAAGGAATTCTGGGGCATTATCAGTTCTGAGCATTTTAATCTTCTTATTGAACTGAGTATGAACTGTGTTAAAGAATTGGAGAAGAATATCTTTAACATCAGATTTGTGTTTCATGAGAAAGGTCCAAACAAATCTAGAGGCATCATCAACAATGGTGAGAAAATAGGTATAACCTTGTGATGTGCAAGGATTTAAAGGACCCCAAACATCACAATGTATCAAATCAAAGGGTGTATCTGCTATAGAATTAGATGATGTGAAACTGATTTGTTTTTGTTTGGCCATGGGACAGATATCACAAACAGATAGGTTTTTATTAGGCAAATGCAAAGTATCAGAAATACATTTGAGTTTATTTATGGAAGGATGGCCTAGTCTCATATGCCAAGTATCAACAGAGACAACTGCATTAACAGCAGATACAGAAACAGAAGGAATAGTACCCAGCATCAACAATGAGAGTGTAAAGATTTCCAACTCGTTTACCCTTCCTGGATTGTGAGTGAATCATGAATAAAATTCACCACACAAGGCAAAGAAGATGTTAAGGAGCTGACTGAGATAAGATTGAAAGTGAAGGAAGGTACACAAAGGACAGAGGAAAGAGTTATTGAAGAAGTGAGATGAAATGTGCCTATGTGTGTCACAGTGGCTGTTTTACCATTAGGCAGATTCACAAAGGTCTCACTAACAGGTGAAGATGAATCAAACATAGATAGATTGCAACACACATGGTGTGTAGCACCAGTATCAATTAGCCAAGAATTAGGAACAGTAATATTAGCAACAAAAGGAGTAAATGAGAATGTACCAGCAAAGCGAGATGGTTGTGGAGAAGGAATTTGAGGTGAGGAGATAGGTGCGGCAGAGATATTATCTGGTGGAGCCGAAATGGTTTGAGGAGAGGAAGATGTGCCAAGCTGAGACTGCAGTAAAGCCATGAGTTGTTGGCATTGCTCCATAGTTGAATGTATAGAACCTGCTGTAACAGATGAATTTGCAGCAGTGTTAGTAAACTGTTTTTCACTATAATCAGTGATGTCCTCCACCAAATTCACTGATTTAGGTTGCATAGAGTCTCTGAACGTAGGCTTTCCTCTGCCTCTTCCAAAACTTGGTGGAAAACCATGTAGAACAAAACAACGATCAATAGTGTGATTGGTTTTACCACAATGAGTGCATAATCTGCCTCTGCCATAGGAGGAAGAAGCCGCATTTGCAGCAAACAACTGTTCACTTGAAGAATGAGAAGGAGAAATATAGGCTTGATCAATATTCCTTTGCCTCTCCTCCTGCACAACCATAGAAAACACCTTCGACAGAGATGGCAAAGGCACCATAGAGAGGATAGCCGATCTAATTTGAGAGAATGATGAATTGAGACCAATGAGGAATTGCATTGTGCAATCTTCCTCTTGAGCAGTTTGCCATCGCCGAGCACTATTGCATCGGCAAGTCGAGCATGTACACCAAGCGATCAGTTGAAAATGCTTAAATTCATCCCAAACTATTCTTAGATTGGTAAAATATGAGCTAACATCATTCTGACCTTGAGTGAGGTTCATGATCTGCTGTCGAAGTTGATAGGATCTAGCTGAATCAGATTGAGAGAATCAATCATGTAGATCTAGCCAGATTTCATAAGCATTCTCCATATACATTATGCTTGAGCAGATCTGTGGTGAAATAGAGTTTCGAAGCCATGAAACTATCATGTTGTTACATCGAATCCAAGCCGGAACAAGAAGGTGATCATCATCCGGTCGGAGAAGAGTACCGTTGACAAAAGGCAGTTTATTCTTAGCTAGAAGAGCTGTAGTCACCGATCTACTCCAGTTGATGTAGTTTGATCCGGTTAAAACTTGAGATACCAGTTGCAAATTAGGATTGTCGCTTGGATGTAGATAGTATGGACTTGAACTGTCCTCCAAAGTAGAGTGGTTGGATGATCCACTGCTTCCGGCATTGCCGGAGTTACCGGTGTTGCCGCCATTGCCGCGAGCCATCACAGAAAACCAGAGATAAAATGCGGAAGCTAAAAAGTATTCACTGATACCATGTAGAATTTGTAAAAACAAACTTATATCAAATCAATTCTCAATATAGAGAAGATAGAAAGATATTTTTATTGATTGAAAATATATTAAAGTTATTGAGAAAGAAAGCTAGCTACTTATTTATACTATGGCTCATTGAGCTAAGTTCTAGCTACGGTGCATGTAGGTGCATGAGGGTGATCACATGCGATCATCTCTCGTTTAACTAACTATCAACTAACTAACTAACTGCCAGCTCACAACTGAATTCCTTGTTCTTATTTCTTCGGATCTTCTTCCCTTCATTGTCTTCATGCAACGGCTCTTTTCTTCTCTTCACTTTCAACCGAAACCCTTTTGAGCCATTTTAGCAGAGACACAAACTCCCATGGGCGGATCCAGTTTGCAAGGTGCTGGGGCAATTGCCCCTCCTCACCCCTACCTCACTCTTATACATTTACATATAAATTTCCAATTATATACTCTAAGAGCATCTCCAATGGCGGACGTCCGGTCGGACATCCAGTCGGACGTCGCGACGGGCGACCGGGACGTTCGCCATTGTGGCGTTTAGGTCGGATACGGACGTCCCGTGAGGACGTCGGGTGTCCTCGGACGTCCCGGCGACGGGCGGGCGGACGTCCGCCACTGTGGCAAGGGTCGGACGTCCCGGTCGGACGTCCGGAAATTATTATTTTAAAAAAAAACTCTATATATACGGCTCGTTGAACTTTATTTCAACGCGGAGTGAGCCGGGGATGTTGGATTATGTAGAGGTTTAGGATGAAACGTTGCATCCCTTCATTTCACAACCGAAAATAACTGATTGTTGGCGGGTTATAAAATTGCAATTTGGTCCTTCAATTATCGAAAATTCCATTTCCGGATGAAGATTCCATTCCAGTTCGACCCCAGCCAGGGGCTGCCGCCCCTTGGACCCCGCTCTCGGGGGCGCTGCCCCCGAACTCCCGTCTAATCATAACGAATTCAAATAAGTGTGCACTCCGCACTTCCAACTTATTTGATGTCTCGTTATAATTATATGATCAATCAAGTTAATCCAATTACACTAAAATATCCAACAGATTATGTATTTTTCTTTTTTCGAATGACTATGTATTTTGCTTTTTTCTAACTATGTTTTTTTTATGTTTTATGAATATGTTTTTTTGCCCGTATTTTGCTTTCCCGTATTCCGTGTCAAAATTATATTTCCATTTTTACGTAATTAAATTATTGTGATTTTTTTTATTGCCGGATGTCCTAGTGGGAAGGGCGATGGGAATGGCGGATTGTGCAGGGGATGTCCTAGTGACGTGGCAGTGGGATGGAAAGTCCTAGTGACGTGGCAGGAGGTGTTTTTGGGATGTCCTAGTGGGATGTCCGCCCACTGGAGATGCTCTAATTATACTAATTGCCCCTTCTTAAATACATAAATTTTTCCTATATACAAAATTTTGCCCCGTGAAATCCTAGCTACGCCCCTGCAAACTCCGCAGGCGAGCTGTTCATTCTCCAGGAAATTACTAAACCCACCGCGATCGACGTCGGAGGCGGTCTAGGTATATCCAAAACGACTTCGGGCAAAACCTGCTCATCGTCCGATTCGAGTAACGCTTCCAACCAAGTTGCCGGAGCTGACTGTATTTAGCGAGGCCACCGCCGTCGCTCCGATTCAGCTCGGCGCTTCCGCTGCCGCGCGACGTTTGCATAATTGCATCTGCCGAATCAATTCAATTTAGGAGTAGTTTTTAGGAGTATTATAATTTTTGCATCGCCTCAAGTTCGATTTCGTACAGTTCATTGCAGTCCAGTTCTTTTATATCCAAAATCGCGAGTCTCTAACATTTTTGTGTAAGATTGTTGCTTCTTGTAATAATCATACACTAAAGTACTTTGCAACTTCTTAATCATATGTGGTAATGGTGAACGATTCTTGAATCCAAATCCCTCCAAACACTAAATAGCTAATTTTGGGATAATAAAATGTCTGCATAGGATGAAAATAGAGAGAGGTCACATTTTATTGTATTTTCTTAATCATATTTTAACTAGGTTAGCTATCTTGTTATGCATCTTTTTATTTAGATTAGATTGAGTATTTTTTTTTAATCTTTTTAATCATATTTTAGATTTTTAGTTTTTGCTTTTTCACTTAATTTTTATATATAAAAAAAACGTTCATATATATGGGCCAGCCCATTAATCAATAATTAACATAATATTAATAGAATTATTTAGGTTTTTATTTGTTATTTCTTCTCCAACCTGCCGTGTGCGTCTGTTCTTCCTAATAGAATTATTTAGGTTTCTTCTCTTCCTTCCATTATTCTATTTTGATAAACATAATATTTGGACTTGAATGCAATAAATCAAACTCTGAGTATTTTTCATAAAAAACCTTTAAAAGGATTGGTTTTGCAGTACTGAAGGTATTTTCCTACTGCATTTTAAGTTTTGAAGCACCGTTGGAAATGCTCTTAAGTTTTTACAAGCTACACAGATTTTGATGTAATGGGAGAAACCAAACGGAGTTTAGAAATCAACAGTCCAAATTAATTAATTAATTTCATCACTACAAAAAGGATGCTGCAGGGTGCAGAGCTTGTCCATTCCAATATATCTTCCTATTGGGTCCCGGTGGTGCACACCCGAACTCCACATTAGTATGATATTGTCCGCTTTGGGCAAAGCCCTCACGGTTTTGCTCTTGGGGTACTCCCCAAAAGGCCTCATACTAATGGAGTTGGGGTAGCCCATTTATATGCTTGCAACTCTTGTTCATTCTCCGATGTGGGATGTGGTTTGCTTCACCACAATCCTCCCCTCAAACCAAGACCACCAGACCAAGACCACATGTATGTGCCCCCATGTTACAGGTCACCAGGTCACCACAAGTCTTGGTCGAGCTCACGCAGAGACATCGGAGAACTTGCAAGCGCAACCCACCGAACCCCGAGCCACACAGGCCCAGCCCCTGAACCAGGGCTCTGATACCACTGTTGGGTCCTGGTGGTGCACACCCGAACTCTACATTAGTATGATATTGTCCGCTTTGGGCAAAGCCCTCACGGTTTTGCTCTTGGGGTACTCCCCAAAAGGCCTCATACTAATGGAGTTGGGGTAGCCCATTTATATGCTTGCAACTCTTGTCTATTCTCCGATGTGGGATATGGTTTGCTTCACCACAATCCCCCCTCAAACCAAGACCACCAGACCAAGACCACATGCCTACCCCATGTTACAGGTCCACAGGTCACCACAGGTCTTAGTCGAGCTCACGCAGAGAGACATCGGAGAACTTGCAAGCGCAACCCACCGAACCCCAAGCCACACAGGCCCAGCCCCTGAACCAGGGCTCTGATACCACTGTTGGGTTCCGGTGGTGCACACCCGAACTTCACATTAGTATGATATTGTCCGCTTTAGGCAAAGCCCTCACGGTTTTGCTCTTAGGGTACTCCCCAAAAGGCCTCACACTAATGGAGTTGGGGTAGCCCATTTATATGCTTGCAACTCTTGTCCATTCTCCGATGTGGGATATGGTTTGCTTCACCACACTTCCCATTCGCGTTTAACTTATCATGGCATCAATAACAAACTCTATATAATCTAGAATAAATTTGATATTCCTGTAAATTCTCCTCACAAACAAGTTGGAGCCCAGATATCCAACGGCACCTGAAATTCGAGCAAATTGTGTTATTTTTGCTGGTTTCTCATTTATGCTGAGTTTAAAGACATGCAAACTTACCACAGAGGACTCCCAGACCGAGACAGAACATCAGAATGTATCCGGAAAAAAAAATGACTCAATTATGAGGGAATAGAGGGAGTAGAAAGTTAAGTGACTAATTTGAAACAAATCAAAGTTTAGTAATTTGATACAAAGCTCATAGTTTAGTAACCCATTTATAAAATTAACCCATATTTTCAAAACTTCATACACAAAAAAACTCCACCTAAAACTTAAACAGAGCGCTTCCTTACGCCAAAGATGAAGCACCCGACCGCAATAGCAATGACAACAATAGTTGATCCCCCGACCACAAGCATTGGTCCCCTAACCATAGGCTTGTCCTTGATTTTTTCTTCGAGTACCCAAAGCTTGCTTTCTCCTACGGCCACATTCTTTTTCCTTTCAGCCTTTATCTTGCCAATTACAGCATTTATGATGATGAACCTCCGAATCTTCATGATCCAAATCTCCTCCTCCGGATAAAAAAAACCTATTTCTATTAGATTGCGCCATGATTTGCAAACACATTTGCACCTTATAATGCATTCAAGCTGGAGTTTTCTCATGATATATCTAAAGATGTCAGGTGGTAGCTTTCTAAACAAATCAGTTTCCCCTTCCAAAAAGTCGGCGATCTTCATCAACACATGAAAAAACAATTATCACAGAGGATGAAGGAAAAACTATTCTTGTAATTACAGTATGCTCTAATTCAGTTGTTTCTTTTTATCAATCTTACTATGGGTGAATTATGGAAAATTTAGTGCTGCAATAAAATTTCTGACTTTAATAACCTATATTTTGTGCTTCTATCTATGACAAATTCATTGCATACATGTCGTGGGTGAATTATATAAAACGGCTACAGATAATACACATGGTGAGAAAGTGCTAAATGAACATGAACATCTAACCTGTGAGTCTGGGGCATTGAAACGAGCCTTGAAAGAGGCCTCACCAACAACAACCATTAGCCTATAGGGGCAGAAATTGAGTAACTAAGGAAACGAATGTTCCATAAGCAGGATAAGTTAATTCATTTTCTTGATTTGAAGCTGAATTATGATGACAAAGAACAAGACACCTAAAGCTATGTACTGTTAGAATTGGAGCTAAAAAAGGTCCGTCATTTCATCGATTAAAAACATGGCAATTTGAGATTTTGTGAATTCCATTGAAGAAGCTAAAAGTATTGAGTGAGTTTAGACCTTCGCAAATCACAAGAGCTGTTCCATTACTTGGAACATGAATGTTTGGCGATAAAGGTAACTTCAGGACCTATGCAAACATTTTTATAATGAAAAACAAATAGCCCTATATTAAAGTTTTCTAGTAAAGAGTTGATAGTTGACTCAGGAGGGACTCCTACTTCACATATATTGAGTTTAGAATAACTTCAAGACCCAAGATATGACTTTGCAAAATTGAAACAAAGATAATCTTCACACATGTATCCCTCCCAGTTTGTGTTTTTCTTGAACAAATTTCTACCCTGATTTTGGATCATATACATCCAATTCAACATCTGGTTTTCGCTTACTAATACAACCAATTCAAGATCTGATTTTTAGTTACGGAACCCAAAAAAAAAAAGACATGTGTGTTTTTCTTGAACAAACTCCTACCCTAATTTTGAAGCATATACATCTTGTGTTTGCTTATAAATACAATTCACGTCCTAATTATGGACCATATACAACCAATTCAAGATCTGATTTTTGAATTACGGAAAAAAACGACTGAAATACAGTAGTTTCTATTTTACTGCCGATTCATAGTCTAAACTTGAAAAAAGTTTCTATTTTACTGTCAATTCATAGTATAAACTTGAAATAGTTTTCACTATTTTACTGGCAATTCATAGTATAAACTTGAAATAGTTTTCACTATTTTACTGGAAATTCATAGGGCAGAAAGTAAAATAGACGAGAAATAATAGAATTCCTACCTCAACTGATGAATGTTGGAGAGGGTTTGCTTTTGAGAGAGACGAAAGAATGAGGAGCGGGGGCGTTCGCCGGCGTCGGAAAATAAAAATACTGCTTCTGCTTTCTTCTTCAATTTTCAACGGCGAGAGACAAATAAATATACAAGGTCGAGCCTAATAGTGATAAAATATTTATATATGGCAGAATAAATAAGACAGCATGGATTACGCATATAATTTAAGCAATTTTTAATTGCACAACATTATTATTATTGTTATTTTTATTATTAAAAAATTATACTATGATCCACTTTTGCTATTATTAATTTGCTACTTTCGCACACATAGCAGTCCCCCCCTTCTAAATAAAATACCAAGTACTAGTAGTATATTATGTAATTGCTCAAATATATTATTAAATTCTCTATTTGCTTAATTTTTTTACTTATTCTAAGAGTTACACCTTACTGTTTATTGCACAAATTTTTGTTTTCTTGTAGTTCGAAGTTTATATTTTTCCGGACATGACAAACACATTGTGATAAAATTACTTCTTCTTACACCGGTCGAAAAGTAGATACGAGTTCGAAACTTATGCAATAACTATGCATTCTCAGAACTTGCTTTTGGACAGTATACCAACCCTAGCATATACTTCTCCCGTCCCAATAAACACGATCCCGTTCCTTTTCCCACGTGTTTTGGAAAATATGATACTCCCTCCGTCCCACTAGAGATGACCCACGTTCCTTTTTGATTTGTCTCATCTCATCTAAGATGTCTCATTGCTATAAAGAGAAACAATTTTATCTCTATTTTATTCATTTTCCCTTACTCTATTCTCTCCACCTATCATATAAAATAAAAATGCATGAAACTTCGTGCTACCTAAGGAATGGGTCATCTTCTTTGGGACGAGGGATTAATACGTCATAGTAGTAGTTATTGTTGATGGATTAATACATCGTAGTAGTAGTTACTGTTGACGGATTAATACTAAATTTATCTTGCCTCCATTTTGATTAATAGAGCCCTATTTTTCTATTTCGAGAAGTTCCAAGATAATTGAGTCGTTTTGTTTTTGGCAAAAATTAATTCTCTTTTTTAATCTATTCTCCATTCATTTAATAAACTATTTTTAAAAAGATGTCACATTTCTTTTTTTAAAAAAAAGTTCACTCTCAAATCAATATAAATATACTATTTTCTCTCTCCACTTAACACACAAAACAACATCTCCTAAAATTCCGTGTCATTTCCCAAGTGTGACATCTATCTTGGGACGAAGGGAGTACCAAATAGTAGTATTATGTAATTGCTCAAATATATTATTAAATTCTCTATTTTCTTAAATATGTACTTTTTCTAAGAGCATCTCCAATGAGACGGATGTCCCATTGGACTTCCACTCGGACTTCCCAAAACACATCCGTCACGTCATAAGGACTTCCCACTACATTGACACGTCATAAGGACTTCTTATTGCACAATGGCGAACTTCCCCAAGGACTTCTCGCAATAAAAAAAAATTCACAAATATGCAATTTACGTTTTTTTTTAAAACACCATCACGGTAGGGGGTTTAGGCTGACCCCCAACCTGTATATATCAAAACGTCAAAGAAACATATATCAACCAAGTCCAAAAGTGACTCGGTCCGCACGAGAGATACAAATCACAAGAGCTAACAAATCTACTATGGTATCCCCACAGACCGGGTACTACCCATTTAACAATCGAGAGATTTAAAGAGAAAAGGAACATAAAAACATGATAATCACAAGGATGGTGGCCAAGGGTTGGCCAAATCTAAAGGGAAAACAAAAAACCACGAACCATGTGTAGAAGTCATCCATCTCGATATCTGAATCTAAAGTTCAGATAACCTAACTGGTCCATCCTCACTAGCGACTTCAAATACCGAGGATATGAAACCGCATCATAGAAAGTGATGGCAGGGGTCTGGACCCCCCATACTTGCCAGAAAATCGGCTGCCTGGTTGCCCTCTCTATAGATGTGAGAGAACCTAACCTGCAGCTGTGAGAGCAAGGTGCGAATGCGAGCCATGTGATGCCTCACATCCGCTGCTCCCCCGTGTCTTGAAGTGAACACCGCGACCACTGCTGCTGCATCCATCTCGACCCAAACCTGTGATGAGAACACCATAGCCATTGTCAACCCGTGAAGAAGAGCTAGAAGCTCCGCCTCAAAGGCTGACACAGCTACGAGAGACGTGCAAAAGGCCCCCAAGAGAGAACCGTCTGAACCACGAACCACTCCCCCACCGCCAGCTTGTCACGTCGAGGTGATAAAGGCCCCATCGGTGTTCAGCTTCACCTAAGGATCGTCGGGTGGATGCCAAAGCACACTCAAGGACCTCAGAACTCGCGGGTGAGGAGGGACCAAAGGCATGAAGTCGACAGCCGTAGTGCAACCGCACCAATGAGGG
Source organism: Salvia splendens (assembly GCF_004379255.2). Lineage (NCBI taxonomy): Eukaryota > Viridiplantae > Streptophyta > Magnoliopsida > Lamiales > Lamiaceae > Salvia > Salvia splendens. The sequence continues at coordinate 27,560,538 of NC_056042.1, read as the reverse complement.
GTTAGGAGCACACCTGCCGCCACCAAGATCCGCAGATGCCGAATAACCTGCCAAATAACATGAGAAGAACGAAAAGAAATGCCGCGGTGCTTGCAGCTATTCCTCTCCGTCCAAATAAACCAGTATACTAAACAAGAAATAATGAAGCTGATGTGCAAGGCAGTGGCCCTATGAGAGGACCTCCACCAAAAGCCTAATCTATGTGCAATATCAGTGCACGTGTGAATGTGTGTGCTAATGTAAGGGAACCATCCATTGAAGAAATCCCAAACCGATCTCGCCAGAGGACTCGACACAAACAAATGCTGAAAAGACTCGACCGAAAAAGAAGAGACACAACACAGACACTTGGATGCGAGAGAGATACCACGGGTCTGAACATAACACTCAACAGGGACCCTCTGGAGGAGGAGGCGCCCGATGAAGACTGAGATAGTCGGGGTCAGCCCAGCATTCCAAACCATGCGAAGTCCGAAATGTCTAGGGGACCGTGTTCGGATGAGCTCCCAAGCTGAGGCCGTCGAGAACTCGCCATCGCCAATCAGGCTCCATCGCATCACATCCCGTCTACCCACCTCAATCGGAACAACCCTGATAAGATCCAACACATACAAAGACACACCATACAAAGTCAAATAATCATGCAGTTTTTCAATATGCCAAGTATGATCATGCCAAATTCTAGAGACCTCAGCGGCAGGAAGATTAGTCCCGGGCGGACAATAGGTCCTAAGGGGGCGATCCCCGACCCACACGTCGTCCCAAAAACTAATCCGGCCTTCGCCGAGAGACCACCTAATAAAATCATGAACCTGACCCCTAATGCCCGTGAGCCGACGCCAGATAGGACTATCATGCACATAGTAAGGAGAAATAAAAGCACGACCAGCATGGAAACAGTACTTGCGCATGGTGAACTGCGCCCACAAAGAATCCTGCGCGAGTAATCTCCACCAGAGCTTGATGTTGAAAGCTTTGACGAGCTCAGGAAAACGACGAATGCGTAAATATGCAATTTACGTAACGGAATTAAAATTTCGACACGAATACGAATGGGGAAAATGCAATAACTTCATTAAAAAATAAAAAAACATACATAATTATATTAAAAAAATTACTCCATCCGTCCTACAAAAGATGTCACACTTTCCTTTTTAGTTTGTTCCATAAAAGATGTCACATTTCCATTTTTGGAAAAAGTTCTCTCTCACATTAATATAAAAATTATATTTTTTTTCTCCATTTAACACACAAAACAAAACCTCCTAAAATCCCGTGTGATCCCACAAGTGTGACATCTTTTGTGGGACGGATGGAATACAATGCAAACAAAAGAAAATAAAATATCAACGTCCACCCCTCCGCGTCCATAGCTCTTCACTTATATCATTCTGAAGTCGTACATGGGCTTCTGTTTGGCGCATGTTGGCAAATGTGCGGACGCGATCAGCCTCTTCATGGGGTATCCCCATATGTACATTGGCGGTGGCCACGTTGTGGCTTGGACCGGCACCCATAGCATCTTTATTGGTCCACTGAGTTAGTTCACGACCTTCACTTTCGACAATCATGTTGTGCATAATAATACATGCATACATGACATCAGCGATGTTGTCAATATACCACAACCATGAAGGACCCTTCACTGTCGCCCATCGACTCTGGAGCACACAAAATATCCGCTCCACATCCTTGCGCGCTGCCTCCTGACGGCTCGCAAAGTAGATCTTCTTTTCTTCGAGCGAACATCTGATCGTGTTCACAAAGACGGGTCAGTTTGGGTATATCTCATCCGCCAAATAGTAGCCCATATTGTGCTGGTTGCCGTTCACGACGAAACTGATGGTCGGACCAACGCCCATGCATTGCTCGTTGAACATAGGCGACGACTGGAGGACATTGATGTCGTTGTTCGACCCGGCTACTCCAAAATACGCATGTCATATCCACAGTTGGTAGTCAGCTACAGCTTCAATGATCATCGTGGGATGCTTGCCTTTGAAGCCGGTATTGTATATTCCTTTTCAGGCGGCAGGGCAATTCTTCCACTCCCAATGCATACAATCTATGCTGCCCAACATCCCGGGAAACCCGTGTACCGACCCGTGCATATCTATCAGCTGCTGGCAGTCTTCGGGGCTTGGCTTACGAAGATACTGATCCCCGAATATCTCTCTAACGCCCTCGCAAAAAAACTGCGGACACTCGCGGGTTGTCGACTCGCCAATGTGGAGGTACTCGTCGAACATATCGGCTGCGCCTCCGTACGCCAGCTGCCTGATTGCGGCAGTGCACTTCTGTATGGGCGTGTGACCGGGTTTACCAACCGCATCTTCCCTGAACCTGAAATACTCGTACCGATGTTCTAAAACACTCACGATATGCATAAATAGCGGACGATGCATCCTAAAACGTCGCCGGAATAAGTTATCCCCAAAACGCGGCTCGAGAGCGAAGAAGTCCGCAAACAACCGATGATGTGCAGCGATGTGTTCCCGGGGTACTATAGCTCGACGATGAAAAACCATGATTTTAGTCAAAAATTTATTTCCATTTTTTATAATCAAATTAGAGTGAAAGCATGATTAAGCATAAACTAAAATATATAAAAAGAAAAATTAGCATTCGGTATGTTTTCAATGTATGTCAACAAGTATCAATATTGAGGAGACATGTTAATGTGATATGTGAACAAATTCTCTGATAACAAATTGTCTCATCTGCTCTCTTTCTCTTCTTAATCTTTGTAGTGTGTGACAGAAAAATTGTGTGCATTTAGACATAAGGACGGACTGCAAGCGGACTAGGCATACGAGAAGAGCTCTTCCTCTGTAACTGAATAGGGTGGTGGCAGCACCTTCTTGGCAGCAGAGAAAACATCTGGAAAACCGATAGGGGCTTCAGTAATCGGTGAATCCAATACTGCATCCGGAATGGCATCCAGCGTCTCCTCCAACAATGATTTTATTGTCTGCAAGTTTAGACAATGTATGTCAAGATTGCAATACTTTATGAATATTCACCTAAATTTCTTTCATATTATTATCAACATTGACAAGCATTCTTGTTTTAATTTTTCTGCCAAATTATCTCTGCACTATGAGCACAAATTTCCTCTCATTTAGTTATGAGAAACGCATCATGTAGCATTTGAAAAGATAGTAGCCTACCGGGCAGGTGTGTAAAGCAGCATCAACTTTGCGCTTCCACAAACCATTTCCGGAGGATGAATGGAAAAAACCAAGCAAAGGCTGCACGTACAAATCGGCTTAAATGTCAAATCAAAATAGCATATATCTTCTCTAGCTTACTTTAAAAATAGTAAGAAATGATGATGAAATTAAAATTAGGATGCATCCATACTTTTGTAATCTCGCGAAGATTTGGTCTAGGTTCCTGATGTTCCAAGACTGAATCTCCATAAACCTGGAACTTTTCAAGTACCTGCATGGCAGAATGCAGATGGTACTGAGAAAATAAGGATCTCCACAACCACAATAAAATCAGAGAGATAGGTGACCAACCTGTCGCCTTGTTATAGTGCTAAGAGGTGCCCTGTATACTGCACTATCAACATGTCCCAAAACATTCCATGGACTGGAAGAAGGTCATTTTAGTTTTCAGTCAGCATGGATAAGCAAATAAAACGTGAATAAAAACTCATAAGTGTCTACTATTGAAACAGCACGTAGATATGACAAAATGTAGAGATAAATAAGTACATACTTATGATAAGCTGCACGTCCAACCATAACTCCATGGGCTCCTTCTCTCAGAGCTTCATTTACCTAGTTTTTGAAATACAAAATACGTGTGAGTGAGTTATTGTCTTGGTTAATGAAGACTGTGAAGAGAAATTTTACTACTAGTTAAAACCAAGAGGCTCTGAAGAGATATCCTTTCATAAAGCTCATTGCAAACAATTTAAAAGAAAAAAAATAGCCCATATGATTCTGAAGAAATTGAGTGTAAACCTAGATACTGATTTAAAGAAAAAGAATAATGCAGGTGCATCGTGAACATATTTACAAGACATGTTATACTTGAAATTACCTCATCAATAGTGTTTATGCCACCATTGATGGTGAACCGCAAATCAGGAAAATCGCGCAGGAGAGCATAGAAGAACTCATATCTGGAAAGAGTTGAGAGAAGTATAGCAATGAGATAAGAAACTAACTGAGGCAATGTAACACGTGACAATGGATAAGATTCAAACAATTTGTACTTTAAGGGTGGAATTGATCTATTTTCTCTGGGGCTGATTCCATTAAGTAGTGCCTTCCTGGAGTGTATTATGAAATGCCTCGTTGGTGATTGAGATGAGACCTTATATATGAAATCACCTGCAGAGAAACAAAAATGGAAGCTCATTATAGAGGAAAAGACTCAATCAGAACATATCCATATGCAGCCAACAATCACAGTAATTGGTACAAACAACTTTACATGCATGTAGTGAGTCACCAAACAATTGCAAGGCAAGAAATATAAAGAGAAACTCATATCTTATATTGGATGTGTAAGCAAAATACCTTCAAAAGGAAGAAAACTATACAACACTAGTCTAGGAAGATGGAAGCACTTACAAAGTTCATTATATGAATCGTGGTCATCGACGCCAATTCTGCATTTGACACTAACAGGAACATTTGTATTTGCAGCAATTACTGTCATGGCATCAGCAACAAACTTCCCTTGTAAAAGACAATATGATTAGGTTAGATAGCTTGCTGTAATAACTATTAAAAAATACCTTAAATTAGTAAGGCACCACTGCACACACCTTTGGATCAAGCATTAAACGCACCCCGAAACAGCCTTTTCCAGCAACCTTTGGACTTGGACAACCACAGCTGCCAACAATGTGTTGAGTATTAAAAATAGCAAAAGTTAGAGAATGGAATAAAAGGTGTATGCCTGTAATAAGAGAACAAACTTGAAATTGATTTCATCATAGCCATAAGGATTTGCAAGTTGAGTTGCTTTAGCAATGTTTTCCAAATCGTTTCCCCCAATTTGAAGTACTATAGGATGTTGCTCTGGACCAAATGCCAAGAATCTATCCTGGTAACCATAAAGATAAATGACATTAGACAAATAACAAAGGGAAAGCCCATGAAATCAGTTATGTTCCAGACTAAATAATACAGATTCACCACTTACCGTAAGGGTGGGAAAATATATCGAAATACTGATATATCGCATTAATCATACTGAAACAATATCTAGAATATCGAAATTTCATTATACAGTGATTTTCAGTTTGATATGATATCATACCAAATATATATACGTGACACAGTGGGTCAACTTGGGGGGACGATGAAGAAGAAAGGGGATGGCGGGAGCTATTCCAGCGGCGAAGCAGTGGTGATTTTAGACGAAGCAGGGGGGAGAGGAAACAGAAACAGAGACAAGAGGACTTTAAACGCAGATGCAACGGTGCAAACCCGGCGGCTGAGGTGAGGTTAGATGGGAAGAGGGTTTAGGATTGAGTGTGTGTTCGAGCATGAATGTGTGAAAGGAAGGTAGGGCGGCAGCTTTCTTAAAAATTAGGATTTCAGTAGTAGTATTACTTTTGGCGAGACCTATATTGACTGTATAAATGATTGAATGTATTGTTAAAGTTAGGGTTTCACACATTAAAAAGAAAGGCACAGGTGACAGTTTTATTAAAAATTAGTGTTCCACTTATTTTGGTGTGATTCGTGGGGCACATCTTCTGTGCCCCGCACTTCTGACAACACTAAGAGCAAAGCAGCACATCTTCTATTTGATATAAATCTCACCATGATCTAATCTTGTTCGAAAACATCCACAATGAAGCATTTCCTAAGATCTAGCAAGAGAACTGCCTCATCAATCTTAATTATTCCAATTTTTGGTCTACATAATGTTAGCTTCCATCTTTATTACCGAACCCAGGTTAGTTGATCTTTGATTCTTTTACACATTAATCTTGTAAAATCAAGTCCAACTCGAAGAATTATGTCATAATAAACTTGGATTGGTTTGCCAAAAATGTGCAATATTTGGATCATATCAGTGCATCTTTTCGTTAGGATAACAGAATAGAAAAACAGTGCAAGAAGCAACTACCAAATTCCCCTTCTGAAAAACAATTGTTTCTGCAGCAATCATTTCTGAATACAGCCAAGCTTTTTTGGATATGATACGTGCCAAAGTTCTATAGTGGTTGTCCGTCAAGTCCATCATTGGAGCAATACTGCATATCAGAGTATAGAATTAAAAGATAATCAAGCCAATTGACCACCATATTCAAAAAAAGATCTCAATATCTTGAAATCAGATGTATCACCTGAACCATGGTGGAGGGTAGCGGGTGGCCACCATAGTGCTCTCCTTGTGAAACTGGCACTTCTGATTGTAGCGATGCAATTTCCTTGATTTGGTAGGATTTGTATAATATAAGTTGGAGAACAATCTGCCATGGTTTTTCAGGACAACAGAATGAACAGGAGTTAAACAAGTAGACAAAATATGTCCGGTACACTTGATCATCCCTCTAAATGGACCGTGGCCTGCTCTTTCATGTACCTATCCATCGGATAGAGAGTGAAATCACAAAGGGGATGGTACTGAAAAGATGAAACCAAATAGTTGAATCCCACAACTAAATGATTCAAAGATACTCCAGACTAAATGAAGTAACCAACTTCAGCCAAACACATCCTAAAAATCTTAGCTTGGCATTGTTCTACATATACATAACAAAGATCTAAAACCAAAGGTCAATTGCTCATAACCCACTTTCTATAACACCCAAACATGAGAATAAATCAAATTAAACAATACAGATTATAAGATCTCAGACAAATATGCAACCAACTGTGTTAAGCAATTAACAGCTACATCAAAATCACCACTTCACAAAGCCAAACCGTGAATTATCACAACTTGAATCCTTAAACCCCATCCCATTAGTTTCCACATTTGCAAGTTCCAAGAACAGTCACAATTACCTTCCCATCTAAGAACAAAATAGAAATTTTATCCCCCCAGGGAAGACAAAAGAAATCGAAATCGACACACCGTTGCCAGATGTTCCTATGGTTAAAAATTAGTTTTTGACAAGATAAACAATGGGAACCTTTGGAATTAGCTCCATGTTGCAGAAGAGGGATTTTTTGAGAGACGAATAAATACAAATTTAGCACAAAGAAAGAAGAAGTTAAGAGAGAAGAAAAACTTACGAGTTAGTAGAAGAGATGGCCTAGGTCTTCTTCAGAGCAAAACGAAGTGAATGTAATGTGCGAGTTCAGGGAATTTGGGCCTTTTCTAATTCTAGATTTGGAATCATAGGCACCACAAAATATTTGTAGTATCATCCAAATCTAATTTTTCTGCCAAGCATAAAAAGGTTCAAATGCCAATCACTCCTTTTTCCTTTTCTGGCTTCTAAGTTCTACTCTACATGTTGTCACTAATTGTTTGATTTTCAGTTTTGGGAGACTAATTGATCGATTTATTATAATTACTTCAAATCGCATATTTTTTTAATTAATTTATTCTAAAATAATAAAATTGGAATATTACTTTTTATCCAAAACATTAGACATGTTATGATTATGATCTAGAGGTTCAAAAATCGGCAATTCTGGCTTAGAGAAACTAGGAACAGTAAGAGCATCCACATTGGTCGGCGGACAAGCAATAGCCCAGTCATAGCCCAGTCATGCCACATCAGCAGCACTAAATTCCTCCTGCCACATCAGCTGGACAAGCAACTGGACCAGCCACAGCCTTGCCACATCATCAGCACTAAAAATAAATAATTAACAATCACACAAGATACAGAATTAAATTCACGCCACATATACGGGAAAATTCGATAATTTCATTTAAATTTAAAAAAGGTACATAGTTTAACAAAATTAAATAATAAAAAAAAGAGGGAACATCATTTTTGGTCCACGAACTTTGTCAAAGTATCATTTTAGGTCCGTGAACTTTGAGTTAGTATCATTTGAGGTACTTTTTACTATTTCTAAGTTTTTTTTGGACGAAAATACCCTCAATACTGTCACGACCCAATTCTCGTTAAGGATAACAAGATTGAGTAATTCGCGACTAATGGGGGATTAAAGAAGCGGGGATAGAAATGGGGTTGAATCTGAAGGACTTGCCGAATGCCAAATGTGATATTTCAAAATAACAGTCAAGTATTTGATACAATCTCAGAATAGAATAATTTGACATGTCAACTGAATCAGAGTTCAATGATGAGACATTACTACTCTCGTTTAACAAAACACAGCGGAATAGGTCCCTACTGAACGACTTCGTGTATGAGGACACGAATCATCGAGAAATCCACACGATTATTTAATAGCATCAACTCCGATCAAATCTTCTCCATCTTGACGTTCAACCTGCACATTTATAAATACATGCAGGGCTGAGTATAGGAGTACTCAGTGGACACGTGCCGAAAACAAAACATATAAATATAAGTTGTCATCCATCAACAGTATCACACAAGGGTTTTCTTAAAAGGCCCGAGCATACTAAATTCTTTTGTGATCTTAAAATTCCGACTGATCAGTCTAAGTTCTTCAACTTTCCTACCATGTCTGAGAAACTCGTGTCGTGAAGGTGGCCACCTTCAACGAACACCCTCGCCGGCCAACCTCTCTCTAGGATGGCTCACAGCGCTCGCGCACAAAATTCCGAATAGGATTTGCGGTCCTATTGGGAACCGAATTCTTTATCAAATTTTTTGCATCGCCAAACTTTCGGTATATAGCCCTCACAGACAGGTCTCGAAAACAAACATTTTATGGCATGACAACAACTTTAAAATAATTCACATCTCCATTTTTGAGAAAAGATGATATTTCATAACTTCAAAATATTTGCTTTATATTCACACTATAGTGCTGGATATTTAAAAGAAAGCCCACCTCGTATGCTTATCTCCAATTAAATTCCTCGTTAAGCCTCACTTGCCCTTGAATATTTTCTCCCTTGAAAATAAATAGCGTAACACGCTAATTAGTACTTGAACTATTTTTCTGAAAAAGAATGCATGCATCCTATATGATAGCATCTATCTCTTAGTTTCGGCTCATTGGATTTTTCTTAAATCCTAACTCGGCTTTACTGCTCTGCATCACTTAATTATTCTCTTTACTTCTCTTGGAGAAATTCTATTTCTCTTAATAAAATATGGATTCTTAAAATCCCTCCTTAAATTCCTTCTTCTTCGAATTTTTCTTAAGGCCGCCCATGGCGTCGCGGGGCGACGCCGGTCGGCCCTTCGCGTCTCCGCTTAACATTCCCCGTTTTCGGAAAACTCAAATTATTCGGAAATTTGTTTAATTAGGCTCCAAGCTTAATTCCTTGAATTAATTCCTTCCAATCATATTTAAATTTCCAAGTCCACTAGATTTAATTAAGTGACCCAACCAACAAAACTCTCGGCCCAATTCATCTAATTAATTATAAGCCCAAGCCACAATTAATTTGAAGGCCCAATCAACAATTAACTCCAATTGGGTCAAGTACCCATTCTCTCTCTCCAATCGTGATTCACCATCTCCCTCACCCAAACTCCCATCTTCAACACAAGAAGGCATCGGCTCCTTCCTCAATCTCCGCCTCCACCTTCCGTTTCCTTTCTCCTTCTCGCATCTCCGGCGAGAATCGCGCCTCCTCTGCGTTGCCGCTCCAGAGTCGGCCTCTGCCTCTTCTCCCCAAATCCCCAATTCTCCTTCTCAAACTAAATCTTAGGGATTTCCCCCAAATCAATCGAGCACAGTGGCGTCGACTCTCCTTCGTCCACTCGGAGAAATCGCCGCTGTCTCGACAGACTCCGGAGTCCTTCGGCGCATGCTCCCCTTTCCACCGCATTTTCTCTCTCTCCGTCGGTATCACCGCATTTTCCACTAGACAAAATTGTATTTCCATTTCCATGTAAAACTTGGTGTTTTGTAACTTGTAATATTCTTACTTAGCATCATGATGTAACAATTGGGATGTACTCACTTTTCTTCTAATAAAAGCACTTCATTTATTCATTATTCTTGCAAAAGATTTCCTTGCACTTTAATTCCTCCAATTTCAAACTTAATTCATTTCAACGTTGGAGTTACAACGAAAATTATGCGTCCTTAAAAAGAGTATTAGGCTAATAAATTCGGCTTATCCAAATAAAAAAAGAAATCAAAATTCCGGGGTGTCACATTCCACCCTCCTTAAACGAAATTTCGTCCCGAAATTTGTATGGCTTTACTTGAACAGCTCGGGATAGCGCTCCCCTCATTTTATCTTCCAACTCCCACGTGGCCTCTTCCTGCCCGTGGTGCTCCCAAAGTACTTTTACTGAAGGAATACATTTGTTTCTTAACTGCTGCACCTTCCTGTCCAGAATTGCCTTCGGTTTTTCCTCATAGCTCAAATCCGGGTTTAATATCATCTCTTCCTGATGAATCACGTGCTTCGGATCAAACACATATTTCCTAAGCTGGGATACATGGAATACGTTGTGAATGTTTCCAAAGCTCGGAGGTAACGCCAATCGATAAGCCACTGGTCCCACTGCCTCTAGGATCTCGTACGGTCCTATATATCGGGGTCGGAGTTTTCCTTTGGCTCCAAATCTAGCTATCCCCTTCGAGGGTGACACTTTCAAGAAAACTTTACCTCTCACCTCAAACTGCAAATCAGTCCGTCGGACATCCGCATAGGACTTCTGTCTGTCCTGAGCCTCCTTGATCCTCTCTCGGATCTTTCTGAATTTCTATCATTTTCTCGATTATATCCGGGCCCAAAACCTTCCTCTCATCGACCTCGTCCCAATAGAGGGGTGATCTACACTTTTTCCCGTACAACGCCTCGTACGGAGCCATATCAATCATGGCCTGGTAGCTGTTGTTATAAGCAAATTCTATCAATGGCAGCACTTGCTCCCAATTGCTCCCTCTATCGAGCACTACTGCTCTCAGCATGTCCTCGAGCGTCTGAATTGTTCTCTCCGATTGTCCATCGGTTTGTGGGTGAAATGTCGTGGTAAAATTCAGTCGCGTCCCCAGCTCTTTCTGTAGGCTCTTCCAAAATCTGGACGTGAATTTGGCATCTCTATCCGACGTGATCGTCGCTGGTATGCCATGCAGGCGAATGATTTCCTTTACGTACAACTGGGCTAGTTTTTCTGATCCGTACGTGATAGGGATCGGTATAAAATGAGCGCTCTTAGTGAGACGATCGACTATTACCCAATTCGCGGTGTTTCCTCTTTGGGATCTAGGTAATCCTGTGATAAAATCCATGGCTATGTGTTTCCATTTCCACTCGGGAATCTCTAACGGCTGTAACTTTCCATAGGGTCGCTGGTGTAGTGCCTTCACTTGTTGACAGGCAAGACACCTCTCGACGTAGGAAGCTATATCTCTCTTCATGCCATCCCACCAGAACTTCTTCTTTAAGTCCTGATACATCTTTGTACTCCCTGGGTGGGCGGTGTATGAGGTATCGTGCGCTTCGCTCATTATCTCATTTCTGAGCTCCTCTTGGTTGGGTACACACAACCTCCCCTCAAACAGGAGCGCATTGTCTGCCTCTTCCTGGAAATTCTCTTGTTTGCCTATTCTCAATTTCAAACGCCACTTCTCTAGAGTTTCGTCCCGTCTCTGGGCCTCCTTGATCCTGGCCCTTAAATCGGGAACAACTACTAGAGCCGAAATTATGCTATCCACCGTCTCAGGTGCTCGCACCATCTCCAAACTCATTCTGTCGAGTTCTCTAAGCAGTTCTTCCTCCTGGGTGAACAGGACTGCCAGTTGGTGCTGACTCTTATGGCTCAACGCGTCTGCCACAATGTTGGCCTTCCTTGGATGGTAGTTTATGCCACAGTCGTAATCTTTCACTAGCTCGAGCCATCTTCTCCGTCTCATGTTCAAGTCCTTCTGCTCGAAGAAGTACTTGAGGCTCTTGTGGTCCATGAAAATCTCGCACCTAACTCCATATAGGTGGTGTCTCTAAATTTTCAACGCGTGAACCACTGCAGCTAGTTCTAGGTCGTGTGTTAGGTAGTTGAGCTCATGTGGTCTGAGCTTCCATGATGCATAGGCAATCACCTTTCCATTCTACATCAACACACACCCAAGTCCGCTCTTGGAAGCATCCGTATAGACAACGAAATCCATCCCTGATTCTGGGACTGCTAATACGGGTGCACTGGTCAATTCTCCTTTAGTAGCTGGAAGCTTGCCTCGCACTCGGGAGACCATGAGACTTTGGTTCCCTTCTTGAGTTGCTGAGTCATCGGCCTTGCGATCTTTGAAAATCCCTCAATAAACCTTCTGTAGTAGCCAGCTAGTCCGAGGAAACTTCGGATCTCGTTGGGCGTTGTCGGCGCCTTCCAATTCCTTACTGTCTCTACCTTGGCAGGATCCACTCGGATCCCTTCTGCGGTCACAATATGTCTCAGAAAATTCACCTCCTTGAGCCAGAATTCGCACTTGCTGAATTTGGCGTACAATTTCTCTGCCCGTAGCGTCTCTAGGGCAAGCCGCAGGTGTTCCTCGTGTTCCTTTTTGTTTTTAGAGTATAACAGCACGTCGTCGATGAAGACTAGGACAAACTTGTCGAGATATGGATGGAAAACGCGGTTCATCAGATCCATGAACACCGTCGGTGCATTCGTTAGTCCAAACGGCACCACCGTAAACTCATAGTGACCGTACCTAGTTCGAAAGGCCGTCTTGGGCACATCCTCTGGCTTAATCTTCAATTGGTGATAACCTGACTTCAGGTCCATTTTGGAGAACACACTGGCTCCCTTGAGCTGGTCAAACAGATCGTCGATCCTGGGTAACGGGTACTTGTTCTTGAGGGTTGTCTTGTTAAGCTCTCGGTAGTCCACACACATTCTCATGGTTCCGTCTTTCTTCTTGACGAACATCACAGGTGCTCCCCACGGCGAGACGCTGGGTCTGATAAATCCCTGGTCCAGGAGTTCTTGCAACTGTACCTTTAGTTCATCCAGTTCCTTTGGAGCCATTCGATATGGTGCCTTTGATACCGGGGCAGATCCTGGTTCTAGATCTATGGTGAACTCTACTTGTCGGTCTGGCGGTAGACTCGGTAGTGTGTCAGGAAACACATCTGGGAAGTCGCGAGCGACTTCGACTTCTTCTAATTTTCTCTATTCTTTCTCTTCTTTGTTCAAGTAGACAAGGTACGCTGGGGATCCCTTCTTCATCAACTTGCTGGCTTGCAGCATTGATATTACGGACTTCCGGGTTCCTATGGAGATTCCGTGAAAGCGAGTAGCTTCACCTTCGGGGGTTTTAAAGGAAATTTGCCTTTCTTTGCATAAGATGGTGGTATGGTTTTTAGCCAGCCAGTCCATTCCTAGGATTATGTCTACGTCCCACATAATTATAACACTGAGATTGTTCGCTACAACCTTAAGTTCGCCCAGAGTGATTTCTAAGTTCGAGCAAGTACGAGATATTTCTATCCGTCCTCCTACTGGGGAAACTACTTCCATCCTATGTTCAGATTCTTTCGTATCAAGTTTCAGAGTAGTCACGCAATGAGCAGATATAAAAGAATGCGAAGCACCAGTATCAAACAGAAGCATAACGGGTGCGTTGAAAAGCTTACCCATGCCTGCCAAATTTCCCTGGTTCACCTCGGGCTGCTTCTGCCTCATTGCATAAGCCTAAGCCTGTGTCGGGAGTTTCGGCCTCTGCTGCTGATTCCTTAGTGTCTGCTGTGAATTTGATCCAGGTCGAACATTCATTGCGCGCAGTTGTGGGCGCTGAGCTGACGGGTGAGGTTTTGCTCCCGTCCCTGGATTCTTGTTTGGGCAGTTCTTAGCAAAGTGGCCAGCTCTTCCGCAGTTGAAGCAAGTATCAGCCCATGCCTTGCAGATGCCGCGATGCAGCCGGTTGCATGTGGGACACGGACTAGGTCCTGACGTGTTCCCCTTGAATGATCCGGGGGTAGCTTGGTATCCACCATATTGTGGCCTGCTTGGTCCATATCCTCCCTTCTTAGGATCAGGCTGAGCTCGTGGTCCCTCCCACTTTCTCTTGTCCCTAGGTGCTTGGGACTGAGTCGGGGATAGAGTAGGGTTCACAGTTGGGGCAGTCTTTTCCCCTGGCATGGCTACCTCGATGTTCAGTGCTCGTCCCAGAGCCTCAGTGTAGGACAGTCCTCCGTGGCTAGCCAGCGTCATGCGTATCTCGTGCCTCAGACCAGTACAGAACTTTTCAGCCATCTTGGCGTCGGTATCTACCTGATCTGGGGCGTACCGAGCCATCTCACAGAACATCCGGTCGTAGTCTGTTACCGACATTCGTCCTTGCTTCAGATGATAGAATTCAGCTTCCTTTTTCTTCCTGTAGCTCTTGGGAATATACTTCTCATAGACCTCAGTTTTAAATTCATCCCAAGTCATTTCTCCCAGTTGCATCGGAGCCATAGTCTTTTTCCTCGCCTCCCACCAAAAGTCCGCGGGTCCAGTTAGTTGAAAAGTCACACAGGACAATCACTCCTGGTCGGTGCAGTGTAAGAAGTCAAATATGCGCTCCAGTGTGCGGATCCATGTTTCTGCCACCGTTGGGTCTCCTAACCTGTTAAACGTTGGTGGGTTCTGTCTCTGAAACATCTCTTCGACCCGACGGTCCTGTGGTTGGGGTGGTGGCAGGGGTGGTGACGGTGGTGGAACTGGCGATGGAGGTGGTGTTACCTCATTCCACTCCTATTGCACTTCCCCTTCAAAGATTGGAAGGTCGTTTCGGGCTTGACCTCGGCCCCTTCCACGACCTCGGCCTCGTGGCCTGCCAGCCCTTCGTGGTGGCATCCTGTTGGTTTATGTAACTTCTTAATAAGTATACAACACACACGATAGCTAAACAAAAAACGTGGATCTTCAAGATATAAATGAACACCGCTTTTCAAGATATCGAGATTTCATATATAATCGCAAATCCAGTACATCATAAGAGGTTGCCTCGAAAGGTCTTTTTACCAAAAGGAACGCACATCCAAGTACGCATCATGAAGTCCCGGTACTGCAGAACATCACCAAAAGTACTTAGCCACTGCCCGTCTAACAGCTCGGGTCTGACGTGCTAATCCAAAAGAAATCTACTAAAACCTCAAAAGAAAACACTACATCGGAACGCCATCATACTAAGACGTTTCTGTTAGAGTTTTGTATACTAGAAATCACCTTTCGAGTGATTGCATATTGTAAAACTCTAATGGTTATTTTCCATTAAATGCAACAGATTATTTTTGTCCTAATGTTGTTATGTTTTACATTTAATGGTTGTTTATTGCATATTTAAATGTATAAGCAAACGTAACAAAGTCTAAATCTTTGTTTTAGTAGACCGGTTGAAAGAAGGAATAAGACCTTGTTAAACATGGTCCGTTCGATGATGAGCTTTGCACGGTTACCTATTTCGTTTTGGGGACATGGCTTGCTTTCTGCAAGTCATATTTTAGAAAATTTACCATCAAAATCCGTACCTAAAACTCCATATGAGTTGTGGACTGGGCGTAAGCCCAATCTAGCACATCTCAAGGTTTGGGGTTGCCCGGCTCATGTATTGGAAAATGATCCAACTAAGCTAGGATCAAGGACGGAGGTATGTTTGTTTATAGGGTACCCTAGAGGGACGAAAGGCTATGAATTCTTTAGCCTCCGAGACAAGAAAGTCATTGTGAGTACTCACGCGACATTCTTAGAGGAAGACTATGTAATGAATCATAAACCCAGCAGTGAAGTGGCTCTTGATGAGCTAACTTCTGTCACAAGTTCCATTAACCAAGAACAAGTACCAAGTGTACAAACAATTCCCGAAACTTCAACTTCTACTCAAAATATTGTAGTGCCGCGCCGCAGTGGGAGGGTCTCGCAAGAGCCCGACAGATACATTGGTTTGGGAGAATCTATGGATCACTCCTCGGACAACAATGTATTAGATCCCTGGAACTTTGCGGAGGCGCAGGCAGATGTCGATCATTGCGAATGGGTGAAAGCAATGGATTCGGAACTACAATCTATGATAGACAAAGACGTCTACGATTTGTCCATCCTACCCGAAGGCTGTACTGCCATTGGGAGCAAGTGGATATATAAACGTAAACGTGGACCCGATGGACGAGTTAAAGTCTTCAAAGCAAGACTAGTGGCCAAGGGGTATACCCAAAAGGAAGGCATCGATTATGATGAGACCTTCTCCCCAGTGGCCATGCTCAAATCGATCCGGATATTGTTGTCTATTGCAGCTTATACGGATTGGGATGTATGGCAGATGGACGTTAAGACTGCGTTTCTAAACGGCAGTCTTGAGGAGACCATCTAAATGGAACAACCCGAAGGATATGCCATAAAGGGCAAAGAACACATGGTTTGGAAGCTTAAGAAGGCCATTTATGGCCTCAAGCAAGCATCTAGATCGTGGAACCAATGTTTCGATCAAACTGTTTGCAAGTTTGGATTCGAAAAGTGCCCAAGTGAAAGCTGCGTGTATAAGAAAGTTGATAAGGGGAATGTAGTGTTCTTAGTTTTATATGTAGATGGCATTCTTCTAATTGGAAACAATAAAAAGATGTTGTCATCAGTTCGAACATGGTTATCAAACCAGTTCGAGATGAAGGATATGGGAGACGCGGGACACATCCTCGGGATTAAGGTTCTTCGGAATCGAGAGAAGAAGATGTTGTGCTTATCTCAAGAATCTTACATCGAAACAGTACTTATTCGCTTTAGCATGCAGGATGCCAAGAAAGGTTTCTTACCTTTTAGACATGACATTCATTTATCTCAAGAGATGTGCCCTAAAACGCCGTCTGAGATACAGGAAATGAGAAGGATTCCATATGCTTCGGCAGTTAGAAGTCTCATGTATGCTATGCTTTGTACTAGACCTGATATTTGATTTGTTGTTGGCATGGTGGCAAGATATCAGTCGAATCCGGGCCGAGGACATTGGACTGCCGTAAAGAACATACTCAAGTACCTTAAACGGACTAAGGGCTATGCTCTAGTTTACAATGCAGCCGAGCTCTGTCCTTTGGGATATACTGACTCAGACTTTCAAGCTGATCAGGACTCGAGAAAATCTACTTCAGGATATGTGTTCACCTTAGGAGGTGGAGCCGTAATTTGGAAGAGTGTGAAGCAGAAATGCATCGCGGACTCGACCATGGAAGCCGAGTATGTGGCCGCTTCAGAGGCTGCAAAAGAGGCTGTATGGTTCAAGAACTTCCTTATGGATTTAGGTGTGGTTTCGAATCTGCCCAAGAGCATCACCATTTATTGTGACAATTCTGGTGCTGTGGCAAACTCGAAAGAACCAAGAGCTCACAAAGCGAGCAAACACATAAAGCGGAAGTATCATATCATTAGAGATATAGTGTAGAGAGGAGACATAAAAGTGGTCAAGATTGCGTCAGAGAACAACCTGGCAGATCCTTTTACAAAGGCTTTGGCGGTGAAACCATTCGACTGCCACGTTGAAGGGATGGAAGTTCGACTCATTCAAGACCTCAACTCGCTTTCAGTATAAGTGGGAGAAATTTAGACGTGTGCACTACCATTTTGTATACTCGAAAGCTGTTTTGAGTATAAGTGGGAGATTGTTAGGGTTTTGTATACTAGAAATCACCTTTCGAGTGATTGCATACTGTAAAACTCTAATGGTTACTTTCCAATAGATGCAACAGATTATTTTTGTCATAATGTTGTTATATTTTACATTTAATGGTTGTTTATTGCATATTTAAATGTATAAGCAAGCGTAACAAAGTCTAAGTCTTTGTTTTAGTAGACCGGTTGTGGACATCGTCCAATTTAAGGTAACACGGTCAGTTCTAAACAAAGAAAAATAAGAATTTCACAACCTATATAGGCCTAGACTACCTATCGCGAAAGGTTGCAATGTCAGTCCGATTATTTCTAAGTCTTATTGAAATAAGATGACGTTGGTGTGGTATAGCACTGAATGGATCTAACAGCAAGACGAGTCTTTATGCTATCTACTGAAAGACGAGGTCTTGATAATTAATTTCTTAATCAATGTACGTTAGCATTGAGCATACGATATTGAGTATCCACTACTTTGACTTACCAAGGGTGCGGGTTTTTCGTAACCCAACGATCCAGGTATATTGGGTAGTGGTGATCATTATCTAGAGGTGCTAGGATTGCTATTATGTTGAAACGTGCGCGAGGAGAGTCTCGTTTGATAACATCCACAAGAGGAGCTCGAAACAAGGTTTTATTATTCGAAACCTAGCTAGTTGGAGTTTAATTACTCTATGAATAATAAATAAGAGTTTCTTGCTAAGTCCACTCTTAGAGAATAAAATATGTTAATTAATTAAGTCCATAGCAGACAATAATTAATTAATGGATGTTTCTATCTTAAGCACGGGAAATAAATTGAACGCGAATAAAGGAAACCCGGAATACTTGTAATTTCGGATTTGGAAAGGCAGTGCAATATTACTTCTGTAGTGGCTGCTTGTAATATTCCAATATAAGCTTATATTAAATTGTGGGTTCAATTTAATTAGTAAAAAGCTAATTGGGTGAGGCCTGATCCAAATTCTTCCTTAGATCTCTGACTGGGCCCAATATGTGACTTATATAAATAGGAGAATAAAGGAGACAGAAAACACACCTTTTTCCACTCACAAATTTTCATCCACTCCTTTGAGAGAGAGAAATCGAAAATTACCTTCCTCCGTGAGCTGAGTTCTGTCTTCGTTATTCAAGTCCTAATACGTTGGTGAGATTTGCCCACACAAATATCGGCGTATAGTCCGGGACACCAGTCAGAAGATCTGAGGTCTTGTATTGAAGATCTTCACGTGGAGACGGAGCGAGCCATCATCGATTCTTGATTGAATCAACGAGGTAAATTGGCTAATTCCGTAGTAAGCATGTTTTAGGGATTTTATATGCTAAAGCATGTTTTAATTCAAGTTATGAGCATGATACATGTGAAAATTGCGCGAATAGAATTTGTCTAAATAATCTGGTAAATAGATCAAATTCATGTGATCGGATATTGAACGCACGCTTCCGCTGCCAACCCCTTCAGTTTCTGATGGTACAAGCCACCTACTGCTCATCAGTACCAAACCCACTTCCCAGAAGAGGTGTAGTAGCTGCAGTCCCGGACGTCCTCACAGTCGCTGTTCTGCGAGCGCTCCCTCTTTGACCACCCGCTCCTCTTCAGTGTCAACGAGTATGGGGTTGTTCTCCGCCTCCCCGCAAGCCCAGTCCCACCTGAGGTGCGGGTCTTCCAAGCTCTCCTCGGTGGGGACTCGGGGTGCGGCATCATCCCCGACCTCCCGGAGGTGTGGCCATATAGCATCCACGCGCACCATAAGCCTCCCCATGTCTGGGTGGTCGGTCTCAGTAGTCGAGTGGGAGTGCGGGAAATTGCTCGGGACCGTCAGGGCCTGCAACCGAGAGCTTCCGACTGGAGCGGCCACTGGCGGGCCCTCCTCCTCGTCCTTCTCTGAAACAGCGATAGGGGCCTTTCCCTTTCGGGCAGCCTCATGTGCCTCACGCCCTGCCTCTGCAAGGATAGTGGGGTCTCGAGTGAAAGGTGAGTTCGGCGGTCCCCTGGGTAGAGTCGGAGTCCTACTCCCTGCTGTTGGCCGAGATGGCCCTGCTTCGGACTCCTACTGACTGGGATATCCTGGCGCCACTGGTGCCAGAGGGTCCTGTACCTCAGGCACTGGCGAGTCGGTCAGCAAGGGTGGAACCGATCCGTAGCACACAAAGCGAGTGAACACTGCTGACAGAAATCTAGGGAAGTCTCCCACCAAGTCGTAAGCAGGGTAGGCGGTGACTATGTACTCATCGGCCACCATGGTGGCCCATTCTCTCCATCCATCAGGGAGCAAGCTTAGTAGGTGAACTATGCCGCATCCCACCATAGGCGCTGAAAGTGCGCCAAGAACTCCCCCAGTGAGTCACCATAGCACCTCTGATAGGTTTGGTAGGCCTTCACATACTCTTCGGGGCTAGCACCCCTCTTAACCCGCTTCCGTGCGGTAAAACGACGACGAGCCATCTACACAAGGATATGACTTTTAGTCAGAGAAGGCAACGCAAGAAAACAGAACGCGAAAAACACAACGTAAGCGATGCATGCGAGTGTAAGGGATCATCCTCTAGAGCCACTATACTGCGTGATCTATCATCAAATGACTAAGTTCTCATCTCAAAACTATCATTCTACAAGGTCTTGGTGAAAACATCAAATCTTTCTCAGTCTAAACGAGTGGTTCGGTTACAGTGAGGATTTATCTTGTGCTATTCCCTTATAGCATCGTTCCTCGCCCTTTTGTCTCAAGAGTTGCCCCTCTTGTGCTCTTATGCACTGGGCGTCGGCTTCCTTTGTGAAAAGTCGTTTCTCTTGGGTTCACGCTTTTGTGCTTAGCTTCGTGATACATTATCTATCTCACAAATCGATTGCTCGGGAAAGCAATCATAGGATTTATAGTTCAATCTTTGTAGTTCCAGTTTGAACTACATTCTCTAGGAAAGTTCTTATTTCTTTTCGATTCTTCTTTATTTTCTTTATCAGGTGGGCATTCTCGTCGCACTTGGTTCTAGCGACCTCAAAATCTCGCTTCTTTAACTTTCACCTCGGTTGAACGTCCAGGAGTATTGATCGAGTCGATTACTTGGGAGGATCTAGCGAACAAGTCTAGATCTTAACTGAAGAAATGTGTGGGTAGCAGAGCCGTAAAGAAACTAGGGCACTGATACCACTCTGTCACGACCCAATTCTCGTTAAGGATAACAAGATTGAGTAATTCGCGGCTAATGGGGGATTAAAGAAGCGGGGATAGAAATGGGGTAGAATCTAAAGGACTTGCCGAAGGCCAAATGTGATATTTCAAAATAACAGTCACGTATTTGATACAATCTCATAATAGAATAATTTGACATGTCAACTGAATCAGAGTTCAATGATAAGACATTACTATTCTCGTTTAACAAAACACAGCGAAATAGGTCCCTACTGAACGACTTCGTGTATGAGGACACGAATCGTCGAGAAATCCACACGATTATTTAATAGCATCGACTCCGATCAAATCTTCTCCATCTTGACGTTCAACCTGCACATTTATAAATACATGCAGGGCTGAGTACATGAGTACTCAGTGGACACGTGCCGAAAATAAAACATACAAATATAAGTTGTCATCCATCAGCAGTATCACACGAGGGTTTTCTTAAAAGGCCCGAGCATACTAAATTCTTTTGTGATCTTAAAAGTCCGACTGATCAGTCTAAGTTCTTCAACTTTCCTACCATGTCTGAGAAACTCGTGTCGTGAAAGTGGCCACCTTCAACGAACACCCTCGCCGGCCAACCTCTCTTTAGGATGGCTCACAGCGCTCGCGCACGAAATTCCGAATAGGATTTGCGGTGCTATTGGGAACCGAATTCTTTATCAAATTTTTGGCATCGCCAAACTTTCGGCATATAGCCCTCATAGACAGGTCTCGAAAACAAACATTTTATGGCATGACAACAACTTTAAAATAATTCACATCTCCATTTTTGAGAAAAAAGATGATATTTCATAACTTCAAAATATTTGCTTTATATCCACACTATAGTGCTGGATATTTAAAAGAAATCCCACCTCGTATGCTTATCTCCAATTAAATTCCTCGTTAGGCCTCACTTGCCCTTGAATATTTTCTCCCTTGAAAATAAATAGCGTAACACGCTAATTAGTACTTGAACTATTTTTCTGAAAAAAGAATGCATGCATCCTATAGGATAGCATCTATCTCTTAGTTTCGGCTCATTGGATTTTTCTTAAATCCTAACTCGGCTTTACTGCTCTGCAGCACTTAATTATTCTCTTTACTTCTCTTGGAGAAATTCTATTTCTCTTAATAAAATATGGATTCTTAAAATCCCTCCTTAAATTCCTTCTTCTTCGGAATTTTCTTAAAGCCGCCCATGGCGTCGCAGGGCGACGCCGGTCTGCCCTTCGCGTCACCGCTTAACATTCCCCGTTTTCAGAAAACTCAAATTATTCGGAAATTTATTTAATTAAGCTCCAAGCTTAATTCATTGAATTAATTCCTTTCCAACCATATTTAAATTTCCAAGTCCACTAGATTTAATTAAGTGACCCAACCAACAAAACTCTCGGCCCAATTAATCTAATTAATTATAAGCCCAAGCCACAATTAATTTGAAGGCCCAATCAACAATTAACTCCAATTGGGTCAAGTACCCATTCTCTCTCTCCCATCGTGATTCACCATCTCCCTCACCCAAACTCCCATCTTCAACACAAGAAGGCATCGGCTCCTTCCTCAAGCTCCGCCTCCACCTTCCGTTTCCTTTCTCCTTCTCGCATCTCCGGCGAGAATCGCGCCTCCTCTGCGTTGCCGCTCCAGAGTCGGCCTCTGCCTCTTCTCCCCAAATCCCCAATTCTCCTTCTCAAACTAAATCTTAGGGATTTCCCCCAAATCAATCGAGCACAGTGGCGTCGACTCTCCTTCGTCCTTCTCGGCGAAATCGCCGCTGTCTCGACAGGCTCCGGAGTCCGTCGGCGCATGCTCCCCTTTCCACCGCATTTTCTCTCTCTCCGTCGGTATCGGGGAGCCCTCGGCCACCCGACGGCAGGGCTGCCGCCTGCTGCGTCGCCGTCTAGCGTCCTCGGCTCGCCTCGCCGGCCTAAGCTAAGTCCTCTCCCCCCCTTTCCCTTTTTAATACCGTTAATTAAGCAGTGGCTACGCACTCTTCGTTCATTAACTAACTGATCTCGCGGGGTCGTTTAAGAAAGCTCGGGAGAAGCTTGCTATCTATCCTCATGTTTAATGATTTATCGAGAGGCATCTAGTTGTTACGTTGAGATTCTAGTTTCATCGTTGATGAGCTCTATCGATTTGGGTTGCTTTTTTTACTGTGGTGTATCCTATTGAGTTGCTATGTTCTTTAACTCCTAATTGTTCTATATGATGCAAGCTGTTGGTTTTGTGAGGATACCTTGCTTGGTGATTCTCGATTGTAGCGGGTTTTCTCCGTGCGGCCGTAGACTCCCTCGTCTGTTTCCTCCTCCCTGACCTTTGCTGCAAATTTCTATATGTGTTGTGAAGCTTGTAGTGACTAAGGGTGGAGGGAATGGAGGTGGTGAGGCTGCTTATATAGCTCACACAATCTGGCATTTTGTGCCAGATCCTTGGGAGATTGCATTGTCTATTTTGGGGCTGCAGTGTTGGCCTCCTTTTGAGGTTGATGAATGTGTTCTTCATGCTAGATTGGTGATAAACTTGGCTGCCTCCCTTGGCTGCCAGATTGACCTCGGTTGAGGGGATGGGGAATCTGACCCATGATCCCTTTTAAGCATATACCAAGCTCATTTCACTAGGTCCATTTGTCTTGGTTCCTACTTTGGTGTAACTGAATGGGTGACAGAAGGGAGCTGATCTTGGCTCTATTTTGCAGCCTACAGGCTGACCTATACAGCTCTATTTCTCCTCATTTCCTTATTGAGCTTGTGCCTCCCTCTTCCCTTACTTGTGTCTAACATCTAACACCCCTTTTTGTGTAAACTTTGCAGGTGTAGGCTGCCCTTCTTGGAGTCATGTGGAGGGGATTTTCGAGAGGAAGGATAAGAGAAGGGGATTGGTTCACATGATAATCTTATCTTAATTCCCTCCTTGGTTAAACCCTTATCCTAGGTTGGAGATAGACAAAATTGTATTTCCATCTCCATGTAAAACTTGGTGTTTTGTAACTTGTAATATTCTTACTTAGAGTCATGATGTAACAATTGGGATGTACTCACTTTTCTTCTAATAAAAGCACTTCATATATTCATTATTCTTGCAAAAGATTTCCTAGCACTTTAATTCCTTCAATTTCAAACTTAATTCATTTCAACGTTGGAGTTACAACAAAAATTCTACGTCCTTACCAAGAGGATTAGGCTAATAAATTTGGCTTATCCAAATAAAAAAAGAAATCGAAATTCCGGGGCGTCACAAATACCTTAAAGCGTATATATTTTTAATAAATTTATCATATACTCATATTTTTTTATAAATATCTTTACAATATATTTTTGACAAATTTTCTAAATATAATTTGACCTTAAATATTATCACTTAATTTTGTGACATGCAAGTAAAATTGCTTCTTCGATTTTTTATATTAATTTTTTTAAAAAAATTGAATAAAGAACTTTCTTTAATAATAAAAAAATTAAATAAAGATCTTTTTATAAATATCTTTATAATATATTTTTGACAAATTTTCTAAATATAATTTGACCTTCAATATTATCATTTAATTTTGTGACATGCAAGAAAAGATCTTTATTCAATTTTTTATTATTAAAGAAAAGTTCTTTATTCAATTTTAAAAAAAATTAATATAAAAATTTGAAGAAGCAATTTTACTTGCATGTCACAAAATTAAGTGATAATATTTAAGGTCAAATTATATTTAGAAAATTTGTCAAAAATATATTGTAAAGATATTTATAAAAAATTATGAGTATATGATAAATTTATTAAAAATATATACACTTTAAGGTATTGAGGGTATTTCTGTCCAAAAAAACTTGGAAATAGTAAAAAGTACCTCAAATGATACTAACTCAAAGTTCACGGACCTAAAATGATACTTTGTCAAAGTTCGTGGACCAAAAATGATGTTCCCTCTAAAAAAAATTACATAATTTAACAAAATTACATAATTAAAAAAAAAACATATCGTCATGCAGTCCTCCGCGCCCACAACTCTTCAATTAAATCCTTTTGGAGTCGAATATGAGCATCCACTTGGCGCATGTCGGCATGTGCCTGTAGGCGGCCGGCTTCATCGTGAGGTACCCCGCTTCGTACGTTGGGGGCGGCCGCGCCGTGGCTTGGACCGGCTTCATTATGGTCGTTGGCCCAACTAGTCAGTTGTACACCTTCATCTTCGACAATCATGTTGTGCATGATAATACAGGCATACATTATATCAGCAATGTAGTCGACATGCCACAAACGCGTTGGACCCCTAACTGCCGCTCATTGAGACTGGAGCACACCAAATGCGCACTCCACGTCCTTGCGCGCCGACTCCTGTCGTGCCGCAAAGCAGGCCTTCCTCTTATCTGATGCGCATCGGATCGTCTTCACAAAGACTGGCCACCTAGGGTATATCTCATCCGCCAAGTAGTAGCCCATATCATGTTGGTTGCCGTTGGCGACAAAACTGATGGCCGGACCGACGCCCTGGCACTGCTCGTTGAAAAGGGGCGACGAGTTGAGGACGTTGGGGTCGTTGTTCGAACCGGCTACCCCAAAATACGCATGCCAAATCCACAGCCGGTAATCAGCTACGGCCTCGAGGATCATCGTGAGATTCTTTCCCTTGTAGCCGGTCGTGTAGAACCCCTTCTAGGCAGCAGGGCAGTTCTTCCACTCCCAATGCATACAATCTATGCTGCCTAACATACCCGGGAACCCATGCTTCTCCCCGTGCATCTGCATCAGCTCCTGGCAGTCTTCGGGGGTTGGGCTTCGAAGGTACTGCTCACCGAATATTTCAACCACGCCCTGACAAAAATACTTCATACATTCAAGGGCAGTCGTCTCGCCGATGTGGAGGTACTCGTCCCACATGTCTGCCGCGCCTCCGTAGGCCAGCTGCCTGATTGCCGCAGTGCACTTTTGAATAGGTGTGTGGCCGGGTCTGCCAGCCGCATCGTGCCTGAAGCGGAAACACAGATATCGACGTTCCAAAGCGTCGACAATACGCATAAACATGGCTCTGCTCATCCTAAAACGCCGCCTGAAAAGGTTGGCGTTAAACCGCGGCTCCGGTGTGAAGTAGTCTTCGTATAGCCGCTGATGTGCAGCTACGTGATCCCGGTCAATCACTGCTCGGCGGTGGACAACGGGTCGAGGTTGAGGTACCGCCAGCTGCGAGGCTCGTTGTAGCAGCCGGTCTATCTCTCGGGAAGTATTGGCATCCAAATGTTCGTTCAAACGCCGTTCGTACTCCTCAGCATCCCCACCACTACCACTACTACTACCACCCGCATTACTCATTTCGCGTTGTTGTTGATCTTGTACAGAAATTAAGATAGAGAGAGTACTCGTTAAAACAAGTGGTGCGAATGAAAATGCCGTGCAAATCACGTATATATAGTGTTTCGAAAATTTAAAAAAAAATTCGCTCGCCGGTTCCTCGCCGATCGGGAGGCTGCAATAGAGGCGAGCCGAT
Source organism: Salvia splendens (assembly GCF_004379255.2). NCBI lineage: Eukaryota > Viridiplantae > Streptophyta > Magnoliopsida > Lamiales > Lamiaceae > Salvia > Salvia splendens. The sequence goes on along the minus strand of NC_056042.1, from coordinate 27,534,269 downwards.
CGGCGAGAGAATCGGCGAGCGCCCGGGAATCGGCGTACCCTCGCCGATTTGGCGCTCGCCGGCTGCAATAGTTCGGCGAGCGCCAAAAATCGGCGAGTCGCTCGCTCGCTCGCCGACCACCGGAGATGCTCTAACAACACCGCCAAAGGTTGTGTCAGTTTACCTATTTCTTTTAATTATTTTATGGGTTTTAAATCTATAAGAATTTATAAAATAAATTTGAATAAGATAATATGGGAAAATTAAATTTTAAACTTGTTAATAATTAATAAATATTTGCAATTTTATTGAGTTGACGTTGTACCATGCACATATTACACTTACAAGTGAAAACGTAGCCAGCGTAGCAGACTAGATAGACTGTCGACATTGTATTTGTAGTCCGAACAAATAAGGAATAGTGGATAAAGAGAAAAAAAAAAAAAAAAAAATTAAGCTTAGTTTGAATCTTTGAAGTTAGACTTGCCCACAAGTCAATTGAGGGATCTAAGACCGCGTAGTTCTCTTGTCCAGCTTACCTATGACTATTCAGCTCATTGTGTTGGGACAAGTCCTCTCTCGTTGTCACTCTCTACAAATGTTCCAATCTGGCTCTTGACATCTGAAGTCTGTATGTGCTCAATCATCGAGTAACATAGTGACTTTCATGTTTCTCGCAAAAGTCAACTCTTTTTGTCATTTAAAAGCTTACTCAACGACGACGGTGGAAGCTAGAATGACAAAAATGTTAGAGTTTTATTTACGTTGTTGCGAATCAAATATACAATATTTGATCCTTTGACTTTGAGTGGTTTCTACATGTTTCGGGCTTACAATAGTGCGCTATTCCCATTGTATGAGGTGAAACGAGACGTGAAATAAAGCTCAGATTGAGACTAAGCTCATAAGAAAAAACATGAAAAGTGTCAAATTCGACAGACTGCCCAGTTTACGCCGCTGACTCCATAACCATTCTAGCGAGTCGTTGGGTCCGTACCTTGCGACCAGCTAGAATGATGCACACTCAAGAGAGATATCTGTAAAAATCATGGATTAAATATGCCCGGTCAATGGATTTTGACCAAATAATAAATGTGACGAGACATTTAATTTTGTGAAATTAAATGACATAGCGTCGATCTACATTTTACGTAGATAAATGTAGTATATTCACTTTCTCAAATCCGATTTCCGGTGAGTGAGAAATAGTGGATTAAAGTTGGGCATAATTAGCTTTTAATTAAAGCTTGGAGTTGGAGCTTAGGGAATAATTAACTAGTGTTAATTATCCCACATTGGAGGATTAACACATCTTTTAATGTGTATAAATTAAGTGACTTTATGTTACTTAATAATTATAGTGGACCAAGATGGGTGAAAGAGCCCACACGCGCGCACACGCGCGCGCCGCTGCCGCCGCCGCTCGCCCGTGCCCGTGCTCGCGGCCTCGGGCACGGGCCCGGGCCCGATCTTGATCTTGGACTTGGACTTGGTGGACTTGGACTTGGCAATTGGTCTTTGGGTGGTCTTTGGGCTTGGGGCTTGGCCCAAACTATTCTTTTTGGACCACCGCCGAGTCAGCAATCCAAGTGGCTTGACACGTCGTCAAGCGAGGCACAGTCACGGCTGCCACGTGAGAAATCCACACGCTCCACACACGGGTGGCACACTCCAGCCACACGCCTGTAACCGACGTCGGTTACGAATTGCCATGATGAGCCTTCAATGGCTGGTTGACCCTGCATGGTGGCTTGGCCTATAAATAGGCTAGCCATACCACTGCATTAGGAGGACACACATACAAGCATTCTGCATCATAAGCTCTCTCCCTCTCTCTGCATTGTTTTCTGTCGAAGCTTTGCCCTCTCCTCCATCCCGTTCGCCGGAGCTCTACTGATTGCAGTGCTGCATCAATAGAGACGTAGCCGTTTTACCTTTGGGGACGACACGCCAAACCGAAGAGCACTACCGGGGCGTATCTCGTCTTGCGGGAAGAGGCCTCCTCGACTCGGCTAATCATACTGGTTTAGTAGTTTCGATTCTACGTTGTAATTTCTAAAGTTCAGTTCCTTCTTTTCCTTTCTTTTGGGTTGTATTACGCCCGGTTTTGTTATCTCTTGTAATCCCCAGAAACCAACAATATCAACGAGTCACTGGGCAGTGACCTGCTTGCAACGACGCTAGCCCACGACTGCCAATTTGTGAGTTGTTTTAGGTGTTTTTGAAGGTAGAATATGGATCATTATTATAGACACATGAAGATTGAGAGAAAACATCATGGAACAAGGGAGGAAACAAGGGAAAGAGATCCAATTCAATTATGAGTGGCTAACTTTCTTCACTGCTGTTGACATGTAGTAGGTTAAAATCATTACATATGTTGATGAATGATTTGCTTTAAGCTTTGCTTTAATTGTGGTTATTTCATTCCACATGTAGTTGGTTAAAATCATTACATTTGTTGATGAATGATTTGGTTTAAGCTTTGCTTTAATCGTGGTTATTTCATTCCACAAAATTTACCTTTGTAGCCCAATTAAATAATCGTACACCTCCACATGGTTTGACACCTTTAATACGACAATTAGTTTTGTATTATTGCGGCAGTTGTAATATTATAGACATTTAATTAAACTCAATTGCTATTCATTCATTAATATAAAAGCTTTAAAATTAGACATCAACTGTAAAGTATCTTTTGAGTGCTGCTTGCATATTGTAAAAATCTTTGTTTATATTTGAATCAATGAAAAGAATTATTTCCTCACAATGTGTTCTTTTTGTACATATAAGATGTGTTTTGATGCATTTAAATGTATAAGAAACAAGTATGTAGAATTCATTTGCTGAAGTAGACTAGTTGGTATCGCTCACATTAAGTAACACAGTCGGTTCTTTGCATACCTATTACGTGAATTATTTCAAGTTCTTTGCATGCAACTTGTGATGCTGCACAAATAGATTTAGTCTGAATAGTCACCTAAATAAATCATATGTTTTGATTTATTTAAACCGCAATATATTCCGCTTCAAACCTCAACAAAAAATACCTTAATCAATGATACGAGTATGAGAAACTCTTTCTCATGCGTTGACCATCAATGAAGGACATCAATTTGTTTATGAAGGCCTACATCATTGAAAATAGAGTGTGATTCCAAGTACATGTCTAATTCACTAGTAGTTCTAGTCCATGTGTATCGCACAGAGAAGATAGACGTATCTACTTTAATCGATGGAGTGAGAGAGTGGTGGAGGTAAGTGTGCCTGCGACATGGTGAGGGTGGTCGCACGCCGACGACCACTACCACGAACAGTTGCTCAGTCACCGCTGGCCGAAGCATCGTGCTAAAAGTGACAACTTTAATTGACGAAGAGAGTGTGTATGTGAATGAGAGGGGTCAGGGGCGGACACACGTACAAAGAGGGTAGGGCTGGAGCCCTTACCCAATTTTTTTTAATTTTATTTTCTACTTTCAAAATTTTTAAAATTTTAAAAAATTCTGTTAAGCCCTTATCAAAATAGTGCTACTGAAGAACAAATTATTTTGGATGCATAATTGTATGGGGCTGAAAATTAAAGAAAGGAAAAGTTAAAATTTGCGGAGGAAATATAACAATGGCGTGGAGAAGCCTAAGGAAGAAGAAGAAGAGGATTTTTATACATAAATTAATAAAAGTAAAAGTCAGATGGGCCCACTTTAAATGCTTTGACAGGGCGTAGATTATAAAAAAGATGTACTCAAAAGGTGTGGTTACTTTTTAAACTTGAACACGTTTTTATTATTAAATTATAGTAAAATGAGTTTACATTTTACTTGGCCAACACCCCCACACGTTTTTAAGATTTTAAAAATTAAAAAGGAGAACAGAAGGGTTTCATTTTGAAGGTTACAGAGCGGCGATACAGAAACAATAGCATTTCGTGAAATTGGGGTTCAAGTCTTTTAAACTTTAGAGAAATTAATATTCAAATTCTTTACAAATTGTGAGGTAAGGAGTTTATTAAAGTTGTTAATTTTATATTCTATTTCTTGTTTTTGTAAAATTTTGATAGAATAGTTGCAAGCTAAAAAAGTTATAACAATGGTTAGTTGCAAGCTAATATTTGTGATTGTCGTATAGAATACGGTTTATATTAGTGAGTGTTGATAGCATCTTTATATCTTATGGAGTTATGTATATAAACTAATATTGTACTTCTCTCGTTATTGCTTAGATTGACCGTAGAGGATGGAACGCTTCTTTAAAAAAAAGTTTGGTAAGGCCTGAAGATACTCGTTGGGGCTCACATTACTTTACATTGCTTCGTCTATGCTCTATGTGGTCTTCGGTTGAGAAAGTGTTGGAAGTTGTACGTGACGATGCTACTCTCCGTGATAACAGAAGTACCACTGAAGGATTGATTGAAAGGATGGATAACTATGAGTTTGTTTTCACTTTGCATTTGATGAAACATTTATTGGGAATAACCAATGAATTATCCATTGCCTTGCAAAAGAAAGATCAAAATATTATTCAAGCCATATCATTGATCCAAAGTGTGAAACATCAGTTGCAAAGTTTTAGAGAGAATGGATGGGAAGACATACATGATCAAGCAACAAAGTTTTGTGAATTGCATAATATTTCACAAGTTGATATGGATGAAATTATACCACGCCGTGGTTATAAGAAGTATGGAGCAGAGTTGATCACGAATTTGCATCATTATCGTGTAGAGATTTTTAATCAGGTATTATAATATTCCTATTCATGTCTTCTATACATATATATATATATATATATATATTTATTTATCATAATTTATGTTATTGTGGTTGCAATGTCAAGGTGGTTGATTTAACTATACAAGAGATGGATAATCGATTTTCTGAAGCTAGCACCGAGTTGCTTGGATGCATATCATGTCAATATCATGTCTTGATCCAAGAAATTCTTTCTCTCGATTCAATGATGATCAAGTAATTCGTCTTGTACTTTATATCATGAGGACTTCTCTGCAAATGATTGTTCACGTCTTCTACTTCAACTTAGTAATTTTATTGCTAATGTACGATGTGATCCTCAATTTGCTGCCTTAAGCAACTTAGGAGACGTTGCTACGGAAATGGTCAAAAGTGGTAAACATTTGGTTTTTCCGTTGGTTTATCGGATTATTGAGTTGGCATTGGTTTTACCTATTACTACTGCTTCTGTTGAGAGAGCATTTTCTGCAATGAAGACCATCAAGACTGACTTGCGAAATCGGATGGGAGATGAGTGGATGAATGATAGTTTGATTGTGTACATTGAGAAGGACCTGTTTTCAACGATTGATAATGAAAAAATCTTGCAACGTTTTCAATCGATGAGAACACGTAGAATTCAGTTGCCATCGCTTTAGACGTAAAACCGCAACTATGACATGTTGTTTTTATTAGATATATTTTGGACTACTTCGTATTAAATATATATGCATTTTATAGTTTTTGCGGTTTTTATATTATATTATATATATATATATATATATATATATATATATATATATATGTTATGTTTACGTGAAGTCCAGCCCTTACAGTCAATTTTTTCTGCGTCCGCCCCTGAGAGGGGTAGAAGATGGAGATCCATCTCAAATAGTGTATAAAGTTTAAACCCAAACGGCCAAACATTTGTATGGATAATAGTATAGGCCCAACAGTGCAAAATGGTAATGTAGAAGCGGGTTTGGACAGGCTTTCGAAATTTTTGTCCAACGTACAAAACAAATGGAATGAATATATAGGTTTAAATCCAAAACCTACAAAACAATATCATACCAAAATTATTAAATATTAGTATATTGTTAATTTATTGAATTACGCTACCATATTTTCAATATGGAAGATTTTCAATAAAACAAACAAAATGCGGTGCATTATTTCGCAATTAATGTAACATCCATATCCTTTTAGTGATACCATAGCTGTGATTTTGAGTGTTGTCTATTTAATTTCCTTCGCACAGCCAAAGCAAGGCTGGATCGACAGTAATTACAAAATTATTTGACAACACTCATCTAACTTGTTTTTTTATGAACAAGAGAGTGAAATTGAAAGAAGAAAGTTACGACTATGAGCCGTCGTCAACCTTGGGCATGCAATGATACTATAAAATACTTACCAACAATTTGTGAATCTCCAGTCCCACCTTTTACCGTTTGAAGGTCGTTGAAAAACCTCCCCCCATTTCCTCAATTCAGTCCCTAATCTAAAATTCCCCTCAAATCCACACACCTTTTATAATTATTTCCCCATCTACCATCCTCATTCTCAATTTCTATCTCATCAACTGCCCCAATCTGTTATGTGGAGTTGGAATCGAGGGCTATAGTTTTGCTGCTGACAACAGGAAATGGGTGGGATATCGAAGCGGATCATGCCGGTCTGCGACACCCTCTGCGTCTGTTGCCCGGCAATGCGTCCCCGATCGCGCCACCCCGTCAAGCGCTACAAGAACCTTCTCGCAGATATATTTCCTAAAAATTTGGTGAGCGCAATCTTATAAATTCACACACTGGATCACCGATCTACTTATTGTAAGCGGTCGATTACATTTTCAATTCACATAGGACGATCGTTAATTTTGGATCATCGCACTATATGATGGAAGTCAGTTTCGTTCCTAATCTGATTAAGACTCGGATTAGGGCCCTGGAGGTTTCTGATGACCAGAGTTGGAGTCAAAATTTCACTCTGTGCATACAACGATGTAGGATGAAGTTGTATTAGTTCATACTCATAACTTTTGTTTTAACTTCTGTTACTTCTAAAATGTCTTCAAGTTTTTCAATGGATCACTGTCCTTACACTATTTAGTGGGCGAAAGTGTAAATGCTCTCTCTCAGTTGAGTTTGTAACACTCAAAAGAGAATGTGACATGAGACCATTTAAGCACATGTATGGAGGTTTAGTTAGAATAACAAATATGTTTGATTTGATTGGCTTCAGAATAACTTCTGAAGTAAATTTCTCAAAGATCTAGAGAGCAGGAGTTTGGCAGAACTATCTAAACTCTTAAGAATCTCACGCTCCATTTGAAGATATCTATATTTCTCCCCTCATAATATTTTCTCATTCTGGCCCTCTTTTTTCAGGATGAAGAACCAAATGACCGAAAAATCAGTAAATTGTGTGAATATTGTTCAAAAAACCCTCTACGAGTACCCAAGGTTAGGTCTCTCAGTCACATTCTGTGTGCATGATTACTAGTTTTCTATACTCATACTTATCATTATCTCTTCAGTATCATGCTCCATGCATTTCTCTTATCATCATCTGCACTGTATGAGTTTATTTTCCTTATTGTCATGGAACTATTCACCTTTTTCATTTAATAGTTGTAATGCTTTATATTTTTTTTGGCTCTAAGAGACTAGTATTGACTGTTCATGGCTTATCAAACCAGATTACAAGTTTACTTGAGGAAAGATGCTACCGGGAACTGAGAAATGAAAACATCAAGTGTGTTAAAGTTGTCATATGTATCTACCGGAAGTTGATTATATCTTGCCAGCAGCAGATGTGAGTTCAATTATATTCCTCTTCTAGTTGAGTTGTTATTATCCAATTTCTAGGTTTCTGTCCATAAAAGATTCTTACATTTGCTAATTGCGTTCAAGAGTGAGGTTCTTACTTTTCTCAGTAGTAACTAGTAAATATGAATCTATCATCATATTCCCTGTTGAACAAGTTATACAGAACACAAATCTGGATGGATCCAATCTAACAGGGCCTCGGCTTCTCTGTTGTTCCTTCTTGAATATTTGAATGTCAGGGATCACTTTCTCCCAAGTCCCAACCATTTGTCAGCTTCCGAGTTCCAAAAGTAGAGTGAATAAAATGCAATACAGCATTTTCCGCCTCTATGATATTTCTTTTTTCTGTTGTAAGAGATTATGCTTTGGAAATAATTGACAAATACAGTGAAAAAATAATTCCATTGTTCTATTAGCCTAAAATAAGTTATAGATACTGTAGAAAAGTATCGAAACATATTAGAGAAAAGTAGTAGTTCTTTATTATCACTTTACATAGCTCCTATATCTATTACAAGAGACTACGCCTGACTAGAATACATAGCTGATGTGGGATACTTATTCTACAAATATGCAGATGTGATCATATGAGTACCTTGGCCTTCAGCCAGGCCTGAAATAATAATTTCTGCCATGTTACTCATAAGTTTGTCATCAGGTGTTGTGTTGCATTTCATCAAGTAAGAAATATTTGATCTAATTTTGCAGGGAGAAATACTAATATTCACAACCTAAATGAAACTATCTCAAATGGATGTTATAATTGAAGTGTCTCTAGTTCTTGGCTGTAATTTAGAGTGGATATCTACCATGTTCAAACATTTTAAGCATTTATGTTGTGCGTTTCTATCATTTTATAGAGGCCATTTGGCATGACTAATAGTGCCATGTATTTTCTTTCAGGCCTTTGTTCGCTGGTAGTTTCCTCAGTATCATTCACATCTTGCTTGAGCAGACTAGGCAGGATGAAATACGAATCATTGGTTGCCAAGCTCTTTTTGACTTTGTAAATAACCAGGTGGTATTCTCATCCCTTTTCATCGATATCTGCATTTGAATGACTTAACTGACAAGATAAAAAATTCTTTTTTTAGAAGGATGGTACCTATATGTCAAACTTTGAAGGTCTGATTCCAAAACTCTGCCTTCTAGCTCAAGAAATGGGAAATGATGAAAGGATATCACAACTACGATGTGCTGGGCTTCAAGCACTCTCTTCTATGGTAAGTTCATTATCATACATCACCAATTTCAAAGAAACGCAAGCCAGCAGAGAGTGATTTTTCTTGCAATAGTTTTGTGTTGACTAAGTTATAATCTGCCGCATTCATGCTTTCTACAGATCATTCTTCTCGCTAGGGTCATTTCTTGTCAAAGAGCTTTCAAATTTCATACATGTGGCAGCATGAGTCGAAAAATCTGTTGCACTTCCACCCCCATTTTTGAAATAGCTTGTTTTAATTGGGTAGAATAATTCCCTATTAGAGTAGCTGTTAGCCTGTTACAAATCAATGTCTTCGGCAATGAATCTTTGAAAATTAAAATTCTCTATTGAGAAATCACATGTTCTGGGAGATCCGAAACATGAAATAGATAAGGGAATTTGAAACTTAAAACTTCTACTCATTTTAGTCAATTCTATGATGCATAAAGTTCCCCCCCCCCCGCCAAATAAATTTTGATCATATTGATAATTTTGACCAAGTATTTGATGGCAGATTTGGTTCACGGGTGAATTTAGTCACAAGTCAACGGAACTTGACAATGTAAGTCTTTTTCGAGTTTTCCGTTATATTTTACTTATTTATGAAGTTCTTAACTGTCCAAGTCCTTGCAATCAACGTCAACTTCATATCTGAATCATTCTGTACACTTACATTCTCACCTCACATTTATTGGAACCCGGGCCGAAAAAGTGTGAGCACACTTATATTACCATTTTAGCCCGTTCATCAAAAGTGTGCACTTTCCACTTTTGAAACTACCACACCACTAACTTCTTACATTTTACCCTCACTAAATCAACTTATGTACATAAAAAATTAAAAACCAAGCATGACTCACAAACTTACTAACATTTACGATTAAATACAATATCCTTAACAAATGTGGGTCTCATCATTTCCACTCATCTACATACTTGCACTTACCTAAATTTTTTAGAACCCGTACCAAAAAAAAGTGTAAGCACACTTATAACGGACATGAGGGAGTATATGTTCTATGAGCCTATTTAGGTAAGAATCTGACAGCAGTTAACTCCATCCTATGCAAAACTTATGGAGAAGTAACCTTACATTGAAACTCTTGATATACGTTAGATGTACCTGGGCCCCCACCTATTGCCCCACTGAAATCCCTTTGCCTGACCAGAACTCAACGAGAGAGTCCAGCTTACGGAACCCTATTCTACTAAATTATAGTGCTAATGTCACTTAGGGAATCCACTATGGGGAGCCCGCGGCTATAGCCGCGGGTTGGGGCGGAGGGCGGGCGGCTATAGTGGAGAAGTTGTCCGCCAGCGGGGCGGACACCGAAATGGGGGCGGTAGGGGGCGGACGGGCTTCAGCCGACTCCGAGTCGAGGACGCGGCGAAATGGGGGCGGACGTGGCTATAGGCGCGGCGCCTATAGTGGCGGCACCGACCGACGCGGCTATAGCCGATTTTAATTTTTTTTTTTACATTTCAATTTTAAATTTAATTTTAATTTTAATTTTAATTCTACTTCGTATAGTCGTGTTCTTCTAATTACGTATAACCCGGTAAATTTGTTCATAATTACTTGAAACATTATAAAATGAAAGTTGATTATAAAATTTGGGGGCTATTGGAGGTGTCCACTATAGTGGCGGACACAAAATTTTGGGGCTATGGACAACAAAACTGGGGCTATGGACAAAAACTGGGGCGGGGCTATTGGGCGTGTCCGCCTTATAGTGGACACTCTTAGGTGTCTATTTGAGCTAAAAAACAACTCAATCATTGATGTGGGACTGATGCTATAAATTATCAAGATTGGGCATGTTTGCATCTTATTTCTAAAAGAAAAATTTGCAAATGAGAGTTTTATAATGTAACAAAATTAGGGAATCCTTGTTTATAGGAAACTGAATAAAATTCTTCACTATAAAGTATAAAGAGAAGGGACTATTGGATGCACAGTAGGATTCATTTGCAAATAAAGCAATTCTCCATGTAGAGAATATCATTCCTTCATCTAGAGAAAAAGTCATTCCCTCACATAAATGCTGTACTATTCACTAAGTATGATACTCTCTCTTGCTTGGTTGGTTCTCTATGGAGATTCAGATTTCACCTAGAACATCAGCATTCTACATTAGTTTTATATGCTTGGCATGTATTGACCATAAGGTTAATAATATATGTTCTTCGGGCAGAAGCTTTTTCTTAATCTAAAAATAACTTTATTTGCTTGTTATTTTGAGGTGCCTTACCTCCCAAATTGTGCACACTCAGTGATATTGCTAGATAATGGAGGGATATAGAAGAAGGGATGGGTTTGTGCACTGCTTGCCCATTTATGCTCATTCTTTCCTCAATAAGTTCTTTGCATATATTAAAGAACTTACATTAACGTTAAAACTATCATGCCTACTTCTCTATCTCCTGATAAGGTGTGTTATTTCTACTTTGCTGCTGATTAATTATATCTTCTTTATCAAAAGATCAGGTTGTTTCTGCTGTCCTGGAAAATTATCAAGACACTGATAAGGAGACCAATTTTTTAAATAATAGTATCCAGGGAAAACAAATGCCTTTGTCATCAGATATCCTGAAAAGAGATATTTCTTGGAGAAGGATTGTTAACGATAAAGACTATTATACCACGTACTATCTCATTCTGGAACTTTAGTACACCATTTTTTTTAATTTTCTCTGAATGCTTTGATTTGTTGTCACTCTCTTAGCAATAGCTTCCTGTAAACAGATCAGATAGAGGTTGCCCTAAATTCTGGTCAAGAGTCTGCTTGCTTAACATGGCAAAGTTGGCAAGAGAGGCTACAACAGTGCGGCGTGTTCTTGAAGCTTTGTTCTGTCACTTTGATCGCAACAATCTTTGGTGTCCTGATCATGGGCTTGTCCTTCCAGTGCTTCTGGATATGCAATCTATAATGGAGAACACTGGTCTTCATCTGTTCAATCGTCTTAATTTGTTTTGATAATATATCAGTAAAGCCATCCTTTTGTATTGTGTTGCCTTCTGAGTTCAGCGTTTCTGATTCTAATGACTTGCAGGGCATAACACTCATTTCTTGCTGTGTGCCGTGATCAAGCATCTCGATAATAAGAATGTTCTGAAAAACCCAAATATGCAGATAGATATTGTTCAAGTTGCTATCTCCCTGGCTCGAGTAACAAAGGTCCAGCCGTCTGTGCAGATTATTGGAGCGTTTAGTGACATGATGAGACACTTGAGAAAAAGCTTACAGTACACTCTTGATGACTCAGAATTGGGAGATGAAGTTATTCGATGGAATAAAAAGTTTTATGCTGTTATCGATGAGTGCCTTGTTCAATTGTCTTATAAGGTAACTATTTATTATCAACATATTTAATAGATACCACCAGTAGCTTGACAGTAAATTATTGTTCAAATGAGCACGCTGTAGCGAAAATGTTTTTGTGGCTGTAATCTACAAATCAGTTTCCAAAAAACACCAACTCTTTCTCATGAGGACAATAATTTAATTAGCTGTCAAAGAGGACTTAAAATAACATCGATTTTTTATGGCAGTTAGGAGATGCAGTGCATATCTTGGATGCTATGGCTGTGATGATGGAGAGCATTAGCATGACAGTTATGGCTAGAAACACCATTTCCGCTGTCTACCGTGTCGCACAAATTGTAGCATCCAAACCAAATATATCGTATCAAAACAAGGCATGGCTCTTCCAAATTCAGAAATATGATTACGTCTCATTTCGAGTTCAACCTTATGCATGTAAAGTCGTCTTACATAGTTTTTACTTTGGCATAGGCTTTTCCTGAAGCATTACTCCATCAAATACTTTTGGCCATGGTCAGTTCAGACCATGAGACAAGGCTGGGAGCTCATCGCATATTTTCAGTTGTACTTGTCCCTTCAGCTGTCTGCCCACAAAGACATGTTGAGTTAGAGAGGACACTTTCCAGATCTGCTTCTGCTTTTTCTTCTTCTGCTGCTTTATTCGAGAAAATAACAAAAGAAAATGGTTTGCCCCTAAATATTATTGACCAAGCTGATGACATTTTAAATTCTACTGAAGAAAATCCCAAAGACCAATCCTTGCTTACTCGACTTACATCCAGCTATATTAGAAAGCCTACTTTCAAGAGACATTCTCTACCTCCAATTTTGAGTAATGTGGAGAAGGAACTGGTAACTTAGTGGAAATTCATTTTTAATATTTATTCAAATGAACATTAAGGTTATTGTTTGGTGACACTGTATGAATTTTCGCAGAAAGGAATATCTCTGAAGTTAAAAAGCCGGCAAATCAGTCTCTTGCTTTCTTCGATCTGGGTACAGGCGACCTCTCATTTGAACACTCCTGCAAACTATGAAGCAATTGCTCATACATACAGCTTGGTAGTGATATTTTCACAAAACAAGGTAATAGTTTATGTGGTGAATGCTTCTTCACTAAGTAACAAAAGTAATAGACTACTTCTTATCAAAAGTCCCCATTACTCAATGAGCTAATAAAATAATTCAAATAATTTGTTGCACATGTTTTATAAAGACTGATAAGTTGGAGAATTATTGCAATAATGCCTACATAAATACTAAAGCTTCTAGGGAAATACTCCCTCTGTCCCAAGGTAGTTGGGGTATTTCTTTTGCGCACGGGATTTAAGAAATGGATGGGGTAAAGGTTAAAATGGAGAGAGTCTAGTAAGAGAGAGGATAAAGTGAGAGGGATGAAGAGAGAGTAAATTATAAGGAAATATGGACTTTTTGCCAAAAAAGGAAATGACTCAAGTACCTTGGGAACATGTTCACAGCCATAGCCTACTTTTCTTAACAAATAAAAGATGTGCGATTAATCCATACCCTTTAATAATGCTTATTGTTACAGTCAATATCTTATAAGATCAAAACAATACTATTGTCTCGTTTCCATATGCTTTTCATGGATGATTTCCCTGTTGGAAAAGTTTTTCTCCATCATGTTGTTACATGCAAGGGTTTTCACCTGAATAAGTTTTACAGCTTTGTTGACACCTATTCTTTTGATGGTTGGGTATCAGAAAACAAGTATTGACATTCTCATTCAAAGTTTCCAGCTAGCAATTTCCTTAAGGAGCATATCTCTTCAAGGAGGTCAGTTCCAATTATTGAACTTGAATTGCAGATATTTGTGAATCTATATCAGTGTATTTATCTTGAGACGAATGGTGGCGGGTATATCAATCACCAAAAATGCTCAAAAGCGTACCATTGGACCTCTAATTTCAAGAGTATTCTAGTCTTGTTTTGTACTTTTAGCTTGGGGATGGGGGTTGCGAATGTTTGCTATATTGCAGTTTTACCCACTCCTTGCCCTTCTTTGTATGATACATAATTCAGCAATGGCTTGAGAGCTTCGCTCCATTATGTACTAATGCAAACTTTCTTCCATACAAGATGTGATTCAAATTCTGTATTCAGAGTTACAACGGCATGTGGGATTTTGATGATATTGTCGCTTAAATTGTACCACTATTGCTAATATAGCTTTCCTTGAAGAAGAAAAATATACTGGGAAAGATGCATAATGGAGATACATTTTGGATTTTATGCTGGATATAGATTATATATATATTCCTGGTGAAATATTAATTGTAAAGTGATACAAAAGATTACGATGATAACTATCAGATTTATCGATGCATAATTTTATTGCTAATGCAAAGTTAATAACCTATCTCACTCATTTTTCTAGGCTCACTTCAACCATCTCAGCGAAGATCACTTTTCACCTTGGCTACATCGATGGTCATTTTCTTATCAAAAGCCTACAATTTTCTTTCTCTTGCCACCCATGCCAAGTCTGCCTTAAGGGATGAAATAGTAAGTTCAAAATCTGTTCATTTTTTACATGCCCCTAGATTAATTAAGCCTTGATATTTTTTATGATCTGAATGAGCACATGAAGTATTGCAGCTATTCTCTATTTTATGATTTTGAACAGATTGATCCTTTTCTCCGCTTGGTAGACGACAGCAAGTTACAAGCTCTAGATAAAAGAATAGTAGTTGGTGACATGGTAAAAGACTATGGGTCAAAGGAAGATAATGAAGATGCATTAAAGTTGCTATCCATGATAAATATCAGTGATGAACAGTCTCCAGAATTTTTCGCTTCCATGATTTTGAACGCTATGGGGAAGCTATCTGATGTAATGTTTTTACCTGGTTGGATTCTAAACCATTCATCTTGGCTGGTTAATGATACTCTATAAATCTTGTAATATGTGCAGGATGATTTATTCAACATAAAGGAGCAGTTGCTTAAAGATTTTATTCCTGATGATATTTACCCACTGAGAGTGCAGCTAAATGCAGAAACTCCTGGGCAAACCTACCAACTGGGTTCAAAAGAACTTGCTGAGGTTCTTCTCAGACTTTAATGCTTTCTGTTTGCTTTAATCATTCAAAGTTACATCTCGTTGCCCATACCTGTTAATTTTTTGTTCAGGTGGAGCATTCGATATTCTCAACAAGTGATGACTGCCCAACTGAGTCATTTGTTAGCCGAACGGATTCATGCTCCCAGTTGACACTGGGAAGTCCCAATCTACTGGGTGTCGATCAATTTATGAATATGGTATGCTGGCATGTTTTCTTGTATTATACGTAGTGTCCATTAGGGTGGTATGCCTAGACGTCTCACAATATCATGCCCTAGGTTAAAAGTAATGGGTCAGGATGAGGATCACTTTGAAAATGTGTTTGAAGTTACTTTAAAGAACATTAAAAAATAAGTTTATGCAAAATCTGTTATGTAAAAATTTTTGTATTTAGTTTTATCTTCAATTCCTCCTCGAGTATAAATCCGGAAACAGAATGAGTTCAAATAGAATTATTAAAACTCAATATGGTTAGAATGTTTTAGGGCATTTGTGAAAGGATACCTGCCTGAACCCAAGGATTTTATTGTGTTGTGTATTGAACAATGCCATTTTAAATAAAGCTTATAAGATAACTTCAGTTTTACTCCCCCCGCCCCATAAAAATAAGGACATTTTCCATTTTGGATGTTCCATAAAAATATCCCTTCTATCCTTGATAACTTCTTTCTCCTACTGTAAATTGACTCGAGGTGAAACTGATCCAGGTCTCAGAGACGACAAAAGAGGTTGCACAACTTTCATTCAAAGCCCCCTCTGACATGCCATTCAAGGACATGGCAAGCCACTGTGAGGCTCTTCAGATTGGAAAGCAGCAAATCATGTCCAACTTCCTGGGTAACCCGTTGACTGAAGACAGATTGAGCTCCTGTAGTCAGGACAGCGCCCAGACACCTGATATGTCGCCTCATTCATGTCTTGAGCCAGGAGATGATATAACAGTAAGTTTTTCTACAAAATAGATCCTTGCCTAATTTTTCAATCATTGAAATGGTGGAGCTGTTTCTTAAAGAGGGTAGCATACAAAACATTTGCATTGCTAAAGAACATAGATTTATCATCCGTTAAGGGTATGCCAGATATTTTCCATGCAACGTTGAGAAAATGCAATCTAGGATTCTGGTATTTTTTTCCCAAGCAGTGAGACTGCATAATTTTTTTTACTATCAGGAAGAAATTTCTTGTTTTCTATCAGGAAGAAATTTCTTGTTTTCTATCAGGAAGAAATTTCTCTATTCGGTTTCAGCAGTAGATACAAAACAACTTGTTTGAGAAGTGGTGTATTTGTATGTGAAATGTTAAGCTTAAGACTTGGTTTGTTGTGGAATTATCATGGCAGATGCCACTGCCCAGTGCTGTTCTGGGGAGTTGCGTAGCTGAATCTCAAGAGGTTTCTGAGCTCCTTCATTTGCCAGTTTCAAGTCCGTACGACACTTTCTTGAAGGCTGCCAGTGGTTGACACGCCGCTTTGTGTAGTGGAGGTGCAAAATCTTGATTATTATGCAAAGCATACATATAGAGGAAGGATATATATATATATGTACAGATATCCGTGGCATGGCGATTTAATTTATTATAAGGGTCTTTCATTTCATCGAAAAGATTTGATTCAATGGCTGCCGGAAGGATTGCGGCTGCGGGGTGAAGGGTACCTCAAATTTCTCAAACACTACAATGGCGAATGGTTGTTGATTGTATATTTCTTTTACTGTGTTTTGGCGTGAGAAATTTGTAAAACTGTAAAATGTGTGCCCAACGTATTTGTTGGGATTGGATTTGGGAGTATTCATCAATTAATATCATTTAGTTATTATTTTTCTTTTTTAAATACTACTGTATTACTTTTTATTTGAATATGGATTTCTCTTCTTTTTCAGGACTGCATGAATGAAAATGGACAAATTAATTTAATGCGTAGTAAAAGGTTGCGTTTACATAAGAAATTTCATGGTCGTTATTTTCTTATAACAATCGCTGTTTTCTCAAATTAAAACAATTAATTTTGTACAATAAGTAACATTTCAACAATAATTTACTTACAAAATACTTAACTGATAATTAAGTCATACTTCGTTGTTCGGTTTGCAAGACTGGTATTAACACTCGTGCTATGCACGGGGCATAAGAGTTCAAATAATGAATAGTACAAAATATAATAAATATATAGAAAATAAGAATCTAAAGCAATGTGTAAATTTTAAAAAATAGAAATGTACTTATCTTGTCCCACTTTAAATGAAAATTTTACTACTCCCTAATGAACATAACATTTGCAAATATAAAAGTGTCAGTAACATGGGACGGGGGGGGGGAGTACAGTTTTAATTTATGATTTAAGTGGAGTAAAAACAACAAAATTAATGACAAAGAGAAGATTTGTGAGTAGTGATTAGTGGACATAAGTTAATTAGAATAAGATATACAAATAAAGAAAATATGTGTGAGTAAAGATGAAAATAGTACAAACAGATAATTCAAATAAGAAATGTACAACAACAATATACTCCTATATAAATAAAAATATTTTAATCAATTAAATGTACTTTTTAGAAAAAAATATTAATTGGAACATTATAAAATATCTAATACTCCCTCCGTCCCACAATAATTATCACTCTTTTCTATTTCGGTCCATCCCACAATAATTGTCACACTTCATTTTTACCATAAATGGTAAGTAGGTCTCACATTCCGCTAACTCACTTCACTCACATTTTTATTATAAAACCAATATAAAAAAGTGGGTCTCACATTCCACCAACTTTTCTAACCAACTTTTCTTTGCATTTCTTAAAACCCGTGTCTACAATAAGAGTGACAATTATTGTGGGACGGAGAGAGTACAAATTAGCTATCACACTTCAATGACATACTACAAAACTATCAATACTAATTGATAAAAATAAGAAACATTATCATTGCAAAAACTTTTAAGAAATTGTGTTAACTGAATTAAATAAAACTAAAATAGTTATGATAAAAAGAGTAAAAAAAATAGAAGAGATAAAAAGAGTAAAATAAGTGATAGAATAAAGTAAAAGTGATTAGACCTTTTTTTTACGAAAAAAGGACTCAATTTAGTTGTAACATCCCCAAAACGGAATACGACTCAACTTAGTTGGGACATATGTAAGTATTTTTCGCAAGTGTTCGCTGTGTACTTCACTCGGCCTTTTATAAGAAGGGGTGTTGGATGTAGTTTTGGAAATCATTTCCTTATTTAACCTAAATAAATTGAAGGCAAACTAAACTCTCTAACACAATTCCAATTTTAACCCAAATATAAGGCAAATTAATATATACAAATTTAATATCTTAATTAAATAACAATATTTTAAAAAATATATATGAAGTATTATTTTATTTCATGTTTTAGGATATGGAATTTTAAACTAATATTTAGTTATTATTCAAACTTTCAGATAAATTGAAAGATTTTATACATTTTTTTTTGCTAATTTGATATGTTTGTCCTTTCGCCGGATTCTAAGCAGAACCACCCCCTATGCTACAATAAGAAAATTAGAAAATTTGTCCACAATACCTAATGGTAGTGCACTATTTAAAAGTGTTTCAAAACTTGTTCAAGAAGCCAGCATTTTATTGGACCATTATTTGTCCAATTGATTTTTTCTTCAAAAATTAATTTTGTAAATATTTGAAAGACTCAAAATAAAGTAAGGAAATACTCCCTCCGTCCCATGTTACTTGAGGCGTTTCTTTTCGGCACGGGATTTAAGAAAGTTGTGTTTAGTGAGTTAAATAAAGTAGATGCGGGAATAAAGTAAGAGAAAGAAGAGAGAGTAAAGTAAAAGAAAGAATAAAGTAGGTGTGATTAGATGTTTTGTTTTTAGCCAAAAAGAGAAATGACTCAAGTAACTCGGGACAACCCAAAAAGGAATATGACTCAAGTAACTTGGGACGGAGGGAGTAAAAGACGCTACATCTTTCCATTTTCCCTCTAAAAAAGGCATCAAGGTCTTTTCACAACTAGCCCTTTATATAGAGTAGTATAGATTAAGAGTGATGTGGCAGTTGGCCATGCACCACCGATGAACATGGCCTAAGAGAAGAAGGTAAATTATCTAATGTGTGAAGAAGAGGTAAAATTATCCTTTCAATATTGATAAAAGTATAATTATACCATTCTAACATAAGAACAATCTTTTAAAGAGATAAATATGGCAGTGTTCACTACATCCAGCGGCGGATGGAGGTGGGGTCGAGTGGGGTCGGCCGACCCCACCGCCATCCCTGGTGAACTGCCGGAATACTCCTCCCAACGGCCCCCGACCCCACGGCGTTCGGAACTCTTCCCCATGATTCATCTTCAAGCTGCGCGTAGCTTTTGCACCTTCATTGTTATTTCCTCTACTGCTAAATCTTTTATGTGTGGGTTCATTTATTTTAATTAAAACATGCAGGGAATACTTTCTTCATAAATAATTTATCTCTATTATAATGGTTAATACTTTCTTTACAAATTACAACTAAGATTGCTCGGTATCTAAATTAATTTTAATTCAAATTAAGGGTTTGAGGCGTAGAGCATAGGCTGTGCAAAAAAAAGATTCGGTGCATTATATTATAGGAGTATAGTTTATTGAACATCTTGTAGTCATGTTTTATTAATTAATTTACTTTATTATCGTAGTAACCGATAAATTTTAACCTAATTTTAATAGATATTCCCTCCGTCCGATAAAAATATGAATATTTGGAATAAAACAGAAATTAATGTACAATTGTTAAAATAAGAGAGAAATGGAAAGAAAAAGTAATTATAGTATTGTTAGTGAAGAATGTGGCTAATCTACTAGAAAAGGAAGTTACCAAATACTATAAAAGGAGATAATTTTATGTGACATTCCAAAATGAAAATGTATTTATTTTTATGGGACGGATGGAGTAATATCTATCTTTTACTTTTAATTATTGATTTTAGTTACCTTCTATTTTAGATTAATAGATACTCCATTCGTCCCACAATAAAAGTAATATTTTATCATTTCGGTCCGTCCTATAATAAGAGTCACATTTCACTTTTATCATAAATGGTAAATAGGTCTCACATTCCACTAACTCACTTCACTCACATTTTATTATAAAAAATCAATATAAAAAAGTGGGCTTCATGTTCCACTCACTTTTCCTACCCACTATTCTTTACATTTCTTAAAACGCATGTCTACATCAAATGTGACTCATATTATGGGACGGATAGAGTATTCATTTTTGAAAAAATCTCAAGTTTCCATCAACTCTTCTAATGCTAATGGCGAACAAAAACAACAGCAACTAGAAGATATTTTCGCAACTAATTTTGACAGTTTCATAATATCGTAGAAGTACATATAAAATAGAGATATTTCATTTATAATGTATCTTTATAAGTATATATATTAGTATATTCTATTATTTCTTTCGACCCCACGGCATTTTATTCCTGGATCCGCCATTGACTACATCCACCAAGATAGAATAATAATATCATGAACCTAAATTGTAGATAAGTAAACAACATAATGATCAGAAACAAAAGTAACGTTTACCTCGTTATTATGCACATATTCTTTCATCTAATATAATAAATCAACATGAGCAAGCGAATACCTTAAGCAAGCAAATAACGATAAAACTTTCTCAATCAATATATAAGTAAAAGTCTTGAACAACAATATATATCTAATACTAATAAATCAAAGTCTAAATTAGAACTTTAAGTTTAAGGTATAATAATGGTTAAGCTTAGGCATGACTTGGGCCCCTGATAAATTAGGCCTATAATTCTCACAAAATAAATCATACTAATATTAAACATTTAAACTATAACAATCAACAATGGTAAAGTGCGCCCTTTTAATATAGAGGGAGTATACTCAAATTTCACTTTTTCATATAAAAATGATTATAAATTATTTATTACTTATTACTAATTCATAATGTTAAACTAATGTTAAATTATTTAATATTTTTATTAAATTGATAATTAACTTATTACTATTTTAGAGCTAAGAGAAAATTTGTACTCTATTAACCAGCATAAGAGAGTGTACTAATTCTGTAGTGATTGCAAATGATAGCGTTTGGTTTGTATTGTAGGACATCATACGTTTTGAACATATTCATATTGTTAATGCGTTACAATATAAAAAATATTTTGCAATATATATTTTATAATTTAAATCCATGAATCCATGACGAATCTTTGAAAATTTTTATGATAGATGATGTGTATTTTTCGAGCTTTTATATCAATGAATTAATGACACACAAGCTTAATAAATTAGCTCTAAAATTACAACCTTTATGCAAGAGTACAGATGTAGTTGTAGTAAAAGAGTGCCGAACCACAGGGAGGCGTGTGATATCTAATTTGAGAATGACAAGATTAATAAACAATTTTAAAACTAAAGAATGAAAATAGGAAAACTCAAGAGAAAAAGAACATTGCTCCTAACAACATTCGGATGAATCACTATTGTATTGATTCTATATTCACATTCATAAGCTATTGTGAACGATGATCAATTTTACACTCTAAAAGTACTGAACATACTTAAAGAATTATAGTACTAGTGCTAGCAGAACACATAGCCAAAAGTACATACTCATTAGACTAATATTCCTGCGGAAGCGCGGTAAATACTAGACTAACTTCTCAAAGCCAACAAGTATTATGGTTAGTTGAACACTTAACACATAAACATCTTCTCATCAAACTAAACGCCTACATATGTATAGTAAGTATTAATTCAACGTTGAAGACTTTTTTACATCAATATTCACTTGTACATTTATCTCTGAACAAGATAAAATTAACAAGTTTTCCATCTAAGTTTTCATCCAATTTCCAAGTTAAAGAGACATTAGAAACAGGCACATAATATACTACATTTGATGCATCAAAACATAGCATATATAAAATCCGAACCATAGACGAAAACCAAAGCAAATGATTAAATATATAATCTCTACAATAAATTCTTCCTACTAGTGTTAGGAGCAATGGAGAAAAACTAGTCACACATGCTAAAGAAGAAAAACCGTAGAGTTAATGGTGTTCTTCGATGGTCGGCGATAGTCCTTCTCCGAGGTGATGAAGATTGGATGTGGAATCCTCCTTTCTTCCTTCTTTCTTCCTCTCCAATTTCGTCCCCCTTCTTTCGTCTGCCTTTTCCCTTTTAATTCCCCAAACCACCACAACAAAACTGACAAGAAAACTGCCCATTTGCAGTTGGAGGGCCAAACGCCCGACCTGGCGAAATAAAAACACAAAATCGCCCGACCGGGCAAAGAATCTGGAGTCACTGCGCATTACGAAAATCGCCCGACCGAGCGAAAATAGAGGAGCACATCGCCCGACCGGGCGAAGAATCTGGATGCTCGCGGATTTCACCCGGCCGGGTGTTTTGCTAGCGGAGAATCACCCGACCGGGTGATTGTTCTAGACTCTTCATGCTTTACACATTTCATCCGGCTATTCGCAACCTAAACTCCGATGAACACACGAATTAATGAGTTATATTTTACATAAAAAGGTATAGTCTAAGGGGAAAAATATAGGAAATATGCTTCGCATCAATAGATAAAGTATAGTACACGAGAAAGTATAGAACTCTACATTCATATTTAAATTCTACTCCATTTAACTAAAAAAAATATCAATTATAAAATTCTATAGTACTCTACTGTATAAAATCTGTAAAATCTAAATTATAAAATCCATTAAAAGCCCATTATATAAAATCTACTTTAAAAGCTCAATACTACAAAATGTAAAGGTTTACCTTATATAGATATTGTTAGTCCTATATAATGATGTACCTATGTACTTATATGCTTTTGAATAAGAAATACAGTAGAAACCATTTCCCCAATCTTTCATCAATAACGATAATATTTCGGTGCGTCTTGTTTGTTTTGAATAATGTGACAATATACGCTACTCTTTGTATTATAAGAAGATATACAAATTTTATGAGTTTAGATTTAATTAATTGAAGACTAACAAAAATATATTAAATACTTTAGTTAAGTAAATATAGGATGAAAATTGAAAAAGATTACATATTCACATTATAATTTAACTTGATAATTAATGCATTGTAATAATAAATAAAATATCAATTTTCATGGAAATAGAAGCCACCATCTCATTAAATAGCAGAATTCCAATTTTGATTGAAGTAGGAAGGCTAAATAAAGCCCAAATGCATATTCTCCAAAAAATGGACCTATCAAAGTTTGCATTTGATAGTGCACCCGACCCGACCCGACTCATGATGATGTGATCCTGACCCGAGGGATAACTCCAGAATCTTCTTAGATCACTACGCAAAGTCGCTGTATTGCGTTGAACCAGAATCAACGGAACAATTCCCTACTCATCGCTTCTCTTTGTTTATTAAGATCTTAACTGCCATTTCCACGATTGCTTTCCTAGTAATTTCCTCACTCCTCAATCGTTCATTTCTCAACCCGCTGTTTATGGCAAACACATTTATTGAAATCAACGATTGAGCCAGGAACCATTGAATTTTGCTGTGTATGCTAATTAATTGTTTAATTTCCCGTTTTTTTGAATAGAATTTTGAGGATTCGTACAAGTGTGTAGTAGCTAGCTGATATTTGAGATATCGTTGAAGATTGGAGCGATGGTGGAAGTGGAGGAGCACCAGAGAGCACATTCAGGTGATTTGTCTTGTTTCAATTTCAAGCTGCGTGTGATTTTTAAGATGATAAACTTTTTGAAGTGATAAATCATGCTTCTTTTGCAGATCAAGACGGGGAAGATGATATAGTGGCTGAAGGCGCCTCTGTTGTTCGTGGAGAACCTCCTCAAGATGAAACCGGTCCTCCTAAAGTAGATTCGGAAGTGGAAGTTCTTCATGAGAAAGTGAGGAAGCAAATTATCAAGGATGGCCATGGCCAGAAGCCATCAAAATATTCGACTTGCTTCGGTGAGTCCATTCTGAAACTTGTGTTTGGTGTTTGAGTTGTTTGGTGGTTATAGAATTAACATATTCAACAAAGAAGTTACATTCTTTCAACTTAAACAGATGCAGTGCTCTAGTTAACGTTCATTTTCAAATCTTTATCTACCCAATCATTTGTACCAATGCTGCTGCAAGACTAATGTCTTCTCCTCATTTTACAACCAAACATTAATTTTAGTTTTATTGAATTAGCAAGAGAATTTTGTGAATGTAAGTTCTGTCACATTTGATTTCATTGAGGTGTCTCAGGTTGTTAATCCTCTTCTTCATTGTTTTGTCCCGGCAGTGCATTACAGAGCATGGACTAAAAGCACACTACACAAGTTTGAAGACACATGGCATGAACAACAACCCCTTGAGCTTGTCATTGGAAAAGGTGCTAAGGGTTTTGCTATAGTCTTTTCCATTTGGCATATCTAGATAACCTCTGAAGTACACTTTGTTGCTTTTAATGATGATTTGCTCTGATGCATATATCTCTTGTTTCTTGGAACTGCATTATATATTTTTGATTGCTCTTGATTCCAGAGAAAACTGAAATGACTGGGCTAGCTGTTGGCATTTCATGCATGAAAGCTGGTGAGCGTGCCTTGTTACATGTTGGCTGGGAATTAGGGTACGGAAAAGAAGGAAACTTTTCGTTTCCAAATGTAGCTCCAATGGCAGATATTGTCTATGAAGTGGAATTGATTGGTTTTGACGAAACCAAAGAAGTGAGTGCTGTTTATCTGGGCTCATTAATGCATAAGATTTTTAATACATTACATTCGTGGAAAGAAATTAACATTGTGGTTGTAATTATATGAAGGGGAAAGCTCGTGGTGACATGACAGTAGAGGAGAGAATTAGTTCTGCAGATAGAAGAAAAATGGACGGTAATGCATTATTCACTGAGGAAAAGCTGGAGGCAGCAATGCAACAGTATGAAATGGTAGCGGTCTCTTGTTCCGCAAACTAGTTTTTTAATTAGCCTCTATCACTCATTCATTAATCAATTATTGATTGATCTTCTAGGCCATAGCATATCTGGGAGATGACTTCATGTTCCAATTGTTCGGGAAGTACCGTGATATGGCGTTGGCAGTAAAGAACCCTTGTCATCTTAACATGGCAGCATGCCTGATAAGACTCAAGCGCTATGATGAAGCCATTGCTCAGTGTGGCATTGTACGTGATGGTGTCATATTTCTGTTTCACTCTGTTATTATAGAATGTCATTGCACCTTCATTTCAAGCTTCATCGGAAAGTCCCAAGCAAAGAAATATTTCAACTCTACTTAGCATACATTCTTTCAAGATGATAGTAAGAATGTCGAGAACTAACTTCTTTCGAAAAATGTTAGTAAACCAAAGAACCACTCTATCCTTATAACACACAAATTAGACATCTAAGTTAGAACATAAGTTGCATCTTCTGAATAAATTATGATGGCATTTAGTAGGGAAAGATGAAATAGAAAAAGCAATGGTTGTATATTGTAACTAATAGGTTGTGTCTGTATGGTTGCGTATTCTTTCATGAGAAGGTATGGGACTTAACTAAAATATTGGTGGAGGATGAAAGCAATGTTGGTTGTGTCTGTATGGTTGCGTATTCTTTCATGAGAAGGTTTGTTTTCTAAAATATTGACGGGTTTAACTAAATGTGCTTTTCATTTACACGACTCGTTGAAAAGCTGCTTGATGCTTGCATTTGTTCTTCTTGATTAAATTGTTTCCTCCTGTACTTCCTTAATTACCATGATGGCTTCTACGCACCTGCACTAATGATTCTGTCAGTAGACAGTAACCATTGCCTGCAATGATTTTAGTCTATTGACTGTTTAAGGCAGGTATTCTGCAGGCAGAAATGGTTGTGAACAACTGTTGTGAGCTGGTTTTGCATACTGCTATAACGAAAAGTTGATGCACTTTTCTGCCCAATTTTTTAAAACATGTGAATGCCTGAGAAGTCTTGGAATAAGCTACTAACTGGATGATTCTTTACAGGTCTTGGTGGAGGATGAAAACAATGTGAAAGCACTGTTTCGGCGTGGCAAAGCTAGGGCTGAGCTTGGGCAGGTGGATGCTGCTCGTGAAGATTTCCTCAAGGCACGAAAATATGCCCCAGAAGACAAAGCAATAGCAAAAGAGCTGCGTCTGCTAGCAGAGCACGATAAAGCTGTTTATCAGAAACAGAAAGAGCTTTACAAGGGATTATTTGGAAAAAGTCCAGATCCCAAGCCAAAACCCAAAAATTGGCTGATATTAATCTGGCAGTGGTTGCTCTCAATATTTTATAGCCTTTTCAAGCAGAAAAGGCAGAAAGATGACTGATGAGTGGTGAGCAATATACATATCAAGTTTGTTGCTCTCTAATGAGATGCTGTTGCCGATTGCTCAACTCTGTAAGCGTGCTCTCAGAATTTTATTTAACAGCCCATTTCAGATTGCGCTTTTGTATGCCTTTAATTCCTCTGTTTCAGAGCTGTTTAAGGTGAAGTTTCTCCTCAATTTCTTAGAACTTGATGACTTGTGTTCAATGATTTCTTCTATCATATTGTTACAAAAGTAATCTAGGTGCAAAATATATAGGAATCACATGGATATACATATATCACAGCATAAAATACATGATTGATTGATCTAGAATATTCTTCTATTGTCACCAAGGTAGTCCAGCAATCAGCATCTATGCACACTGATGGCATACAGTCTTCTGTGGCATATAGATATACACAACAAACGATAGGCTCATCGGAGTTATATCTTTCCAATCCCCCTTTCTTTCCATTTCCACTGTCACCATGCTTCCTGCTACTCCCTTCACATTTATCGGAAATATCTGAAACAACGCAGCAATGCAATCGGATTTTGTGAGTTTACTTCAGTTCAAACACATGCGTGGAAGCAGAACTTGTACCTCGGACATCAGGACCCACGGGATGCCTCCCATTCCCAAGGAGAACGAACCTCCAAATATCTGATCAAAGCACAAGAAATTACTCAGTGGTAGACTGTGTTCCTCCTTTCAACTTTTGAGACGTGCTTCGTATGATTACCAAGACACCAACAAATGCAAGAAAGGGGCTTGAATCCCATAGCTTAAGGTCCTGTATAGACAGATGAACAGAAATCGAAAATCAGATTCGAGAATCAACATATTGAGTGTGAAACACACTTGTATTATTGTACTACATGATCATAACCTGTAACAGGAATGATAATGCAATAGTCAAGCAACCCAAGAATGTTCCTGCTACAGAGACCTACAGCAGCACGAGACCACGTCATCATTCCCATAGGGCTAAAGAAATACAAAAAAGTAGTGTACAAGTGATCACCAGGAGTAGTGGGCGCCGTCCAGACTTATGCATCAAGAGTGTCCCTAAAACAGTAAGCGGGACCTGGAAAATAGGGCGTGTGAGAAAATTGAGGAGTTGAGACTGCTAACAATCAACGAGACAAAAAAAAAATCTGGGACCTGAACAATGACCATTGATGTTGTTCCTACTTTATCCGAAAAGCCTGTAAAAAGCCACTGGTTGATGAATAACAAGATATTGCCAACCAGTGAGATGAACGGTCATCTGAATGACGCAGGAAGAACTGGTTTACCTGCTGAGGAAAATATAGCATTTGCATAGTAGGCGATTGCGTTGACTCCTCCAAATTGTTGCAGAACCATTAGCCCTACTCCAACCTAGATGCATATGGAAATTGGTCATTTTTCTAAGTTGTCTGAAGATCATTAATAAGAAGGAGCATTACTGTAACGCCCCGTTTTTCCAAACCTAATTTGTGAACCCTAAAGTACTTGTTTTTAATGCTTTTAATGTTGCGAAGTCCGTGGATTAATGATCAAGTGGAATTGTTGTTGGATATTTTACGTGACCTAATTTTGAATTTGAATTTTTGACTGAGTCAACTTTGTTGAATATGTGACGCGACTGCTTTGAATAATTAATGAGGGGTGAAATTAAATGCTTGTGAATAATTGATAATTTATTATTATAGCTAGAAATTGTGAAGTAAATCACAATGTGAATTTATATAATTCCTGTCCATGAGGAATATTTATTGGACTCAATTCTGTGTGTGTTCCGGTGAATTAAATTGAGTAAATAATATAAAAATGCAGTCCGTGATAAATAAATTGTGGGCTGCATAATTTAAATAAAATACAAAGAAAATTAAACCAATCTAATTAATTTCAAATTTTAATTAAATATCCGGTAAAGATTTTCCTCCTCCGTGATAAGATTTTCCTCCTCCGTGATCTGCAAATAAAATTGCAAAGAAATAAAATTAGTCAATCCCACGTTTAAAAAAAAACGTATCCCACTCCTTTCCCACGTTTAAAAAAAATCGTATCCCACTCCGTGAATCTCTTCCGAATCTAAACAATCAACCAGCCTATAATTCCAATTATTTTTAGAATCAGTTACCACAATTTCCTCTGCAACTGCAAGACACGGTATTTCTATACCCCATTCTGCTCCTCCAGCCGTCTTCTCTCAATTCTCAGCCGAAGGCAGAGTGTTGAAGCAAGAGTTTTGATTCCTCGTCTGCAGAGAAACCAGCAACCCAAATACAGAGAGGACGAAACAGAAGTCACTAAAAGCAAATCCATAGACCATCTATTGTTGAAGGTATACCACATCCACCCAATTCCTATTCCATTCTTGTGCATCTCATGAAACCAGTAACCGAAGAAAATCGATAATTCGAACAAATCTAAACCAAATAATTGAACTTTAATTCTTGAAATCAAATTAAGAGCTTATCTTCGAGGCGTCTGAGCGATGATGGCGGGCTGCTCAGCTGATTGAACGGCGACGGCAGGGTCGTACCCGGCGGCAGAGAACCGGACAACGATGCATCTCCGGTCAGCGGCTATTCGTTTCGGACCACAGCTGAATGGCGACGCGCGAACAGCAGCGGAGGTCGACGAGAGCTACTCTTTTTTTTTTTTTTGGTCCAATTTGTGAGAGAAATTGAGAGACAGAGATGAGATTTGGGGAAGAAAGGTGAGAGGGAGAGAGAAAGTAGAATACGCAGATATGAACGGGGTATATTTGATTTCTTATTTTATTCGTATTAATTATATTCTTTATAATTGATGATTGATGATTGATGATTGATAAAGTGGAGTGGGAGGGTGTACTGTTAAGAAGTGGGAATATAAACATATTTACTATTATTAATTCCTCATTGTTATTAAATAAAGAATTAAGGGAGTATACGTGTGGTATGATTAAAATTGAGAGTATAATTTGTTTTATTATGAAATTCCTTTTAATATCTTTGGAATTTGACTAGGAATTTGATCTTCCGCCCTATTAGAGTGGGTGTTATGTTAATCGGGAGTCATGCTCTTTACTAATTTAAATTAGTTGTGGGCTGGTGGATGTTTTAGTTTGGGTTATGGAGATAATTAAATCATCATGGATTGAGACATCTTTCTGCCAAATTGTTGGGGACATGAACAGCCGGAATTAATCAAATTACCTAAGCTGATAATTGGAAAGAATTTGTAATCTTGATCGAGAAAAATAATCGAAGCCTTAGGACGCATGCATCTTATTCATTACTTGATTCATTGTGTTGATTTATGTGTTATTTAAATGCTAAAGGTGAATCCTCGCAAGCGAAACGTGATACCAAGGGGAAGAAAATACTTGTGAATTAAACCGTCGAGGTGGGCTTTCTTTTAAATAAGGACAACGTCCTAAATATTTTATCGATGGAAATGAAACTGTATTTATCATGCCGTGATTTGATTTTTAACGTGCCTATCTGATGTGGCTATGTGCCATTGTTATATAAATCGAATTCGGGTCCTCGTAGGGCCGCAAACCCTACTTGGACTAGTGTACACCTATGGTAGATCGTGTGCTAGCGTACGGGCTGGCCGGTCTAGTGGCTTGGTTTGTGGCCACATTCCAAGTCATGTATTGGCAGATATGGCTAACGTCTATGGGAAAATGACTGATCAGTCGACTTTTACTATGGGAAATGATTTTAGTGCCTCGGGCCTTTCAAAAGCTAAACCCCGATGGTTACTTAAGTATGGCATGATAAAATACCAAATTTTTTATTTAAAATGTTTTCGGCATGAGCCCATTGAGTATTTTTATAGTACTCAGCCCTGCATGTGTTTTCCCTATGTGCAGGTTGAGCGGCGACGAGCAATTGGTGGTGTTGAGCAAATTTAAAATTGAAGCATGGTTTGGTTAGTTGTGATCTACGAGTGTCGTTGTGTCTTCACACATGACGTCACTCTTTCTCTTGAACGCTTCCGCTGAGACATTGTTTTTACTCATCAATCTTTTAGCTTTGAACCTAATTTATTTGGATAATGTCAACCGCTTGGCCCATTTTTATTAAATATTAATTATTGGTCAAACTCATTATTGAAACCCTAGTTTCCTTCGTCTGTTTACTAAGTTCTTTTAATCACGATCGCCCGTATTTATTAACCCCAAAGGGCGGTCGTGACAGTTTGGTATCAGAGCCTCAGTTTCTTTCCGCTCTGGACCCAAGAGTCTTTTGGAGTCAAAATCTATCCTTATATTAATTGGCTAAAGTGTTAAACATCGTAGGCTCAACACCACAACTCGTCACGCCCAACCACGAAGGATGAGGTGAGAACATTTTGGTGACTTTTGAAATAAATTACTGAAATTTTTGAAATTTGATGGAAAAATGGTTCCTTGTGAAAATGACAATTTTGGGCCTATTGGAAATTTAAAGTAAATGTTATGGATTTTGGAAAATAATGTGGTCATAGGAGACGTGAGACACTATGGGAGTATGTGATTGAAGGTGTTGAATGTTATGGATATTGAAGTGTGAATATGAATCGCATGCTTGAGGCGGAGACTTGTTATTACACGTTTGAACTGCGAATTTAATTTGAAGAACATATATGTTGATTACTTGAACGGAGAAAATTCTAATGCATATTTTGTTGTAATTGTATGATTTTGGAACTGTGAAACGCAAAGTATGACGCGTGTGTAGTTGCAATTATGTGATTGTGATATAGATGGACATGGATTGTATGATTTATGAAATGTGATTCCATGGGATAAGGATTGATTGAGTTACTATTTTAAATAGTAATATATGCTGGATGAAATGCTATGGAATGCCAAATGGTTTATATGGATAAACATGTTTGACTGCGCAATATATAAATGACGTTTTATGTGATAGTTCATGATTGATGAAGTACGAGGTATCGTATAGAATCATTATGAAAGTGAAATGTGAAATTTTAAACTTTGTTGCAAATGTAGAATCCATATGAAGCTTGAATTAAGCAACAATCGAATATAGGTTGAAGTACGATACTATGAACTATGTCTGGAAAACATAGAGTGCCTAAGAAGTATGCTAGGCTTAACATGCTTGAACATAGTTGTAAAATGATGACTACAATATCACTTTCCTGAGTGATGGGACAAACGAAAACATATACTTCGAACTAGACGGATTATTGTAATTGTCTATTGTCTTCCATGGATGATAAGAACAAAACGAAATGAAGTTTCTAACGAGATCAAGACAAGAAGAAATGTTAGGTGATGTATCCTTACAACGATAAGAATTTGTGCCTGCAACCAAATAAAGTGAATGCAATCG
Organism: Salvia splendens; assembly: GCF_004379255.2. Lineage (NCBI taxonomy): Eukaryota > Viridiplantae > Streptophyta > Magnoliopsida > Lamiales > Lamiaceae > Salvia > Salvia splendens. The sequence goes on along the minus strand of NC_056042.1, from coordinate 27,502,489 downwards.
TTTATAACATGTTACGCGTTACAAGTATGACAACACTTATGACACGTTAATGCAGAGAGGATTATTACCATGTTTTGATGAGAATGACCGCGAGGGCGTGCCAAAAACAATATGAAGATATGACCTTCAAGGACAATTAATTGTTGTAACGACACCAAGAGTCTTGACTTAGAATCTAGAGTTTTCGAGAACGCTTCTATTATCTTCGGGAAATGACGGAGTGCCACCTTTGTAGCTAGAATGGATGAATTTAATTGACGGTACTTACTTGGATTATCAGAAATTTCTTTCTATGAAGCTCCTTGACGATGGTATTCTTTTCGTGCATTTAGAACTTTTGATTGACCTGCAATTTGCAAGTGATGCATCACTGTTTCCTTTTAATGAAAGTAGTGACTCATTCTTGTTCCTCTTGAGTCATTTTCGGAGCCATTTCAAATCAAGGGCAATTTCAATAGTGCTCCTCATGTTGAAACTCATTCTGATCCAAGTAAGACTGTTAAGTAGATTTCCAAATTCTTGATACAAGACTCTCAAGAAAGACAATGGCTCGATCTCTACAAACACATATGAGGAATAAGTTTCAAGAGACACATACAAAAAGATGATACACCAACAACACGAGGAGTTGAATATTTTTGCATCTATGCTTAGTTGTAGCAAGCGGCCGAAGAATCAAACGTAATGCCATACCTAGATATGAGGTCTTGAGAAATAGAAAGTTGAGAGAAGCCGTGTACACCAAATTATCACGTTTTGCGGCTCAGAATTTATGTGAGTGGTTTGATCAAGGGAATTACAGATAACAACAGAAAGTTGTGAGTCAGTGTATTTTAAGATCGTCGCATAAGATCATCGTTGTACGATAGTATTGGAATAAAAATACGAGCACCCTGATAGATTATGATATATGAACGGAGGTCGTAGACGAGAGGAAATCGTCCAGCAAGTGGCGAAATTGAATCAACTAAAATGTGAAACAATCGAAAGGAGAAACGCGTGCAAGCACCATCACCATCACCTCCTCCACCTAAGCCAGAATGGCATATTGAATAGTTTTTGCTAAAGCAAAATCCTCCTATATTCGATGGGATAGGAGAGCCAGCAAAGGCCGGGACTTGGATACGCGTATTGGAGAGCATCTTCGAATTTTTGAAGTGCACCGAGGAAGAGCAATTGATTTACGTAACCTACCAACTCACGGATTCGGCCGACTTTAGGTGGGACCAAGCAAGGGACCTGACCCCTAAGAAAGTGGGTAGAATGACTTGGGAGAACTTTAATGAGACGATATATAGCAAGTACATACCAAAGAGCTACTAAAAGGCAAAGGCGGCTGAGTTTTACAACTTAACCCATGGGCGTATGTCGGTGACTGAATATGACCGCACACTCTGCGATATGACTCGGCATGCACCTGAACAAGTTAACACTGATGAGGAACTGGCCGAAAAGTTCTGTGAGGGTCTAAGGCATGAGATCAAGATGACATTAGCCAGTCATGGGAGGCTTACATATGCGGAGGCGTTGGCCCTTGCGCTAGATGTTGAGGTAGCTATGCCCAAGGAGAGGGTGACGGAGAACACTACACTGGCACTGCCTCCACCACATTATTCTCGAGAGAAGAGAAAGTGGGATAGGAATAGGACCCACTAAGAAAACAAGAGGTATCAGCCCAAATCAAAACCGACCACCGCATGGGGGTAGACAAAATTTCTCTAACCAGAGGGGTGACTTTCGACCCAGATCACCACAATGCAATGTGTGCTCCGAGTACTATTTCGGAGAATGTAGAATGCAGAACACTACCAAGTGCTTTAACTGTGAGGGAAATGGCCACTTCTCTAGAGAGTGTCCGAGCAAGAATGGGGTCAAGGCAGAACAATCAAGGATTCTGTCAGCAGTCGAGGGCACCACCGGCTGAACCAATGATGAATTGTGATCAACCTCCGCGACAACCACAGCCTCACCGCCCAAGACTTCCCTCCCAGGCTAGAGCATATGAGCTGAGTTTAGGACAACCCAAGACTGAACAAGGGAGTCACGAGAACGGGAATTTGGAAGGTATGGGCAAACTCCTCGATACGGGCGCATCGCATTCTTTCATATCAGAACTATGTGTGGACACATTAAGTTGCCAGCAAATAAGTCTGAACATAAGATGATGGTGACCTCACCAGTGGGAGGGGTAATAGAGATTTCTCGAACATGCTCGAACATAGAAATTGTTATGGGAGGACTTAGGTTAGTCGCGCACGACTTACAAGTTATGGCCATGAAGGATGTCGATGTAATCTTGGGAATGGATTGGTTGACTGCAAATTTTGCTACGATTCGATGTAAGGAGAGACGAATATCATTACAAGCCCCCGGAAAGGAACCAATCGTGTATCATGGAATCACGATGAACAGAAAAACGTCTATCATCTCCGCACTCCAAGCCACAACGATGTTGAGAAAAGGGCGTCCTGCCTATCTGGTCTATCTACAAGGAGATGAGAAGGAAGAAAGGAAAGTGGAGGATGTCGATGTGGTACGAGAATTTGCAGACGTTTTTCCTGAAGCTTTACCTGGCCCACCGCCAGATCGACAATTGGAGTTCACAATCGACCTAGAGCTAGGGTCAGCACAGGTGTCTAAGGCCCCATATCGAATGGCGGCTAAAGAGTTGGAAGAACTCAAGATACAACTTCAAGAGCTTATAGACTTGGGTTTCATTAGACCCAGTGTTTCACCGTGGGGCGCACATGTGCTTTTTGTGAAGAAGGAGGATGGATCGATGAGAATGTGTATCGATTATAGAGAGTTGAACAAGATGACTCTCAAGAACAAATATCCACTGCCGAGAATAGATGACTTATTCGATCAACTTCGGGGAGCCGGTGTGTTCTCAAAGATGGACTTGAGGTCCGGATACCATCAATTGAGGGTCCGAAGAGAGGACATACCGAAGACTGCTTTTCGCACAAGATATGGTCACTATGAGTTCGTGGTAATGCCATTTGGATTGACGAATGCACCTGCCGTATTCATGGATTTGATGAACCGAGTATTCCACTCATACTTGGATAAATTCGTTTTGGTATTCATAGATGATGTACTCGTTTACTCGAGGAATGAGAAGGAACACGAAGAGCACCTGCGAATTACCTTGGAGACGTTGAGGAGTGAGAAATTGTATGCTAAATTCAGCAAGTGTGAATTTTGGCTTAAGGAAGTAAATTTCCTTGGACATATCGTGACGGCAGAAGGAATTCGAGTGGATCCTGCTAAGGTTGAGGCGGTACAACGGTGGAAAGCACCTACAACACCAAACGAGATTCGGAGTTTCCTAGGCTTGGCAGGATACTACCGAAGGTTTATTGAAGGGTTCTCCAAGATAGCGAGACCCATGACTCAACAACTCAAGAAGGGGGTGAAAGTCAATTGGACCCCCGAGTGTGAGGCAAGTTTTTAACTATTGAAGGAAAAGCTAACTAGTGCACCGATTCTAGCTGTGCCAGAGCCTGGAGTGAACTACATAGTGTACACGGATGCTTCAAAGGTGGGACTCGGATGTGTATTGATGCAAAACAACAAGGTGATTGCTTATGCATCCCGACAATTGAAGCCACACGAGTTGAACTATCCAACCCACGACTTGGAGTTAGCAGCGGTAGTTCACGCCTTAAAGATTTGGAGACATCATCTCTATGGAGTTCGATGTGAGATCTTTACAGACCACAAAAGCCTGAAGTATTTCTTCGAGCAGAAAGATTTGAATATGCGGCAAAGAAGATGGCTTGAGTTGGTGAAAGACTACGATTGTGGCATCAATTATCACCCCGGCAAAGCGAATGTAGTAGCAGATGCTCTAAGCCGGAAGGACCATTCCCAGCTGGCTACTTTTATCACCAAAGAAGAAAGCTTGATTCGCGAATTCAGCAAGATGCGTTTGGAAGTAGTGAGGGCACCTGAAGCAGTGGATGCACGAATCGCCACCCTAACTGTTGAACCTGATCTAAGGTCGAGGATTATTGAAGCACAACGGATGGATGCGAAGTTGGAGGAAATTCGTATTGAAGTGCGAACTGGCGAGTCTGGGAACTTTAGTGAAGAAGGTGACAATGCCCTTACTTTCGAAGGAAGACTATGCATGCCGGATAATGAGGGACTAGAAAATGAGGTTATGAGTGAAGCGCATGAGACTCCTCACCGCCCACCCAGGAAGTACGGAAATGTATCAAGACCTGAAGAAGTCCTTTTGGTGGAATGGTATGAAGAGGGACATAGCGTCATTCGTCGAGAGATGTTTAGCTTGTCAGCAAGTGAAGGCTTTACATCAACGACCGTACGGAAAGTTGCGACCACTAGAATTCCCCGAGTGGAATGGGAGCACATCGCCATGGATTTTTGTGATGGCATTACCAAATACGCAAAAAGGGAATACTGCCATTTGGGTAACTAAAGATCGACTTACCAATAGTGCGCATTTTCATACCGATTCTTATAAGCTATGGATCCCACAAGCTATCTCAAATTTACATAAGGGAGATAGTCCGATTGCATGGAGTCCCAGTAACTATCACGTCCGATCGTGACCCAAAATTCACCTCTAGATTTTGGATGAGTCTACAGAAAGAGCTTGGAACCAAATTGAAACTTCAGCACAGCGTTTCACCCACAAACCGATGGACAATTCGAGAGAACGATCCAAACTCTTGAGGATATGTTGAGAGTTGTGGTACTCGACCGAGGAGAAAGTTGGGAGGCAGCACTACCACTGATCGAGTTCGCCTACAACAATAGCTTCCAGGCAACGATAAACATTGCGCCGTATGAGGCATTATACGGAAGGAAGTGCAGATCGCCGCTCTACTGGGACGAAGTTGGCGAGAGAAGAATACTTGGACCCGATGCAGTTGAAGAAATGGTGGGAATCGTGCGGCAAATACGTGAAAGGATAAAAGAAGCTCAAGACAGACAAAAATCATACTCGGATGTCCGATGAACTGATTTACAATTCCAAGCTGGCAACAAAGTTTTCCTGAAAGTATCTCCGTCAAAAGGGATAACACGATTTGGCGTCAAGGGCAAATTGAAACCGCGATTTATCGGGCCTTATGAAATTCTTGAAGGAGTGGGCCCCGTTGCATACCGTTGGCCGCTACCACCAAACCTTGGAAATGTTCACAACGTTTTTCATGTGTCACAGTTATGAAAATACGTGTTCGACCCGAAGCACGTGATCCATTTTGAGGAAGTCGCGTTGAACCCGGATTTGAGCTACGAAGAGAAACCCCAATCTATTTTGGACCGAAAGATCCAAATTGTGATAAATAAACCTGCTGCTTATGTGGAAGTGCTATGGAAAAATCATGGGCATGAAGAAGCCACCTGGGAGAATGCGGATAAGATGATGGAATTGTACCCAGAACCCTTTACTTGAGGGTAATAAATTTCGGGACGAAATTTCTGTAAAGGTTGGTAGGATGTAACGCCCCGTTTTTCCAAACCTAATTTGTGAACCCTAAAGTACTTGTTTTTAATGCTTTTAATGTTGCGAAGTCCGTGGATTAATGATCAAGTGGAATTGTTGTTGGATATTTTACGTGACCTAATTTTGAATTTGAATTTTTGACTGAGTCAACTTTGTTGAATATGTGACGCGACTGCTTTGAATAATTAATGAGGGGTGAAATTAAATGCTTGTGAATAATTGATAATTTATTATTATAGCTAGAAATTGTGAAGTAAATCACAATGTGAATTTATATAATTCCTGTCCATGAGGAATATTTATTGGACTCAATTCTGTGTGTGTTCCGGTGAATTAAATTGAGTAAATAATATAAAAATGCAGTCCGTGATAAATAAATTGTGGGCTGCATAATTTAAATAAAATACAAAGAAAATTAAACCAATCTAATTAATTTCAAATTTTAATTAAATATCCGGTAAAGATTTTCCTCCTCCGTGATAAGATTTTCCTCCTCCGTGATCTGCAAATAAAATTGCAAAGAAATAAAATTAGTCAATCCCACGTTTAAAAAAAAACGTATCCCACTCCTTTCCCACGTTTAAAAAAAATCGTATCCCACTCCGTGAATCTCTTCCGAATCTAAACAATCAACCAGCCTATAATTCCAATTATTTTTAGAATCAGTTACCACAATTTCCTCTGCAACTGCAAGACACGGTATTTCTATACCCCATTCTGCTCCTCCAGCCGTCTTCTCTCAATTCTCAGCCGAAGGCAGAGTGTTGAAGCAAGAGTTTTGATTCCTCGTCTGCAGAGAAACCAGCAACCCAAATACAGAGAGGACGAAACAGAAGTCACTAAAAGCAAATCCATAGACCATCTATTGTTGAAGGTATACCACATCCACCCAATTCCTATTCCATTCTTGTGCATCTCATGAAACCAGTAACCGAAGAAAATCGATAATTCGAACAAATCTAAACCAAATAATTGAACTTTAATTCTTGAAATCAAATTAAGAGCTTATCTTCGAGGCGTCTGAGCGATGATGGCGGGCTGCTCAGCTGATTGAACGGCGACGGCAGGGTCGTACCCGGCGGCAGAGAACCGGACAACGATGCATCTCCGGTCAGCGGCTATTCGTTTCGGACCACAGCTGAATGGCGACGCGCGAACAGCAGCGGAGGTCGACGAGAGCTACTCTTTTTTTTTTTTTTTGGTCCAATTTGTGAGAGAAATTGAGAGACAGAGATGAGATTTGGGGAAGAAAGGTGAGAGGGAGAGAGAAAGTAGAATACGCAGATATGAACGGGGTATATTTGATTTCTTATTTTATTCGTATTAATTATATTCTTTATAATTGATGATTGATGATTGATGATTGATAAAGTGGAGTGGGAGGGTGTACTGTTAAGAAGTGGGAATATAAACATATTTACTATTATTAATTCCTCATTGTTATTAAATAAAGAATTAAGGGAGTATACGTGTGGTATGATTAAAATTGAGAGTATAATTTGTTTTATTATGAAATTCCTTTTAATATCTTTGGAATTTGACTAGGAATTTGATCTTCCGCCCTATTAGAGTGGGTGTTATGTTAATCGGGAGTCATGCTCTTTACTAATTTAAATTAGTTGTGGGCTGGTGGATGTTTTAGTTTGGGTTATGGAGATAATTAAATCATCATGGATTGAGACATCTTTCTGCCAAATTGTTGGGGACATGAACAGCCGGAATTAATCAAATTACCTAAGCTGATAATTGGAAAGAATTTGTAATCTTGATCGAGAAAAATAATCGAAGCCTTAGGACGCATGCATCTTATTCATTACTTGATTCATTGTGTTGATTTATGTGTTATTTAAATGCTAAAGGTGAATCCTCGCAAGCGAAACGTGATACCAAGGGGAAGAAAATACTTGTGAATTAAACCGTCGAGGTGGGCTTTCTTTTAAATAAGGACAACGTCCTAAATATTTTATCGATGGAAATGAAACTGTATTTATCATGCCGTGATTTGATTTTTAACGTGCCTATCTGATGTGGCTATGTGCCATTGTTATATAAATCGAATTCGGGTCCTCGTAGGGCCGCAAACCCTACTTGGACTAGTGTACACCTATGGTAGATCGTGTGCTAGCGTACGGGCTGGCCGGTCTAGTGGCTTGGTTTGTGGCCACATTCCAAGTCATGTATTGGCAGATATGGCTAACGTCTATGGGAAAATGACTGATCAGTCGACTTTTACTATGGGAAATGATTTTAGTGCCTCGGGCCTTTCAAAAGCTAAACCCCGATGGTTACTTAAGTATGGCATGATAAAATACCAAATTTTTTATTTAAAATGTTTTCGGCATGAGCCCATTGAGTATTTTTATAGTACTCAGCCCTGCATGTGTTTTCCCTATGTGCAGGTTGAGCGGCGACGAGCAAGTTGTGGTGTTGAGCTTTTAAAATTGAAGCATGGTTTGGTTAGTTGTGATCTACGAGTGTCGTTGTGTCTTCACACATGACGCCACTCTTTCTCTTGAACGCTTCCGCTGAGACATTGTTTTTACTCATCAATCTTTTAGCTTTGAACCTAATTTATTTGGATAATGTCAACCGCTTGGCCCATTTTTATTAAATATTAATTATTGGTCAAACTCATTATTGAAACCCTAGTTTCCTTCGTCTGTTTACTAAGTTCTTTTAATCACGATCGCCCGTATTTATTAACCCCAAAGGGCGGTCGTGACAATTACTATAAGCGAGTGGGCATATTTTCGTTGAAACAAGTCCATTAGGCCGGATTCCTTCAGTTGCTCGAGGGATCTAGTATAATCCTGCAAATGAGTTGCATTCATTATTATATACATAGAGAGATGTCTATATGAATTCATGAACATGGATAAACTCAAACACATACTCTGATTTCAGCTGCTTCTTCGAAAATATCAGCCTTCTTTCCTCTAAGGCGTAGCAAAGATGCTTCACTGGCTTCCCACTTGTCAACCTTAGCCTGGGTAGAAGACGAGCGGATCTGATCAAGAGCACTCTTGAACCTTTCTTCTTCACAACCTCAAGAAAACTGTAAACGAGCTTACCAGCCATCGAGGAGACTCTGGCACGAAAAAAGGCCCACGAGCTGTACAAGGCACGGAATAGTCCCTGAAATGAAGTTACAGCCTTTCTATTCAATCCACACGTGAATATAACAAAGACTGTGTCTGTGGAAACAAGATTACCTGTTAAAGCCAAGAGGCGCCAGTGTAAGAATATTTATATTCTTATGTGACCTATGTATCTATTGGTTTAAAATTAAAGTTCAAGTTCATAATATTAAAAGCTAAAAGGGATTCTAATATTAAAGACGACACCGTGATGGATCGGTTTCGATTAAAGAATTAGAATTTGGGTGTATTGATAACCCTCCTCTCTTACCTCTAATTATAATAATAATATACATGCATATGTATATATATGTGCGCAAGATTCATAATGTATATGAAGGGCTGTTTGTACATATATGTGCATGCATATATATACATATAATAATATGCATGTACTGTGAGCATTTTTAGTATATGTATTTGCATAATTAATATGTAAGTGCCGTAAGAGGTTATAAGGAAAAGGTAGTTAATAGTTAGTTATATTATTAACTACCTTAATTAAAGGGCACATCTCTTGATTCCTATGTAATATGAATAGATGTGTCTGTTGCGAAGAGTCACGTTAATTCTATATAAACGTGAATATGGTAATGCAAAAAAAAAATAGACAATACTTATATTACATATGTCCTTACGGCAAATATGTAAATATACACTCACGAAATTTGGGTGTGTATACATAGATATACCCAATAAAGATCTTGATTCTTTATCCATCAAAAGAATCATTAAAGGCTAAAGGTCAAAGAGGGGATAACATCAATTAGAGATTTCAGTCGAAAGACAGAATAAACATCAAATGGTGGATTCAACCTCTACATCAAAAGAAGAAAGCATGGATGGAGGTTGGTGTTTTTATCTCCACTTTATAGTATAAATGTTGTGGTTGAATTAATTCAAATCTAGAACTAGATTTCATTATCGAAATCATTAAAGCATTGAGATATGGCTTATAGTTGGTATCAGAGCCAATCTAGATTTGGTTAATTCACCAATTATGTGATTTCAAAATCGAAATTTGAATGGTCTTGGATTATTCGATTTTGGTTAATATGCTTCCGCTTGTGTGTTGGGTAATTGTTTTATGAAATGTTAAAACAACATTAAAAGATTTCAATATTTAAATAAAATATAACTTGTTTATCACCAAAGTGGTCTTGTTATATTGCATTTATTTATTGAAAATGATAAATGTTAATTAATTGATCATGATTATAGAGATGCTATAAATGACATACGAGTTTGATTGATCAATTATTTTATTATCTATATAATGGGAGATCACCCAAAGGTGGATCATTGTATATAGTTAATAAATACGAAGTGGATTAATCATTTATTCATGTGTCATTTAGTATGTATACCCAAAGGCAACATGCTTATTTGATATATGTTTAGTTTGATTAATTGTTAAAGTATATACATAGCATCGCTGAAAGTACATGTGCTTAAGTATTACCCAAAGGTTACTTGAATGCATGTTATTTAAAGTTTTATTACCATTTATGAATCTGTGTTAAAGAACTCAAGCACGTATAGATAAGCATGTATAAATGTTGCAGCTTTATAAAATTTGTATGCATATGCTAACTCTGTCATTAAATTAATGGGCAAAATTATGGAGAATGGTCTGAATAGATCCGGCTAACGCTGGGTGTAAAGATATTAGACCATGTCATACTAACAGAAGAGGAATCCTCAACCATTATAGATGTCACTCTGTAAATAAAAATCTCAATGCGAGACTTGAGAGTGATCAAACAGGACCCTTATAAGGATGATGATGGCAGATAATTTAAAATCATCTTTGCCCATGACAGAAATGCAAAGGGAATTCATTAAGAAAATTAAAGAGTGTTTTCAATCGGGTTTGGCTGATAAGTCAATTGTAGGAAGTATAAAGCATGAGCTGACTACAAAGAAGTTTGACTGGTCTCAGCTAATTACGATCATGTGACAAACATGTTTTACTTGGGAGTAAAGTTAACGACCTTGAGAATGGAGGTTCTTGAGCAATTCTCGGCCCAATTTATCATGAACTCCCTACATGTTGAATTTAGCCAGTTCCAGGTGATTTGTTACACCATTAAAGATAAATGGGACGTTTAAAGAATCAAAGGCTATGTTAGTTTAAAAGGAAGGGAGATTAAAGAAGATAAATTATAAAATTGCGAATCTCATAGTTCTTGGAGGTATTGACACCAGTAAAGAAAACCAAGTAAGAAAGACAAAAAGGAAGGATTAACCTTTTCTGAAAGGTACGGAAAAGTAAATCCATAAGGAAAAGAAGTGTTTCATTTGCAAGTAAATAGAACACTTCTAGAAAGTTTTCTGAAAAGAAAGGCTTGGTTCGATAAGAAAGTTAAACATAACGGTTTTGTTTACTTTGAATTAAATCTTATCGAAAAGCCTAGTAATACTTGGTGGTTAAGCTTTGGTGCTACAATTCATATGTCTGATATTAAACATGGATTCAGTTCAATCCAATTTATAAAAGGAGTTGAACAATATTTGTTCATGGAAAACATGACTAAAGCATTGAATAGAGGCATTGAGACTTACAGATTGATCTTAGACATCGAATGTCATTTAGATCTTAAAGATTATCTCTATGAGCCTGAATATGCTATAACTCTTGTTTTCGTAAGTAGATTGGATAACTTAAGTTTTAATAACAAGATTGGATATGGTGTATCTACATCGTACCGAAATGATTACTATGATGGTAATGGTACATTATTTGATTCACTTAATAGATACAGTCTTGATGCAAAGTTTTCTGAATCCTTATTTAATATTAAAAGTCGAGGCGTTAAATGTTTTTCGTCAAGTAAAAGTTTGGCGTTCTTGTGGCTAAAGATTAGGTTCTATTTCCAAATAACGGATTATGAGGTTGGTACAGTATGAAAGTTTTCCTCAAAATTGGAATTTAGCATCCTAAGATATGTGTATAGATTGCATTAAAGGGAAGCAAACTAAACACATTATAAGGAAATCAGCCACGAGAAGCACTCAGCTTATTATTTTAATACATACTATAAATGTGGTCTTTTGATACTTCTTCTTGGTTGGTAAGAAATACTTCTATCATCTTTATTGACGATTACTCATATTATAGAATAAATGTCTACTGCATGAAAGATCCAAGTCAGTGAATATCCTAAAGGTATTCGTTGACAAGATGGATGGCAGTTAGATGGAAAAGTTAAAGTTGTGAGATCGGATAAAGTTGTAGAGTTTATGTATTTGTAAAGTTACTCGAAGTAGAGGCGTTTGTGCATGATATACAATGCCTGATACTCTAAGACGGAAAGGTGGAATCGTGCTTTAAGGAAAATGGTTAGATTTATGTTAAGTTGTTGTATTTTACCCTGTTTTTTGTGGATTTATGCTTTAAAGACTACTTATATGCTTAATCATGTTCCTAGTAAGACAGTTCCTAAAACTAATTTTGAACTGTGGATGGAAAGGGAACTTAGCTTAAGACATATTCCTATTTGAGATTGTCGAGCATAAGTAATGTTATATATGATCCACATGAAAAGATTCTTGGTCCAAGGATTGTCAGTAAATTATTTATTGGCTATCCGGGAAAATCGAAGGGGTACACATTTATTATTCTAACCATAGTACGAGAATGGTTTAAACGGGAAATGCTAGGTTCATTGAAAATGTTGAAAACTAGTGGGAGTGGTGAAACCAGAAAGGTGGATATTCAAAAGTCCATAACAAGTTTCATCCACATGTCATTGCACCTAAGGTTGTTGTTCTTATTGTATCACAGTCAATATCCACAATAGAACAACATGATGATGTGTAAAATCCACTAACCAAAAATGAAGTAAATGAACTTGTCACGATTCAAGAAAAGAATAGTGATCCACAATAAATATTGAGGCGATTAGTAAGGAAAATATATCGTTTCAAATGATTATGGTTTACACTATTAAAAGTGAATGTGACATAAGCCGTGGTAAATATTCACTCATTCTAACAAGCCATGAAAAGTGACAATTCTTTAAGAATTAATTTGGCTAGGTAAGCTCATCATGATCTCGAGCTTAAACAAAATGGATGAGCAAATCACCTTTATGAATGGAGGAAATTATAGAGAAAATAGATACGAACCAACCTGAAGGATTCTTGATCACTTGAAAAGGAAAATTAGTGTGTAAGCTGAGTAAGTCAATATATGGACTAAAAATAAGCTTCCTGGAAATGGTATTTGAAAGTTTAATTATACCATTGCGTCATATGATTTGTAGAGACCATTATTGATCGATGTATCTATGTAAAAATCAGTGGGAGCAAGTTTATAAGTATGTCTTTTATGTTGATAATATTTTGCTTGTTGCAAGTGACATGGGTATGTTACATGATCTTAACAAATAATATCTCTCTATAAGGATTGCTCCAATTCAGAAGGGAGACAAGTTCGGTAAAATGAAATGTCTTAAAAGTGAATTGGAGCATAAGGATTTTGAAATGAAGATATGAGTGAGACATCTTATGTGATCGAAATAGAAATATTTTAAGTTAGATCGCAAGGATTGTTGAATTTGTCTCATAAATGATATATCAATAAAATTTGGAGAGATATAGAATGAAAAATTGCTCTATAAAGAAAACTCAAATTCAGAAAGGAGACAATGTCTTAAAATAGAATTGGAGCGTAAAGAAATGGAAAGAATTCCATATGCATCAATGGTTGGGAGTTTGAACTATGTTCAAACATGTAGGCGACCGAATATTACATTATTGTTGATATGTTGGGTCGATATCAAAGTAATCCCGAAAGGATCACTGGAAAGCTGCAATGAAAGTCCTCAGGTACTTGCAAGGCACCAAAGAGCACATGCCTATATAAAGGGGATCCGATGACTTAGGAATCATTGGATATTCAGATTCAGCCGGATGCGCCAATGGTAGAAATTGACGCTTGGCTATTTGTTCCTTTAAGTCGTGGGAGCAATATTATGGAAAAGTGGAAAATAGTTTGTCATTGCTATTTCCACTATGAAAGTTGAATTTTGACATGCTTTGAGGTCAAGGTTCGTGAAAAGTTATTGCGAAACTTAATCTCGGGACTTGGGATTGTTAACATTATAGCCAAGCCGCTGAGAATTTATGGAATAATTTCGCAGTTATCTTCTTCACAAAGAAAGATAAGTACATCAAAGGTAATAAACATATGGAGTTTAAGTACTTGTCTGTAAAGGAAGAAGTACAGAAACATAAAGTGTCCATGGAGCATATTAGGACAAATATAATTAGAGCGGATCCGTTAAATAAAGGATTATCACCTAAATGTTTATTGGCCATGAAAAACATATGGGTATTATAGAGAAAGTCTTGCTATGCAATTATATTGTGCTCATAAGGTATAAGACACTTGGAATTCAATTAAAGTTGTGTTTCTGTTTATTAAATATGTTATCATTATAGTATGTATACATTATGGTTTTGGATAACATATGATAAATTGAGAATAAATGTTCATCTCAATGAAAGGACAATGTGAAGTTGGAATTGGTGTGTGATGCATGGAAGGGATCATGTCGCTTAATGATATGTGACCGCCATGATTCGACTTATTCTAATTTTGTCATGGTATTTAAAGTATATTTTGAACTTGATATAAAAGTGCGCATTATGGTTATTAAATCATCAAGACAATACAAAGGTCAAGTGGGAGAATGTAAGAATATTTATATTCTTATGTGACCTATGTATCTATTGGTTTAAAATTAAAGTTCAAGTTCATAATATTAAAAGCTAAAAGGGATTCTAATATTAAAGACGACACCGTGATGGATCGGTTTCGATTAAAGAATTAGAATTTGGGTGTATTGATAACCCTCCTCTCTTACCTCTAATTATAATAATAATATACATGCATATGTATATATATGTGCGCAAGATTCATAATGTATATGAAGGGCTGTTTGTACATATATGTGCATGCATATATATACATATAATAATATGCATGTACTGTGAGCATTTTTAGTATATGTATTTGCATAATTAATATGTAAGTGCCGTAAGAGGTTATAAGGAAAAGGTAGTTAATAGTTAGTTATATTATTAACTACCTTAATTAAAGGGCACATCTCTTGATTCCTATGTAATATGAATAGATGTGTCTGTTGCGAAGAGTCACGTTAATTCTATATAAACGTGAATATGGTAATGCAAAAAAAAAAATAGACAATACTTATATTACATATGTCCTTACGGCAAATATGTAAATATACACTCACGAAATTTGGGTGTGTATACATAGATATACCCAATAAAGATCTTGATTCTTTATCCATCAAAAGAATCATTAAAGGCTAAAGGTCAAAGAGGGGATAACATCAATTAGAGATTTCAGTCGAAAGACAGAATAAACATCAAATGGTGGATTCAACCTCTACATCAAAAGAAGAAAGCATGGATGGAGGTTGGTGTTTTTATCTCCACTTTATAGTATAAATGTTGTGGTTGAATTAATTCAAATCTAGAAATAGATTTCATTATTGAAATCATTAAAGCATTGAGATATGGCTAACAACCAGTTGATGATATTACCAACAAGAAACATTACGGAGACACCACAACATATCATCAACTAAAGAATTGGAAGAAGCACTTTCATCTCAGTATCTATATCACAAAATCCTGTTGAGAGCAAAGAGAGATTTTTCAGTTACCTGATTAACAGCTGTAAATGCTCCTCGGAGATTCTTAGGCGTGATTTCTGCTATATATACAGGTACCTATTCATTTTCTACAGCTGAAAGCGTTTCAAAGATAACAATGTGCAAAGAAAAATGGAGAAGAGATAGCACGCACCACATATGAAAGAAGTCCGATCCCAAATCCCGTTGACAGCCTCCCGATATCAAGCCACCAAGCATTCTGTTGCAGCCAGTAAGAGAATGTTGATATGATAATGATATTGAGATCTCAGAAACCTCTATTTGTGACATCATATACATATAAATGAGATTTAACTAAAATTCTATTTTTCCCTACCATGAAATATATTGTACTAGAACACAATAAAAGTCATACTAACAAACAAAGCCACACACAAATATTGAAGAATCAGAGGTTGATACCTTAGAGAAGGCTATCGCAAGCCAACCGACAAGATTGAACAACTCAGCAAACCACATTGCCTGCATTAGTTGAAAATTGATAGAAGAGACTTTTAAGATTTTCCAGATTAATGGTGCCATAATTTTGTAAAATTATTCAATCAAAAAGTGCAAAGAGAAGGTTTAGCCTTTCCTGCCGAGGAGATAGGCTATCTTCCCACTCAAAACCGCTCCTAACATAGCTCCAATGGCTGATATTGACCCAAACAACGAATACTATCAAGTGGCAGAAACAAATTTTTATTGTGTGACAAAAGTATCAATATATAGATGCATAATAGTAGCACACATAATTTTCAATTGTCTGTAGACTAGAACAGAATAGAATTTTCAGATTTTTTCCCACTTTTATTTTCAGATTCTTGAATCATGTTTGAAATAGGCCTTAACTCAGAGATTTGTTCTTAAGTTACATGCTTCAAAACATTATCTTTTCTACTTTGCTTCTCCACCATTGAGTGTCTATGACTCTATATCTAAGTTAATTCCAAGATAAAATTACTGTTTGGACAAGAGAAATAACAGAGAAGTCATCAATCTCTGCTTTGGCCAATTTTCCAAAACATTAAAGAACAATGCAAGGGTGAATAATTAGTAGATCTTTGTTTCTTTAGGTTATTCAAAAGGGCCAATAGAAAATTAGAAGAAAGAAAATGCAAAGGCAACACTTTCCAACAACAAAAAGCTTGATAAAAAGAAGACATAACAAAAAAAACACATCTCAACATCAATCATATAAAGGTTAAAACAACACAACCTTAAATCCCAGCAGTCGTACTAGTTTATTATATAGAAAAAAGTCCTTTTTGAAAAAGAAAAAAGAAGAAAGTATTGAGAGATTGTAGTAATTTTGGATGTATTGATTCATCAATAGGTATGCCTTAATATAGGCCATATTACATTTATGTAAGGTAAGGAATAATCTATTTCTAGACAATGTAATTGTGTATCATTGTACCTATTAATTGATATCAATCACCTATCAATTACATATTTCTTGCCTTCTTCTTCTATGGTAAGTCTTCTTGACACTCCCCATCAAGTTGAGCAACGGCATCTCCGATGCTTAACTTGCTTAAGACTTCATTGAACACTTTCGGATTTACCGCCTTGGTAAGAATGTCTGCGAGTTGGTCTTCCGATCTGACGAAAGGAAACTCAATAATCCCTCCTTCAATCTTTTCTTTGATAAAGTGACGATCCACTTCCACGTGTTTCGTCCTGTCGTGCTGAACTGGATTCTCAGAAATGCTGATAGCGGCCTTGTTGTCGCAGAATAATTGACTTCTTCTCTTGGGAGGAAGGCCGATCTCGGTGAGTAGCCGTCTTAGCCACATAATCTCTGTTAGACCACTCTTGATCCCTCGGAATTCAGCTTCGGCACTTGACAATGCTACTACCTTCTGTTTCTTGCTCTTCCAAGTGACCAAATTCCCTCCAACGAAGGTAAAGTATCCTCCAGTAGACTTTCGGTTTATCGGGTTGCTTGCCCAATCAGCGTCGGTGTATCCATCCACTTCAAGATCAGTATTCTTTCTTAGCAGTACTCCGTAACACGCAGTCCCTTTCAAGTAACGCACCACCCTCAGCGCTGCATCCATTCTCCTGAGGTTTGTGCATGAACTGGCTTATGACTCCCACTGCATAGGATATGTCAGGCCTCGTATGGGCGAGATATATTAGCTTACCGACCAGACGCTGATACTCTTCTCGATTGGCGAGCTTCGCTCC